>NC_044051.1:23808188-24130285 GCF_902167405.1 Gadus morhua | reverse complement strand
AAGAGCAGTCCAAGAAGTGTGCATTTCGCCGGCACAACGCGACAAGAAATGTGCGTTTCGCCGGCACAACGCGAAGCATGTGTTCAAAACGCTACCCTGAACCTGTGGATACAAAGGATTTGACTGTGGTATGAGTAGCGAGAAGTCAGTGTAGCGTTTTCGCGGCGAAATTTTGTAGAAGATATACAATTTCCTCGTTTATGGCGCCCCCTAATGGCGAAATTTTCCGATTTTTTTATCGAACGACATAAATGTTAGCACCAACATGTGTGTAAAATTTGGACTCGATCCGATGTCTAATTTTGGATTTCTTTGGATTTTTGATATTCCACGTCTAATTTAGCTAATAAACCAATATTCAAAACGCTACCGTTTCGTCGTCAAAGGTCGCATCAAAAAAGTGTTTCGTGCATTCTTTGCGTGTGCGTCTGAAGATGTCGTGTGCAAAGTTTGGTGTCGATTGGTCAAGAAATGTGGGAGGAGTAGCGAAAAAACAGTTTTGCGGTTTTCGCGATTTAGCGAAAAATATTCCCAGACGCAAATGGGCGTGGCCTAGGCCAAAAGATGCAGCAGACTCCAGTGCATCTGTGTGTACAAGTTTTTGGACTCTGGGAGGTTCGGTGTGGGAGTTATAGCCGCAAACGCGTATTCCTTGGTATAGCGCCACCTAGTGGCCGGCGTGTCTGGATTTTGTTATCTGAGTAGCGGTGCCGATTCTGGATCTAGTCATGCAATTGGCGCGTGTGCACCATTTACGGTTTGGGCTGTGGTTCCACTTTCACCGCGGGAAGTATAACAAGAAGTGTGCATTTCGCCGGCACAACGCGACAAGAAATGTGCATTTCGCCGGCAAAACGCGAAGATAGTATTCAAAATGCTACCGTGAACAACATGTGGATATAAAGGTTTTGACTGTGGGAGCTTCGGTGTGGGAGTTATAGCCTAAAACGCGTTTTCAGAACATTCCATTGGCCAAATAGGAGATAGACAATGTCGTCGTTTTTTGGCGCCGCCCTGTGGCGAAATTTTCCAAAGACAATTTTCCTTTTTCAAATAACACCCGCCCACATTAATAATTCTTGGCCATATTTTCTATATAGACTCGGGTTTGCCCCTTGGTGGTTTCCCTTGAGTTTGAAGAACATTCCTTTGGCCAATTAGAAGATATACAATTTCCTCGTTTATTGCGCCCCCTAATGGCGAAATTTTCCGAATTTTTTATTGTACGACATTAAGGTTAGCACTAACATGTGTGTACAATTTGGACTCGTTCCGATATTTAATTTCGGATTTCTTTCGATTTTTGATTTTCCACGTCTAATTTAGCTCATAAACCAATATTCAAAATTCTACCGTTTCGTCGTCGAAGGTCGGATCAAAAAACTGTCTCGCGATACCTTTGCGTGTGCGTCTGAAGATGTCGTGTGCAAAGTTTGGTGTCGATTGGTCAAGAAATGTGGGAGGAGTAGGGAAAAAACATTTTTGCGGTTTTCGCGATTTCGCGAAAAAAAAATTTGGACGCAAATGGGCGTGGCCTATGCCAAAAGATGCATCAGACTCCAGTGAATCTGTGTGTGCAAGGTTTTGAATGTGGGAGGTTCGGTGTGGGAGTTATAGCCCCAAACGCGTATTCCTTGGTATAGCGCCACCTAGTGGCCGGCATGTCTGGATTTTGTTATCTGAGTAGCGGTGCCGGACCTGGATCTAGTCATGCAATTGGCATGTCGGCACCATTTACGGTTTGGGCTGTGGAACCACTTTCAAGGGGAGGTAGTATAATAATAATAAAAATCCTTACAAAAACAATAGGGATCCAACCTGTTGGCTTGGACCCCTAACTAGAACTGCAAGCAGTTATGCAGGGGTCCAAGAAGTGTGCATTTCGCCGGCACAACGCGACAAGAAATGTGCGTTTCGCCGGCACAACGCGAAGCATGTGTTCAAAACGCTACCCTGAACCTGTGGATACAAAGGATTTGACTGTGGTAGGAGTAGCGAGAAGTCAGTGTAGCGTTTTCGCGGCGAAATTTTGTAGAAGATATACAATTTCCTCGTTTATTGCGCCCCCTAATGGCGAAATTTTTCGAAATTTTTATCGAACGACATTAACGTTAGCACCAACATGTGTGTAAAATTTGGACTCGATCCGATGTCTAATTTTGGATTTCTTTGGATTTTTGATATTCCACGTCTAATTTAGCTAATAAACCAATATTCAAAACGCTACCGTTTCGTCGTCAAAGGTCGCATCAAAAAAGTGTTTCATGCATTCTTTGCGTGTGCGTCTGAAGATGTCGTGTGCAAAGTTTGGTGTCGATTGGTCAAGAAATGTGGGAGGAGTAGCGAAAATACAGTTTTGCGGTTTTCGCGATTTAGCGAAAAATATTCCCAGACGCAAATGGGCGTGGCCTAGGCCAAAAGATGCAGCAGACTCCAGTGCATCTGTGTGTACAAGTTTTTGGACTCTGGGAGGTTCGGTGTGGGAGTTATAGCCGCAAACGCGTATTCCTTGGTATAGCGCCACCTAGTGGCCGGCATGTCTGGATTTTGTCGTCTGCCGTCAGCTCACGGACCTGGATCTAGTCATGTAATTGGCTTGTGTGCACCATTTACGGTTTGGGCTGTAGTACCACTTTTAGCTGCTGGAATAATAAGAAAAATCCTTACAAAAACAATAGGGATCCAACCTGTTGGCTTGGACCCCTAATAATAATCCTTACAAAAACAATAGGGATCCAACCTGTTGGCTTGGACCCCTAACTAGAACTGCAAGCAGTTATGCAGGGGTCCAAGAAATGTGCATTTCGCCGGCACAACGCGAAGCATGTGTTCAAAACCAATTGGCGTGGCCTATGCCAAAATATGCCACTGACTCCAGTGAATCTGTGCATATAACGTTTTTGACTGTGGGAGCTTCGGTGTGGGAGTTATAGCCCAAAACACGTTTTCAGAACATTCCATTGGCCAGTTAGGAGATATATTATTTCTTCGTTTATTCGCGCCCCCTTGTGGCGAGATTTTCCAAAGACAATTTTCCTTTGCCAAATAACTCCCGCCCACATTAATAATTCTTGGCCATATTTTTTATATAGACTCGGGTTTGCCCCTTGATGGTTTCCTTATAGTTTGAAGAACATTCCTTGGGCCAATTAGAACATATACAATTTCCTCGTTTATTGCGCCCCCTAATGGCGAAAAATTCCGGAATTTTTATCGAACGACAGATAGGTTAGCACCAAAATGTGTGTAAAATTTGGACTCGTTCCGATGTCTAATTTTGGATTTCTTTGGATTTTTGATTTTCCACGTCTAATTTAGCTCATAAACCAATATTCAAAACGCTACCGTTTCGTCGTCGAAGGTCGGATCAAAAAACTGTCTCACGATTCCTTTGCGTGTGCGTCTGAAGATGTCGTGTGCAAAGTTTGGTGTCGATTGGTCAAGAAATGTGGGAGGAGTAGGGAAAAAACAGTTTTGCGGTTTTTGCGATTTTGCGAAAAAAAATTATAGACGCAAATGGGCGTGGCCTATGCCAAAAGATGCAGCAGACTCCAGTGAATATGTGGGTACAAGTTTTTGACTGTGGGAGGTTCAGTGTGGGAGTTATAGCCCCAAACGCGTATTCCTTGGTATAGCGCCACCTAGTGACCGGCGTGTCTGGATTTTGTCGTCTGCATAGTCCGAAGAGACCTGGATCTAGTCATGCAATTGGCGTGTCGGCACCATTTACGGTTTGGGCTGTGGGCACAGTTTCAGGGAGGTAAGTATAATAATAGGAAAAATCCTTACAAAAACAATAGGGATCCAACCTGTTGGCTTGGACCCCTAATAATAGGAATAATAATCCTTACAAAAACAATAGGGATCCAACCTGTTGGCTTGGACCCCTAACTAGAACTGCAAGCAGTTATGCAGGGGTCCAAGAAGTGTGCATTTCGCCGGCACAACGCGACAAGAAATGTGCATTTCGCCGGCACAACGCGAAGCAAGTATTCAAAATGCTACCGTGAACAACATGTGGATATAAAGGTTTTGACTGTGGGAGCTTCGGTGTGGGAGTTATAGCCTAAAACGCGTTTTCAGAACATTCCATTGGCCAAATAGGAGATAGACAATGTCGTCGTTTTTTGGCGCCGCCCTGTGGCGAAATTTTCCAAAGACAATTTTCCTTTTTCAAATAACTCCCGTCCACATTAATATTTCTTGGCCATATTTTCTATATAGACTCGGGATTGCCCCTTGATGGTTTCCCTCGGGTTTGAAGAACATTCCTCAGGTCAATTAAAAGATATACAATTTCCTCGTTTATTGCGCCCCCTAATGGCGAAAAATTCCGGAATTTTTATCAAACGACATTAAGGTTAGCACCAACATGTGTGTAAAATTTGGACTTGTTCCGATGTCTTATTTTGGATTTCTTTGGATTTTTGATTTTCCACGGCTAATTTAGCTCATAAACCAATACTCAAAACGCTACCGTTTCGTCGTCGAAGGTCAAATCAAAAAACTGTCTCAGGATTCCTTTGCGTGTGCGTATGAAGATGTCGTGTGCAAAGTTTGGTGTCGATTGGTCAAGAAATGTGGGAGGAGTAGGGAAAAAACAGTTTTGCGGTTTTCGCGATTTTGCGGAAAAAAATTATAGACGCAAATGGGCGTGGCCTATGCCAAAAGATGCAGCAGACTCCAGTGAATCTGTGCGTACAAGTTTTTGAATGTGGGCGATTCGGTGTGGGAGTTATAGCCCCAAACGCGTTTTCCCTTGGTATAGCGCCACCTAGTGTTCGGCGTGTCTGGATTTTGTCGTCTGCGTAGTCCGAAGAGATCTGGATCTAGTCATGCAATTCGCGTGTCGGCACCATTTACGGTTTGGGCTGTGGTCCCACTTTTAGGGGGGTAAGAATAACTAGAACTGCAAGCAGTTATGCAGGGGTCCAAGAAGTGTGCATTTCGCCGGCACAGCGCGACAAGAAATGTGCGTTTTGCCGGCACAACGCGAAGCATGTGTTCAAAACGCTACCCTGCACCTGTGGATACAAAGGATTTGACTGTGGTAGGAGTAGCGAGAAGTCAGTGCAGCGTTTTCGCGGCGAAATTTTGTAGAAGATATACAATTTCCTCGTTTATTGCGCCCCCTAATGGCGAAATTTTCCGAATTTTTTGTCGAACGACAATGAGGCTAGCCCCGACATGTGTGTAAAATGTGGACTCGATCCGATGTCTAATTTTGTTTTTTTTTGGATTTTTGATTTTCCACGTCAAATTTAGCTAATAAACCAATATTCAAAACGCTACCGTTTCGTCGTCGAAAGTCGGATCAAAAAACTGTCTGAGGGTTTCTTTGCGTGTGCGTCTGAAGATGCCGTGTGCAAAGTTTGGTGTTGATTGGTCGAGGAATGTGGGAGGAGTAGCGAAAAAACAGTTTTGCGGTTTTCGCGATTTTGCGAAAAAAAATTCGAGACGCAAATGGGCGTGGCCTATGCCAAAAGATGCAACAGACTCCAGTGAATCTGTGTGTACAAGTTTTTGGACTCTGGATGGTTCGGTGTGGGAGTTATAGCCGCAAACGCGTATTCCTTGGTATAGCGCCACCTAGTGGCCGGCATGTCTGGATTTGGTCGTCTGCCTAGAACTCACGTACCTGGATCTAGTCATGCAATTGGCGTGTGTGCATCATTTACGATTTGGGCTGTGGTACCACTTCTAGGGGGGAATAATAATAACTAGAACTGCAAGCAGTTATGCAGGGGTCCAAGAAGTGTGCATTTCGCCGGCACAACGCGACAAGAAATGTGCGTTTCGCCGGCACAACGCGAAGCATGTGTTCAAAACGCTACCCTGAACCTGTGGATACAAAGGATTTGACTGTGGTAGGAGTAGCGAGAAGTCAGTGTAGCGTTTTCGCGGTGAAATTTTGCAGACGATATACAATTTCCTCGTTTATTGCGCCCCCTAATGGCGATATTTTCCGAATTTTTTGTCGAACGACCCCCTAATGGCGAAATTTTCCGAAATTTTTATCGTACGACATTAAGGTTAGCACCAACATGTGTGTAAAATTTGGAGTCGATCCGATGTGTAATTTTGAATTTTTTGGGATTTTGGATTTTCCACGTCTAATTTAGCTAATAAACCAATATTCAAAACGCTACCGTTTCGTCGTCGAAGGTCGGATCAAAAAAGTAATGCAGGAATTCTTTTCGTGTAGGTCTGAAGATGCCGTGTGCAAAGTTTTGTGTCAATTGGTCGGGAAATGTGGGAGGAGTAGCGAAAAAACATTTTTGCGGTTTTCGCGATTTAGCGAAAAATATTCATAGACGCAAATGGGCGTGGCCTAGGTCAAAAGATGCAGCAGACTCCAGTGAATATGTGCGTACAAGTTTTTGACTGTGGGAGGTTCGGTGTGGGAGTTATAGCCCCAAACGCGTCTTTCCTTGGTATAGCGCCACCTAGTGGCCGGCGTGTCTGGATTTTGTCGTCTGCATAGTCTTCACGTACCTGGATCTATTCATGTAATTGGCGTGTGTGCACCATTTACGGTTTGGGCTGTAGTAGCACTTTCTTGGTAGGAAGTATAATAATAATAATAAGAAAAATCCTTACAAAAACAATAGGGATCCAACCTGGTGGCTTGGACCCCTAACTAGAACTGCAAGCAGTTATGCAGGGGTCCAAGAAGTGTGCATTTCGCCGGCACAACGCGACAAGAAATGTGCGTTTCGCCGGCACAACGCGAAGCAAGTATTCAAAACGCTACCGTGAACTACATGTGGATATAAAGGTTTTGACTGTGGGAGCTTCGGTGTGGGAGTTATAGCCTAAAACGCGTTTTCAGAACATTCCATGGCCAAATAGGAGATAGACAATGTCGTCGTTTTTTGGCGCCGCCCTGTGGCGAAATTTTCCAAAGACAATTATCCTTTGCCAAATAACTCCCGCCCACATTAATAATTCTTCGCCATATTTTCTATATAGACTCGGGTTTGCCCCTTGATGGTTTCCCTTGAGTTTGAAGAACATTCCTTTGGCCAATTAGAAGATATACAATTTCCTCGTTTATAGCGCCCCCTTAGGGCGTAATTTTCCAAATTTTTATTCGAACGTCGTTAAGGGTGGCGCTAACATGTGTGTTAAATTTGGACTCGATCCGATGTCTAATTTTGGATTTTTTTGGATTTTTAATTTTCCACGTCTAATTTAGCTCATAAACCAATATTCAAAACTCTACCGTTTCGTCGTCGAAGGTCGGATCAAAAAACTGTTTCACGATTCCTTTGCGTGTGCGTCTGAGGATTTCGTGTGCAAAGTTTGGTGTCGATTGGTCAAGAAATGTGGGAGGAGTAGGGAAAAAACAGTTTTGCGGTTTTCGCGATTTTGCGAAAAAAAATTGCAGACGCAAATGGGCGTGGCCTATGCCAAAAGATGCAGCAGACTCCAGTGAATCTGTGCGTACAAGTTTTTGAATGTGGGCGATTCGGTGTGGGAGTTATAGCCCCAAACGCGTTTTCCCTTGGTATAGCGCCACCTAGTGTTCGGCGTGTCTGGATTTTGTCGTCTGCGTAGTCCGAAGAGATCTGGATCTAGTCATGCAATTCGCGTGTCGGCACCATTTACGGTTTGGGCTGTGGTCCCACTTTTAGGGGGGTAAGAATAACTAGAACTGCAAGCAGTTATGCAGGGGTCCAAGAAGTGTGCATTTCGCCGGCACAGCGCGACAAGAAATGTGCGTTTTGCCGGCACAACGCGAAGCATGTGTTCAAAACGCTACCCTGCACCTGTGGATACAAAGGATTTGACTGTGGTAGGAGTAGCGAGAAGTCAGTGCAGCGTTTTCGCGGCGAAATTTTGTAGAAGATATACAATTTCCTCGTTTATTGCGCCCCCTAATGGCGAAATTTTCCGAATTTTTTGTCGAACGACAATGAGGCTAGCCCCGACATGTGTGTAAAATGTGGACTCGATCCGATGTCTAATTTTGTTTTTTTTTGGATTTTTGATTTTCCACGTCAAATTTAGCTAATAAACCAATATTCAAAACGCTACCGTTTCGTCGTCGAAAGTCGGATCAAAAAACTGTCTGAGGGTTTCTTTGCGTGTGCGTCTGAAGATGCCGTGTGCAAAGTTTGGTGTTGATTGGTCGAGGAATGTGGGAGGAGTAGCGAAAAAACAGTTTTGCGGTATTCGCGATTTTGCGAAAAAAAATTCTAGACGCAAATGGGCGTGGCCTATGCCAAAAGATGCAACAGACTCCAGTGAATCTGTGTGTACAAGTTTTTGGACTCTGGATGGTTCGGTGTGGGAGTTATAGCCGCAAACGCGTATTCCTTGGTATAGCGCCACCTAGTGGCCGGCATGTCTGGATTTGGTCGTCTGCCTAGAACTCACGTACCTGGATCTAGTCATGCAATTGGCGTGTGTGCATCATTTACGATTTGGGCTGTGGTACCACTTCTAGGGGGGAATAATAATAACTAGAACTGCAAGCAGTTATGCAGGGGTCCAAGAAGTGTGCATTTCGCCGGCACAACGCGACAAGAAATGTGCGTTTCGCCGGCACAACGCGAAGCATGTGTTCAAGACGCTACCCTGAACCTGTGGATATAAAGGTTTTGACTGTGGGAGCTTCGGTGTGGGAGTTATAGCCTAAAACGCGTTTTCAGAACATTGGCCAAATAGGAGATAGACAATGTCGTCGTTTTTTGGCGCCGCCCTGTGGCGAAATTTTCCAAGGACAATTTTCCTTTGCCAAATAACTCCCGCCCACATTAATAATTCTTGGCCATATTTTCTATATAGACTCGGGTTTGCCCCTTGATGGTTTCCCTTGAGTTTGAAGAACATTCCTTTGGCCAATTAGAAGATATACAATTTACTCGTTTATTGCGCCCCCTAATGGCGAAATTTTCCGAAATTTTTATCGAACGACATTAAGGTTAGCTCCAACATGTGTGTAAAATTTGGACTCGATCCGATGTCTCATTTTGGATTTCTTTGGATTTTTGCTATTCCACGTCTAATTTAGCTAATAAACCAATATTGAAAACGCTACCGTTTCGTCGTCGAAGGTCGGATCAAAAAAGTGTTTCATGCATTCTTTGCGTGTGTGTCTGAAGATGTCGTGTGCAAAGTT
The DNA here is from genome assembly GCF_902167405.1 of Gadus morhua. Taxonomy (NCBI): domain Eukaryota; kingdom Metazoa; phylum Chordata; class Actinopteri; order Gadiformes; family Gadidae; genus Gadus; species Gadus morhua. The sequence continues at coordinate 24,121,158 of NC_044051.1, read as the reverse complement.
TGGTGTCGATTGGTCAAGAAATGTGGGAGGAGTAGGGAAAAAACAGTTTTGCGGTTTTCGCGATTTTGCGAAAAAAAATTCTAGACGCAAATGGGCGTGGCCTATGCCAAAAGATGCAGCAGACTCCAGTGAATATGTGCGTACAAGTTTTTGACTGTGGGAGGTTCGGTGTGGGAGTTATAGCCCCAAACGCGTCTTTCCTTGGTATAGCGCCACCTAGTGGCCGGCGTGTCTGGATTTTGTCGTCTGCATAGTCTTCACGTACCTAGATCTAGTCATGTAATTGGCGTGTGTGCACCATTTACGGTATGGGCTGTAGTAGCACTTTCTTGGTAGGAAGTATAATAATAATAATAATAATAAAAATCCTTACAAAAACAATAGGGATCCAACCTGTTGGCTTGGACCCCTAACTAGAACTGCAAGCAGTTATGCAGGGGTCCAAGAAGTGTGCATTTCGCCGGCACAACGCGAAGCAAGTATTCAAAACGCTACCGTGAACAACATGTGGATATAAAGGTTTTGACTGTGGGAGCTTCGGTGTGGGAGTTATAGCCTAAAACGCGTTTTCAGAACATTGGCCAAATAGGAGATAGACAATGTCGTCGTTTTTTGGCGCCGCCCTGTGGCGAAATTTTCCAAAGACAATTTTCCTTTGCCAAATAACTCCCGCCCACATTAATAATTCTTGGCCATATTTTCTATATAGACTCGGGTTTGCCCCTTGGTGGTTTCCCTTGAGTTTGAAGAACATTCCTTTGGCCAATTAGAAGATATACAATTTCCTCGTTTATTGCGCCCCCTAATGGCGAAATTTTCCGAATTTTTTATCGTACGACATTAAGGTTAGCACTAACATGTGTGTACAATTTGGACTCGTTCCGATATTTAATTTCGGATTTCTTTAGATTTTTGATTTTCCACGTCTAATTTAGCTCATAAACCAATATTCAAAATTCTACCGTTTCGTCGTCGAAGGTCGGATCAAAAAACTGTCTCACGATACCTTTGCGTGTGCGTCTGAAGATGTCGTGTGCAAAGTTTGGTGTCGATTGGTCAAGAAATGTGGGAGGAGTAGGGAAAAAACATTTTTGCGGTTTTCGCGATTTTGCGAAAAAAAAATTTAGACGCAAATGGGCGTGGCCTATGCCAAAAGATGCATCAGACTCCAGTGAATCTGTGTGTGCAAGGTTTTGAATGTGGGAGGTTCGGTGTGGGAGTTATAGCCCCAAACGCGTATTCCTTGGTATAGCGCCACCTAGTGGCCGGCATGTCTGGATTTTGTTATCTGAGTAGCGGTGCCGGACCTGGATCTAGTCATGCAATTGGCATGTCGGCACCATTTACGGTTTGGGCTGTGGTTCCACTTTCAAGGGGAGGTAGTATAATAATAATAAAAATCCTTACAAAAACAATAGGGATCCAACCTGTTGGCTTGGACCCCTAACTAGAACTGCAAGCAGTTATGCAGGGGTCCAAGAAGTGTGCATTTCGCCGGCACAACGCGACAAGAAATGTGCGTTTCGCCGGCACAACGCGAAGCAAGTATTCAAAACGCTACCGTGAACTACATGTGGATATAAAGGTTTTGACTGTGGGAGCTTCGGTGTGGGAGTTATAGCCTAAAACGCGTTTTCAGAACATTCCATGGCCAAATAGGAGATAGACAATGTCGTCGTTTTTTGGCGCCGCCCTGTGGCGAAATTTTCCAAAGACAATTATCCTTTGCCAAATAACTCCCGCCCACATTAATAATTCTTCGCCATATTTTCTATATAGACTAGGGTTTGCCCCTTGATGGTTTCCCTTGAGTTTGAAGAACATTCCTTTGGCCAATTAGAAGATATACAATTTCCTCGTTTATAGCGCCCCCTTAGGGCGTAATTTTCCAAATTTTTATTCGAACGTCGTTAAGGGTGGCGCTAACATGTGTGTTAAATTTGGACTCGATCCGATGTCTAATTTTGGATTTTTTTGGATTTTTAATTTTCCACGTCTAATTTAGCTCATAAACCAATATTCAAAACTCTACCGTTTCGTCGTCGAAGGTCGGATCAAAAAACTGTTTCACGATTCCTTTGCGTGTGCGTCTGAGGATTTCGTGTGCAAAGTTTGGTGTCGATTGGTCAAGAAATGTGGGAGGAGTAGGGAAAAAACAGTTTTGCGGTTTTCGCGATTTTGCGAAAAAAAATTGCGGACGCAAATGGGCGTGGCCTATGCCAAAAGATGCATCAGACTCCAGTGAATCTGTGTGTACAAGGTTTTGAATGTGGGAGGTTCGGTGTGGGAGTTATAGCCCCAAACGCGTATTCCCTGGTATAGCGCCACCTAGTGGCCGGCATGTCTGGATTTTGTCGTCTGCTTAGTCCGAACAGATCTGGACCTAGTCATGCAATTTGCGTGTCGGCACCATTTACAGTTTGGGGTGTGGGCCCACTTTTAGGGGGGTAAGAATAATAACTAGAACTGCAAGCAGTTATGCAGGGGTCCAAGAAGTGTGCATTTCGCCGGCACAACGCGACAAGAAATGTGCATTTCGCCGGCACAACGCGAAGCAAGTATTCAAAATGCTACCGTGAACAACATGTGGATATAAAGGTTTTGACTGTGGGAGCTTCGGTGTGGGAGTTATAGCCTAAAACGCGTTTTCAGAACATTCCATTGGCCAAATAGGAGATAGACAATGTCGTCGTTTTTTGGCGCCGCCCTGTGGCGAAATTTTCCAAAGACAATTTTCCTTTTTCAAATAACTCCCGTCCACATTAATATTTCTTGGCCATATTTTCTATATAGACTCGGGATTGCCCCTTGATGGTTTCCCTCGGGTTTGAAGAACATTCCTCAGGCCAATTAAAAGATATACAATTTCCTCGTTTATTGCGCCCCCTAATGGCGAAAAATTCCGGAATTTTTATCAAACGACATTAAGGTTAGCACCAACATGTGTGTAAAATTTGGACTTGTTCCGATGTCTTATTTTGGATTTCTTTGGATTTTTGATTTTCCACGGCTAATTTAGCTCATAAACCAATACTCAAAACGCTACCGTTTCGTCGTCGAAGGTCAATTCAAAAAACTGTCTCAGGATTCCTTTGCGTGTGCGTATGAAGATGTCGTGTGCAAAGTTTGGTGTCGATTGGTCAAGAAATGTGGGAGGAGTAAGGAAAAAACAGTTTTGCGGTTTTCGCGATTTTGCGAAAAAAAATTATAGACGCAAATGGGCGTGGCCTATGCCAAAAGATGCAGCAGACTCCAGTGAATCTGTGCGTACAAGTTTTTGAATGTGGGCGATTCGGTGTGGGAGTTATAGCCCCAAACGCGTTTTCCCTTGGTATAGCGCCACCTAGTGTTCGGCGTGTCTGGATTTTGTCGTCTGCGTAGTCCGAAGAGATCTGGATCTAGTCATGCAATTTGCGTGTCGGCACCATTTACGGTTTGGGCTGTGGTCCCACTTTTAGGGGGGTAAGAATAACTAGAACTGCAAGCAGTTATGCAGGGGTCCAAGAAGTGTGCATTTCGCCGGCACAACGCGACAAGAAATGTGCATTTCGCCGGCACAACGCGAAGCAAGTATTCAAAACGCTACCGTGAACAACATGTGGATATCAAGGTTTTGACTGTGGGAGCTTCGGTGTGGGAGTTATAGCCTAAAACGCGTTTTCAGAACATTCCATTGGCCAAATAGGAGATAGACAATGTCGTCGTTTTTTGGCGCCGCCCTGTGGCGAAATTTTCCAAAGACAATTTTCCTTTTTCAAATAACTCCCGTCCACATTAATATTTCTTGGCCATATTTTCTATATAGACTCGGGATTGCCCCTTGATGGTTTCCCTCGGGTTTGAAGAACATTCCTCAGGCCAATTAAAAGATATACAATTTCCTCGTTTATTGCGCCCCCTAATGGCGAAAAATTCCGGAATTTTTATCAAACGACATTAAGGTTAGCACCAACATGTGTGTAAAATTTGGACTTGTTCCGATGTCTTATTTTGGATTTCTTTGGATTTTTGATTTTCCACGGCTAATTTAGCTCATAAACCAATACTCAAAACGCTACCGTTTCGTCGTCGAAGGTCAAATCAAAAAACTGTCTCAGGATTCCTTTGCGTGTGCGTATGAAGATGTCGTGTGCAAAGTTTGGTGTCGATTGGTCAAGAAATGTGGGAGGAGTAAGGAAAAAACAGTTTTGCGGTTTTCGCGATTTTGCGAAAAAAAATTATAGACGCAAATGGGCGTGGCCTATGCCAAAAGATGCAGCAGACTCCAGTGAATCTGTGCGTACAAGTTTTTGAATGTGGGCGATTCGGTGTGGGAGTTATAGCCCCAAACGCGTTTTCCCTTGGTATAGCGCCACCTAGTGTTCGGCGTGTCTGGATTTTGTCGTCTGCGTAGTCCGAAGAGATCTGGATCTAGTCATGCAATTTGCGTGTCGGCACCATTTACGGTTTGGGCTGTGGTCCCACTTTTAGGGGGGTAAGAATAACTAGAACTGCAAGCAGTTATGCAGGGGTCCAAGAAGTGTGCATTTCGCCGGCACAACGCGACAAGAAATGTGCATTTCGCCGGCACAACGCGAAGCAAGTATTCAAAACGCTACCGTGAACAACATGTGGATATCAAGGTTTTGACTGTGGGAGCTTCGGTGTGGGAGTTATAGCCTAAAACTCGTTTTCAGAACATTCCATTGGCCAAATAGGAGATAGACAATGTCGTCATTTTTTGGCGCCGCCCTGTGGCGAAATTTTCCAAAGACAATTTTCCTTTTTCAAATAACTCCCGCCCACATTAATATTTCTTGGCCTTATTTTCTATATAGACTCGGGATTGCCCCTTGATGGTTTCCCTCGGGTTTGAGGAACATTCCTTGGGCCAATTAAAAGATATACAATTTCCTCGTTTATTGCGCCCCCTAATGGCGAAAAATTCTGGAATTTTTATCGAACGACATTAAGGTTAGCACCAACATGTGTGTAAAATTTGGACTCGTTCCGATGTCTAATTTTGGATTTCTTTGGATTTTTGATTTTCCACGTCTAATTTAGCTCATAAACCAATACTCAAAACGCTACCGTTTCGTCGTCGAAGGTCGGATCAAAAAACTGTCTCACGATTCCTTTGCGTGTGCGTCTGAAGATGTCGTGTGCAAAGTTTGGTGTCGATTGGTCAAGAAATGTGGGCGGAGTAGGGAAAAAACAGTTTAGCGGTTTTCGCGATTTTGCGAAAAAAAATTATTGACGCAAATGGGCGTGGCCTATGCCAAAAGATGCAGCAGACTCCAGTGAATCTGTGCGTACAAGTTTTTGAATGTGGGCGATTCGGTGTGGGAGTTATAGCCCCAAACGCGTTTTCCCTTGGTATAGCGCCACCTAGTGTTCGGCGTGTCTGGATTTTGTCGTCTGCGTAGTCCGAAGAGATCTGGATCTAGTCATGCAATTCGCGTGTCGGCACCATTTACGCGTGTCGGCACCATTTACGGTTTGGGCTGTGGTCCCACTTTTAGGGGGGTAAGAATAATAATAATAGGAATAATAATCCTTACAAAAACAATAGGGATCCAACCTGTTGGCTTGGACCCCTAATAACTAGAACTGCAAGCAGTTATGCAGGGGTCCAAGAAGTGTGCATTTCGCCGGCACAACGCGACAAGAAATGTGCGTTTCGCCGGCACAACGCGAAGCATGTGTTCAAAACACTACCCTGAACCTGTGGATACAAAGGATTTGACTGTGGTAGGAGTAGCGAGAAGTCAGTGTAGCGTTTTCGCGGCGAAATTTTGTAGAAGATATACAATTTCCTCGTTTATGGCGCCCCCTAATTGCGAAATTTTCCGAAATTTTTATCGTACGACAGTAAGGTTAGCACCAACATGTGTGTAAAATTTGGAGTCGATCCGATGTGTAATTTTGATTTTTTTGGGATTTTGGATTTTCCACGTCTAATTTAGCTAATAAACCAATATTCAAAACGCAACCGTTTCGTCGTCGAAGGTCGGATAAAAAAAGTAATGCAGGAATTCTTTTCGTGTAGGTCTGAAGATGCCGTGTGTAAAGTTTTGTGTCAATTGGTCGGGAAATGTGGGAGGAGTAGCGAAAAAACATTTTTGCGGTTTTCGCGATTTAGCGAAAAATATTCATGGACGCAAATGGGCGTGGCCTAGGTCAAAAGATGCAGCAGACTCCAGTGCATCTGTGGGTACAAGGTTTTGGACTCTGGAAGGTTCGGTGTGGGAGTTATAGCCCCGAACGTGTTTTCCTAGGTATAGCGCCACCTAGTGGCCGGCATGTCTGGATTTTGGCGTCTGCGTAGTCCCCACGGATCTGGATGTGGTCATGCAATTGGCGTGTCGGCACCATTTACGGTTTGGGCTGCGGTACCACTTTCAAGGAGGTAAGTATAATAACTAGAACTGCAAGCAGTTATGCAGGGGTCCAAGAAGTGTGCATTTCGCCGGCACAACGCGACAAGAAATGTGCATTTCGCCGGCACAACGCGAAGCATGTGTTCAAAACGCTACCCTGAACCTGTGGATACAAAGGATTTGACTGTGGTAGGAGTAGCGAGAAGTCAGTGACGCGTTTTCGCGGCGAAATTTTGTAGAAGATATACAATTTCCTAGTTTATTGCGCCCCCTAATGGCGAAATCTTCCGAATTTTTTATCGAACGACATTAAGGCTAGCCCCGACATGTGTGTAAAATGTGGACTCGATCCGATGTCTAATTTTTTTTTTTTTTTGATTTTTGATTTTCCACGTAAAATTTAGCTAATAAACCAATATTCAAAACGCTACCATTTCGTCGTCGAAAGTCGGATCAAAAAACTGTCTGAGGGTTTCTTTGCGTGTGCGTCTGAAGATGCCGTGTGAAAAGTTTGGTGTTGATTGGTCGAGAAATGGGGGAGGAGTAGCGAAAAAACAGTTTTGCGGTTTTCGCGATTTTGCGAAAAAAAATTCTAGACGCAAATGGGCGTGGCCTATGCCAAAAGATGCAGCAGACTCCAGTGAATCTGTGTGTACAAGGTTTTGAATGTGGGAGGTTCGGTGTGGGAGTTATAGCCCCAAACGCGTATTCCTTGGTATAGCGCCACCTAGGGGCCGGCGTGTCTGGATTTTGTTATCTGAGTAGCGGTGCCGATTCTGGATCTAGTCATGCAATTGGCGCGTGTGCACCATTTACGGTTTGGGCTGCAGTCCCACTTTCACGGGGGGAATAATAAAAAGAATCCTTACAAAAACAATAGGGATCCAACCTGTTGGCTTGGACCCCTAATAAACACTACAAAAACAATAGGGATCCAACCTGTTGGCTTGGACCCCTAATAATAGGAATAATAATCCTTACAAAAACAATAGGGATCCAACCTGTTGGCTTGGACCCCTAATAAGAAAAATCCTTACAAAAACAATAGGGATCCAACCTGTTGGCTTGGACCCCTAATAACTAGAACTGCAAGCAGTTATGCAGGGGTCCAAGAAGTGTGCATTTCGCCGGCACAACGCGGCAAGAAATGTGCGTTTCGCCGGCACAATGCGAAGCAAGTATTCAAAACGCTACCGTGAACAACATGTGGATATAAAGGTTTTGACTGTGGGAGCTTCGGTGTGGGAGTTATAGCCTAAAACGCGTTTTCAGAACATTGGCCAAATAGGAGATAGACAATGTCGTCGTTTTTTGGCGCCGCCCTGCGGCGACATTTTCCAAAGACAATTTTCCTTTGCCAAAAACTCCCGCCCACATTAATAATTCTTGGCCATATTTTCTATATAGATTCGGGTTTGCCCCTTGATGGTTTCCCTTGAGTTTGAAGAACATTCCTTTGGCCAATTAGAAGATATACAATTTCCTCGTTTATTGCGCCCCCTAATGGCGAAATATTCCGAATTCTTTATTGAACGCCATTAAGGGTAGCACCGACATGTGTCTAAAATTTGGACTTGATCCGATGTCTAATTTTGGTATTTTCTGAATTTTTGCGTATCGACGTAAAACGTAGCTAATTAAGCAATATTCAAAACGCTACCGTTTCGTAGTCGAAGGTCGGATCCAAAAAGTATATAGTTTTTCTTTTCGTGTGCGTCTGACGATGTCGTGTGCAAAGTTTGGTGTCGATTGGTCAAGAAATGTGGGCGGAGTTGGGAAAAAACAGTTTTGCGGTTTTCGCGATTTTGCGAAAAAAAATTATGGACGCAAATGGGCGTGGCCTATGCCAAAAGATGCATCAGACTCCAGTGAATCTGTGTGTTCAAGGTTTTGAATGTGGGAGGTTCGGTGTGGGAGTTATAGCCCCAAACGCGATTTTCTTGTTATAGCGCCACCTAGTGGCCGGCAGGTCTGGATTTTGTCGTCTGCTTAGTCCGAACAGATCTGGACCTAGTCATGCAATTTGCGTGTCGGCACCATTTACGGTTTGGGGTGTGGGCCCACTTTTAGGGGGGTAAGAATAATAATAATAATCCTTACAAAAACAATAGGGATCCAACCTGTTGGCTTGGACCCCTAATAATAGGAATAATATCCTTACAAAAACAATAGGGATCCAACCTGTTGGCTTGGACCCCTAATAATAATAATAGGAATAATAATCCTTACAAAAACAATAGGGATCCAACCTGTTGGCTTGGACCCCTAACTAGAACTGCAAGCAGTTATGCAGGGGTCCAAGAAGTGTGCATTTCGCCGGCACAACGCGACAAGAAATGTGCGTTTCGCCGGCACAACGCGAAGCATGTGTTCAAAACGCTACCCTGAACCTGTGGATACAAAGGATTTGACTGTGGTAGGAGTAGCGAGAAGTCAGTGTAGCGTTTTCGCGGCGAAATTTTGTAGACGATATACAATTTCCTCGTTTATTGCGCCCCCTAATGGCGAATTTTTCCGAATTTTTTATCGAACGACGTTAAGGTTAACACCAACATGTGTGTAAAATTTGGACTCGATCCGATGTCTAATTTTGGATTTCTTTGGATTTTTGATATTCCACGTCTAATTTAGCTAATAAACCAATATTCAAAACGCTACCGATTCGTCGTCGGAAGTCGGATCAAAAAACTGTCTGAGGGTTTCTTTGCGTGTGCGTCTGAAGATGCCGTGTGCAAAGTTTGGTGTTGATTGGTCGAGAAATGTGGGAGGAGTAGCGAAAAAATAGTTTTGCGGTTTTCGCGATTTTGCGAAAAAAAATTCCAGACGCAAATGGGCGTGGCCTATGCCAAAAGATGCAGCAGACTCCAGTGAATCTGTGTGTATAAGGTTTTGAGTGTGGGATGTTCGGTGTGGGAGTTATAGCCCCAAACGCGTATTCCTTGGTATAGCGCCACCTAGTGACCGGCGTGTCTGGATTTTGTCGTCTGCATAGTCCGAAGAGATCTGGATCTAGTCATGCAATTGGCGTGTCGGCACCATTTACGGTTTGGGCTGTGGTCCCACTTTTAGGGAGGTAAGTATAATAGGAAAAATCCTTACAAAAACAATAGGGATCCAACCTGTTGGCTTGGACCCCTAACTAGAACTGCAAGCAGTTATGCAGGGGTCCAAGAAGTGTGCATTTCGCCGGCACAACGCGACAAGAAATGTGCGTTTCGCCGGCACAACGCGAAGCATGTGTTCAAAACGCTACCCTGAACCTGTGGATACAAAGGATTTGATTGTGGTAGGAGTAGCGAGAAGTCAGTGTGGCGTTTTCGCGGCGAAATTTTGCAGAAGATATACAATTTCCTCGTTTATTGCGCCCCCTAATGGCGAAATTTTCCGAATTTTTTATCGAACGACCTTAAGGCTAGCCCCGACATGTGTGTCAAATGTGGACTCGATCCGATGTCTCATTTTGTTTTTTTTGGGATTTTTGATTTTCCACGTCAAATTTAGCTAATAAACCAATATTGAAAACGCTACCGTTTCGTCGTCGAAGGTCGGATCAAAAAACTGTCTGAGGGTTTCTTTGCGTGTGCGTCTGAAGATGCCGTGTGCAAAGTTTGGTGTTGATTGGTCGAGAAATGTGGGAGGAGTAGCGAGAAAACTGTTTTGCGGTTTTCGCGATTTTGCGAAAAAAAATTCTTGACGCAAATGGGCGTGGCCTATGCCAAAAGATGCAGCAGACTCCAGTGAATCTGTGTGTACAAGGTTTTGAATGTGGGAGGTTCGGTGTGGGAGTTATAGCCCCAAACGCGTATTCCTTGGTATAGCGCCACCTAGTGACCGGCGTGTCTGGATTTTGTCGTCTGCATAGTCCGAAGACATCTGGATCTAGTCATGCAATTGGCGTGTCGGCACCATTTACGGTTTGGGCTGTGGTCCCACTTTTAGGGAGGTAAGTATAATAGGAAAAATCCTTACAAAAACAATAGGGATCCAACCTGTTGGCTTGGACCCCTAATAAAAATCCTTACAAAAACAATAGGGATCCAACCTGTTGGCTTGGACCCCTAACTAGAACTGCAAGCAGTTATGCAGGGGTCCAAGAAATGTGCATTTCGCCGGCACAACGCGAAGCATGTGTTCAAAACCAATTGGCGTGGCCTATGCCAAAATATGCCACTGACTCCAGTGAATCTGTGCATATAACGTTTTTGACTGTGGGAGCTTCGGTGTGGGAGTTATAGCCCAAAACACGTTTTCAGAACATTCCATTGGCCAGTTAAGAGATATATTATTTCTTCGTTTATTCGCGCCCCCTTGTGGCGAGATTTTCCAAAGACAATTTTCCTTTGCCAAATAACTCCCGCCCACATTAATAATTCTTGGCCATATTTTTTATATAGACTCGGGTTTGCCCCTTGATGGTTTCCTTATAGTTTGAAGAACATTCCTTGGGCCAATTAGAACATATACAATTTCCTCGTTTATTGCGCCCCCTAATGGCGAAAAATTCCGGAATTTTTATCGAACGACAGATAGGTTAGCACCAAAATGTGTGTAAAATTTGGACTCGTTCCGATGTCTAATTTTGGATTTCTTTGGATTTTTGATTTTCCACGTCTAATTTAGCTCATAAACCAATATTCAAAACGCTACCGTTTCGTCGTCGAAGGTCGGATCAAAAAACTGTCTTACGATTCCTTTGCGTGTGCGTCTGAAGATGTCGTGTGCAAAGTTTGGTGTCGATTGGTCAAGAAATGTGGGAGGAGTAGGGAAAAAACAGTTTTGCGGTTTTCGCGATTTTGCGAAAAAAAATTATGGACGCAAATGGGCGTGGCCTATGCCAAAAGATGCAGCAGACACCAGTGAATATATGGGTACAAGTTTTTGACTGTGGGAGGTTCGGTGTGGGAGTTATAGAACCAAACGCGTATTCCTTGGTATAGCGCCACCTAGTGACCGGCGTGTCTGGATTTTGTCGTCTGCATAGTCCGAAGAGACCTGGATCTAGTCATACAATTGGCGTGTCGGCACCATTTACGGTTTGGGCTGTGGGCACAGTTTCAGGGAGGTAAGTATAACTAGAACTGCAAGCAGTTATGCAGGGGTCCAAGAAGTGTGCATTTCGCCGGCACAACGCGACAAGAAATGTGCGTTTCGCCGGCACAACGCGAAGCATGTGTTCAAAACGCTACCCTGAACCTGTGGATACAAAGGATTTGACTGTGGTAGGAGTAGCGAGAAGTCAGTGTAGCGTTTTCGCGGCTAAATTTTGTAGAAGATATACAATTTCCTCGTTTATGGCGCCCCCTAATGGCGAAATTTTCCGAAATTTTTATCGTACGACAATAAGGTTAGCACCAACATGTGTGTACAATTTGGACTCGTTCCGATGTCTAATTTTGGATTTCTTTGGATTTTTGATTTTCCACGTCTAATTTAGCTCATAAACCAATATTCAAAACGCTACCGTTTCGTCGTCGAAGGTCGCATCAAAAAAGTGTCTCACGATTCCTTTGCGTGTGCGTCTGAAGATGTCGTGTGAAAAGTTTGGTGTTGATCGGGCGAGAATTGTGGGAGGAGTAGCGAAAAAACAGTTTTGCGGTTTTCGCGATTTAGCGAAAAATATTCATAGACGCAAATGGGCGTGGCCTAGGCCAAAAGATGCAGCAGACTCCAGTGCATCTGTGTGTACAAGTTTTTGGACTCTGGGAGGTTCGGTGTGGGAGTTATAGCCCCAAACGCGTATTCCTTGGTATAGCGCCACCTAGTGACCGGCGTGTCTGGATTTTGTCGTCTGCATAGTCCGAAGAGATCTGGATCTAGTCATGCAATTGGCGTGTCGGCACCATTTACGGTTTGGGCTGTGGTCCCACTTTTAGGGAGGTAAGTATAATAGGAAAAATCCTTACAAAAACAATAGGGATCCAACCTGTTGGCTTGGACCCCTAACTAGAACTGCAAGCAGTTATGCAGGGGTCCAAGAAGTGTGCATTTCGCCGGCACAACGCGACAAGAAATGTGCGTTTCGCCGGCACAACGCGAAGCATGTGTTCAAAACGCTACCCTGAACCTGTGGATACAAAGGATTTGATTGTGGTAGGAGTAGCGAGAAGTCAGTGTGGCGTTTTCGCGGCGAAATTTTGCAGAAGATATACAATTTCCTCGTTTATTGCGCCCCCTAATGGCGAAATTTTCCGAATTTTTTATCGAACGACCTTAAGGCTAGCCCCGACATGTGTGTCAAATGTGGACTCGATCCGATGTCTCATTTTGTTTTTTTTGGGATTTTTGATTTTCCACGTCAAATTTAGCTAATAAACCAATATTGAAAACGCTACCGTTTCGTCGTCGAAGGTCGGATCAAAAAACTGTCTGAGGGTTTCTTTGCGTGTGCGTCTGAAGATGCCGTGTGCAAAGTTTGGTGTTGATTGGTCGAGAAATGTGGGAGGAGTAGCGAGAAAACTGTTTTGCGGTTTTCGCGATTTTGCGAAAAAAAATTCTTGACGCAAATGGGCGTGGCCTATGCCAAAAGATGCAGCAGACTCCAGTGAATCTGTGTGTACAAGGTTTTGAATGTGGGAGGTTCGGTGTGGGAGTTATAGCCCCAAACGCGTATTCCTTGGTATAGCGCCACCTAGTGACCGGCGTGTCTGGATTTTGTCGTCTGCATAGTCCGAAGACATCTGGATCTAGTCATGCAATTGGCGTGTCGGCACCATTTACGGTTTGGGCTGTGGTCCCACTTTTAGGGAGGTAAGTATAATAGGAAAAATCCTTACAAAAACAATAGGGATCCAACCTGTTGGCTTGGACCCCTAATAAAAATCCTTACAAAAACAATAGGGATCCAACCTGTTGGCTTGGACCCCTAACTAGAACTGCAAGCAGTTATGCAGGGGTCCAAGAAATGTGCATTTCGCCGGCACAACGCGAAGCATGTGTTCAAAACCAATTGGCGTGGCCTATGCCAAAATATGCCACTGACTCCAGTGAATCTGTGCATATAACGTTTTTGACTGTGGGAGCTTCGGTGTGGGAGTTATAGCCCAAAACACGTTTTCAGAACATTCCATTGGCCAGTTAAGAGATATATTATTTCTTCGTTTATTCGCGCCCCCTTGTGGCGAGATTTTCCAAAGACAATTTTCCTTTGCCAAATAACTCCCGCCCACATTAATAATTCTTGGCCATATTTTTTATATAGACTCGGGTTTGCCCCTTGATGGTTTCCTTATAGTTTGAAGAACATTCCTTGGGCCAATTAGAACATATACAATTTCCTCGTTTATTGCGCCCCCTAATGGCGAAAAATTCCGGAATTTTTATCGAACGACAGATAGGTTAGCACCAAAATGTGTGTAAAATTTGGACTCGTTCCGATGTCTAATTTTGGATTTCTTTGGATTTTTGATTTTCCACGTCTAATTTAGCTCATAAACCAATATTCAAAACGCTACCGTTTCGTCGTCGAAGGTCGGATCAAAAAACTGTCTCACGATTCCTTTGCGTGTGCGTCTGAAGATGTCGTGTGCAAAGTTTGGTGTCGATTGGTCAAGAAATGTGGGAGGAGTAGGGAAAAAACAGTTTTGCGGTTTTTGCGATTTTGCGAAAAAAAATTATGGACGCAAATGGGCGTGGCCTATGCCAAAAGATGCAGCAGACTCCAGTGAATATGTGGGTACAAGTTTTTGACTGTGGGAGGTTCAGTGTGGGAGTTATAGCCCCAAACGCGTATTCCTTGGTATAGCGCCACCTAGTGACCGGCGTGTCTGGATTTTGTCGTCTGCATAGTCCGAAGAGACCTGGATCTAGTCATGCAATTGGCGTGTCGGCACCATTTACGGTTTGGGCTGTGGGCACAGTTTCAGGGAGGTAAGTATAACTAGAACTGCAAGCAGTTATGCAGGGGTCCAAGAAGTGTGCATTTCGCCGGCACAACGCGACAAGAAATGTGCGTTTCGCCGGCACAACGCGAAGCATGTGTTCAAAACGCTACCCTGAACCTGTGGATACAAAGGATTTGACTGTGGTAGGAGTAGCGAGAAGTCAGTGTAGCGTTTTCGCGGCTAAATTTTGTAGAAGATATACAATTTCCTCGTTTATGGCGCCCCCTAATGGCGAAATTTTCCGAAATTTTTATCGTACGACAATAAGGTTAGCACCAACATGTGTGTACAATTTGGACTCGTTCCGATGTCTAATTTTGGATTTCTTTGGATTTTTGATTTTCCACGTCTAATTTAGCTCATAAACCAATATTCAAAACGCTACCGTTTCGTCGTCGAAGGTCGCATCAAAAAAGTGTCTCACGATTCCTTTGCGTGTGCGTCTGAAGATGTCGTGTGAAAAGTTTGGTGTTGATCGGGCGAGAATTGTGGGAGGAGTAGCGAAAAAACAGTTTTGCGGTTTTCGCGATTTAGCGAAAAATATTCATAGACGCAAATGGGCGTGGCCTAGGCCAAAAGATGCAGCAGACTCCAGTGCATCTGTGTGTACAAGTTTTTGGACTCTGGGAGGTTCGGTGTGGGAGTTATAGCCCCAAACGCGTATTCCTTGGTATAGCGCCACCTAGTGACCGGCGTGTCTGGATTTTGTCGTCTGAATAGTCTTCACGGACCTGGATCTAGTCATGCAATTGGCATGTCGGCACCATTTACGGTCTGGGCTGTGGTACCACTTTCTTGGTAGGAAGTATAATAATAGGAAAAATCCTTACAAAAACAATAGGGATCCAACCTGTTGGCTTGGACCCCTAATAATAGGAAAAATCCTTACAAAAACAATAGGGATCCAACCTGTTGGCTTGGACCCCTAACTAGAACTGCAAGCAGTTATGCAGGGGTCCAAGAAGTGTGCATTTCGCCGGCACAACGCAACAAGAAATGTGCGTTTCGCCGGCAGAACGCGAAGCATGTGTTCAAAACGCTACCCTGAACCTGTGGATACAAAGGATTTGACTGTGGTAGGAGTAGCGAGAAGTCAGTGTAGCGTTTTCGCGGCGAAATTTTGTAGAAGATATACAATTTCCTCGTTTATTGCGCCCCCTAATGGCGAAATTTTCCGAAATTTTTATCGTACGACATTGAGGTTAGCACCACCTAGTGGCCGGCATGTCTGGATTTTGTTATCTGAGTAGCGGTGCCGGACCTGGATCAAGTCATGCAATTGGCGTGTCGGCACCATTTACGGTTTGGGCTGTGGGCCCACTTTTAGCGCGGGAATAATAATAAAAAAAATCCTTACAAAAACAATAGGGATCCAACCTGTTGGCTTGGACCCCTAATAATAATCCTTACAAAAACAATAGGGATCCAACCTGTTGGCTTGGACCCCTAATAAACATTACAAAAACAATAGGGATCCAACCTGTTGGCTTGGACCCCTAAAAAAATCCTTACAAAAACAATAGGGATCCAACCTGTTGGCTTGGACCCCTAACAATCCCAACCTATTAACCCCACTGATCATCAACAACACCAACAACTAGCAACGGACCCAGAACCACAACAATAACAGCAACCATAACAGCAACAACATCATCCCCCAGAATCCCCGGCACGAACCCTGAAGAGAACGAACACGTTGCGAACACCGGCCGTTACAATATAGTCTACTATTTTAAAACTAAAGAAGCTGGTGTTTTGTTTTATATAATTTGTTTATATTGTTCAGTAGTTACATGCCTACATGAGGCCGTAGCCCAGTTAACAGGCGAGCTGAGGTGGTGACGTCACCGAGTCCGCTGCTGTTCCAATTGCAGGGCCCTGTACCACGAAGCTCGCTTAGAGGGTTAGCGGGGTATGTTGAGCTCCAAGCCTGGGTTAGTTGTACCACGAAAGTCGATCTCTTTTAGCGTCGCTGTATCACCATGGTGACTTATGCTCGCAACCAAACCTGGTCGGGAGCAGTTTTTCGGCTTAGTCTAGCCGGAGATCGGCTACTTAAATCGGCGTGCGCAGCTTCCTAGCCCCTCCTCTGACAATGGCGTCACCATTTGTGGGTGTTCCCGTGGACCCCGGCGCACTTCTCGTACAGGCGTCTCTCCGGAGACAGAGGGTTTTACGGGACAGAACCGATCCCTTGGCATTGTCTGACGATATTCAGATTTCAGACTTTATTGTCATTGTGCAAACAACGAAATTGGGGTTCTTCATGAGAGATACAGATTCTCATCAGAGGGCGTTCGTTATTTGATCGTCCTTTTGGACCATATGTAGACAATGATTACTGTTGCGCATTGTGTCTCCGTGACAGTGTGGTGGAGTGGAGGTAGCGCGTCAGTCTTGAATTTCTGTGCGGGGGGTTCGACTCCCAAGTGATGCAAATTTATGTGAAGCTTAAAAAGTTCTAATTCTCAAGCATATGCAATACTTATTCACTAAAGCTTATGGTATTATATTTTTGTGCTTATTTCGAACTTGAACCCATATTTTCAAGGCCGTGCTGGCACCACATCTATGGGGGTAAAATGCATGATGATAGACCAGCGAAATTGAACCCCGGTCGCTGGCGTTCGGGTCATATGTGGTCGATAGTGTTTGAATGTGGTCGATAGTGTTTAAATGTGGTCGATAGGGTTTACATGTGGTCGATAGGGTTTACATGTGGTCGATAGTGTTTAAATGTGGGCGATAGGGTTTACATGTTTAAATGTGGTCGATAGGGTTTAAATGTGGTCGATAGGGTTTAAATGTGGTGGATAGGGTTTACATGTTTAAATGTGGTCGATAGGGTTTACATGTTTAAATGTGGTCGATAGTGTTTAAATATGGTCAATAGGGTTTACATGTGGTCGATAGGGTTTACATGTGGTCCATAGTAGTGTTAAATGTTCTTTTCCCTCTCTCTCCACCTCATCCCTCACTCTCCACCTCAAGCTGGTGTGTGGTGAGCGTTCTGGCGCCGATTGGCTGCCGTGCATCACCCAAATGGGTGCTACATACTGGTGGTGGTTAGTGAGGTCCCCCCCCCCCCCTTCACTGTAGGCGTCTTTGAGTGTCTAGAAAAGCGCTAAATAAATTCAATGAATGAATTATTATATACCAATCCATTACGCTAGAGCCGCTACCTCTCAGTGGTCGAAAACATGCAATACATTTCTTAAATAGGGTGTATTTAAAGTGAATTCCCTAAATGATAGAATAAGGCAGGATGGACGTTGCTTATGCATTTTTAAATCATCATCATTCTATTTGGATTAATGGCGAACAATTCTGCATTTGGCATAGTTATTTTACAGACAATATGCAGAATATTTTCACTTATACGCATATAGACTGCTTGATCTATCGTAAAGGTGAGGAAAAATGACGCAAAAAACGCCCCTTTCACGTGAACGCGCACTGAACCTAAAGCGGAAAACCTGGTTCAACTAATCGAATCTAAAGTGAGCTTCGTGGTACCATTTAACTCTGATTGCGAGTTGCGGCTCTGTCGAGCCAGGTTTTCCCAAGAAAGCCTGGGTATGTTCAGCGAGCTTCGTGGTATAGGGCACAGGTGCGTACTCCCGTCCTCGGAAGTGTGTACTTGAAGTCCGGACTTGCAAAGTACGAACCTCCAAGTCCGCGATTCCGTAGTACGCGTACAGATCGGCTCGGGGTCTTACCCTACATGCCCACTACCTCCGTCAGTCAACGGACGTGGGAAGGCATGGCTGACTGATGGGGGAGTAATCTTTGCAGATGCATCCGTCAGCCAATCAAATCGGTTCGCCGGGTTCTTCCCGCTTCTTCCTGCTTGTTGCGAAGCAAGATGACCCGCTTTCCCGCTTTCCAGTATCGTCAGAGCCTGAGTCGCGTCACAGTGCTTAAATTTGCATACGCGATCTGATTGGATGACGGATCCGTCGCTGCCGAAAACTTGAACATTTTTCAACTTTTTGACTGAGCCGAAGGCTCCAACGGAACGGACGGATCCACAATGCATTGCGCGTCCGTCCCCATTCAAAGTCAATGGAGATCAGTCAACGGACGGAGGTAGTGGGCACGGGGCGTTACTGATGACGTATCGACACTTGACGTATCGACACAAGCCAACGGACAAAACCCGGAAGTGTTGTTTATAAACGGTGCTCAATCAGTTTTGGCTTTGATTTCAATCAAATTTTGATTTGATTTTTGATCAATATGGCGAAACGGGCCGCATATTTCTCTGATCTCGACCTCCAGGTTCTCCTGGAGAGTTACGATGAGGAAAAGGGAGTGATAATGAGGAAATGCAACACAAAAGCATCTGCCATAATGAGAAATAAAGCCTGGCAGAGGATAGCTGACCGCGTAAATTTGTAAGTGTCATGGTAAAAGCACTATCCTAAATATTTGAACTATGAATCTATTCATTGCCTATCTCAGTTAAGCTTTCTTAAATAGTAAAATAATAAAATTAATAAAATTAAAAAGTAAAAATGAAATACAAAAACGTTGTACAAGCTGGTAAGCTTTTCCCACCATCGTCCTACATATTTGTCATATCATAGGCCTATTTGTCACTCCTCCTGTATTTAAATAGCCCATTTTTTTATTTTTAAAGCCAATCGTAAGAGGGCCGACAGTCGGCAGACTGGATCGGGCCCTCCAATTACCTTCATCCCGGTTGAGGAGCTGGCTCTAACCATTAATGCAGGGCGCCCTGGCATGGAGGGGATACCTGGAGGTACCTCCTCCGAGAGTCCGGGGCCATCTCCGTCCACTGTCAACCCACTGGTTGAATGTAGGTTTTTTGTATTTCATTTTTTGTATGCGAACACATGCAAGCCGTGTGTGTGTCATAGCGCAAATGTTCCAAATGTTCTTTTGTAGCTGGGTAGAAAACCCCATGTTTGTTGTATGCCTGCTGTATAGGCCTATGTGGCTCTATTCCAAAACGTGACTAATTAATCAACTTCACAGATCAAGACGGAGTATTGCTTTTAATCGAGCCGGCTACGAATGAACATCCTCCAGTTTCTGTAAGTCCGGTAGGCCTATTTTTTTTTTTAATCATTTGTGTTGTGAGCGCATCTCAAAATACTCAGCCAATAGGCCTATAATTGCTCTTTGTATGACAGGAGGCCAATGAAAATATTGCCATGGATGGGTCTGAAAGAACTGAGGTATAGGCCTAGCTTTTTCTTGCCAGTTCCAAGTTATTATTGACGATTTAACTAAACTAACAGTGTTCTCAAACTCACTTGTCTCTTAACAGACTGTGGTCGAGGAAGCGGCGGGTACATCAGGGTCGCAATATCAGCGTGTAAGACATATCCTAGGCTACTCACTTACTTTATTGGCCAAGTATGTTGCTTGAATGTTAAAACAATATTTTCATCTATTTCAGTTGACGACTAAAGAATTATATCGACTTCATCTTCAGCGGGAAATCGCTAAGGCTGATTTGCAAATGGAGTACACGAAGCTGCTGATAGAGGTAAAAAAAGTAGGTTGGGCAGAAATTCAACGCGGACATGATATTGCTATTCAATGTCTAATTATATTATTTTTCCTCCCTCAGCAACTAAAGAATAAAAATGATGGATAAAAACAGTGTTTGGTGTTTTGTTTTTTTTAATTGAAATGATTTTGGCAAATGTATTCCCGCATCCTTTGTCCAGCCCTTGAATCCATTTGGGGAATGTGTTCCTCCTCGAGGAACGGGTCAAAGGGGGGAGGCATCTCTTTGCGCAGGGTGGCTATATTGTGGAGGACGGCGCATGCAACAATTATGTCGCATGCCCGTTCCGGACAAACCCTTAGTCCACGTAGGCATTGAAATCTGGACTTCAATATCCCGAATGTATTTTCAATCTTAACGCGGGTTCTGCTCTGTGCCCGGTTTAATGTAGTCTGTGGTCCAGGAGCGGGATTAGGGTACGGGGTGATGAGCGTCGGGAGGCATGGATACCCTCGATCTCCTAGGATCCACCCATCGAATTGCCCTGCGATCAAATACAAACTTTGAGCTATCTTGCAAAAGCACAATTATATGAGATCTATGATATGTTCAGAATGCAACTCACCCTCTTGAAATTTACGGCTCAAATTGGATTCACGATACATCCTTGCATCGTGGACTGAACCAGGCCATTTTGCCTCTACATTGGTGATCATGTGGGAAGCATCACATATCATCGAGTGATAAAAGAAAAACATCGACAGCGATTAACAAACCATGGAGATATTGGAAATAGCCAATATAGGCAGTGTACACTTACCTGAACATTTATACTGTGATAGCCTTTCCTGTTCACATAATCAGCCTCATTTATAGATGGGGCCAGTATGGGCACTTGTGTGCCATCAATGCACCCAATTACATTTGGAAATCCTGAAATACAACACCCAGATGAAAAGTCAACGAGGATAATTTCGGTGCCATTTGGGAACACGTAAAGTAGATAATGCTGACCTGCAAGTTGGTGAAACTCCATTTTCATGCGTCTCATGGGTTTATGGCCTGGAAAAACGATGAAGTTCCACAACAACCACTTCAGCGCAAGACAAACTTTACGTACTGAGCGGCAGACCGTGGCTTTGCCTATGTGCTCAGCATCTCCTACGCTGTACAAAAAGCTTCCCGTCGCAAAAAAACGGAGAGCTGTGCAAATTGTTTGGAGTGAACTGAGGGCAGATCCACGATTGGTCACATTTGCAATGTATGGTTGGAGAAGGTTATTTAAATATAGCAAAGAATCACATGAAAACCGATATCTCTCCAGCAAAAAGTCCTCCGGAAAGGACAATATGTTGAGCCGTGGTCGAATTAATCTCTCTCTGTGAATGGCACGAATTATTTGCGCTCCGATATCAATCGGCCTCTCGTCAAAAGGGCATGCCATTGTGATCACGTAAAAGCTGTGGTGAACGCGGGTTTAAATACCCTGAGCAAAACCGGGTTATCTTTACACTTAACCTGCGCAAAACCTGCTCCGACCAGGTTTGATTCAGAGCATATGTTTCTATAGCAACTAACATACCGTGATCCTTTTGGAACGGAAAACCTAGGGTTACCGCAAACCCTGGGTTAACTTACCCGGTTATGTGATAAAACCGGCTTTGTGGAACACCCCTCAGTTTCAGGTAGCTGGTTTAACATACTCTGAGTTTAATCCTGCGCTCTGAGTTGGTTGACTCAGAGTTCAGGGTTGAAAAGCAACTCTGGGTTTTCGGAAGTTACATGAGCTGAGTATTGTGTTTTATTTTGAAAATTGACCGGATGCTCTATGGCTTTTACTTTTCACTTCCTGTCCGGCTCGACCTGCTCTGTCGAAATTGACGCGGTTTAGCAGCGGCTCGCGGCAAAAATAGAATTGGACGGAAAAACGTATGGAAAGCCAAGAAGGCCACAATCCGGCCCTAGAATGGCGCGGTAAAAGTGCAAAACCGCACGGAATCGTACGGTTTGGCAAGAATTCCGTACGGTTTCCGTACGGATTCCGTACGGTTTTGAATGACTAATAGCCGCGGCTATTAGTCATTCACTCCGGCTATTAGTCATTCACTCATGCTATTAGGTATGCAGAACGAGCCCCTCCCTCTTCTTTGCTTGACCACTAAGTTTGAAGGCTGTCTAACCAATCAGAGCTGCAGTGCCTCCATGTTTCGCTGTAACATAAAGCTGTGTTGTCTTTGCTAGTTTCACTACAATGTAATGACCACGATTAGCTAGTGGAAAATACATTTGTGTCTAGTACAGTGATATATTTGTATATGTTAGGCTATATATTGAGATGGCAGTGTGCGAAATACCCGACAATATTCGGGGATGTCCTCATCCCCAGATTGTTCTCGATATGCAGTAGCCAGCTAGGCCATAACATGAACATGAACTGAATAAATGCCAGGTACATAGCATATCGGAGACGGGCACACAATCAGTGCATTTGCAAATGAGAGCATGTATGACCGATCTTGTGACATGTGGTCGGAGAGAGTCGTGTGTGTGTGTGTGTGTGTGTGTGTGTGTGTGTGTGTGTGTGTGTGTGTGTGTGTGTGTGTGTGTGTGTGTGTGTGTAGAGCAAGTTGTTGAAGGAAGTGTTTCTACTTGACGTTACAATATTTCATGGATGCAAGCAAGCCAAGACAATCAATCTATATCTATAGCCTACATGACAACACACACACACACACACACACACACACACACACACACACACACACACACACACACACACACACACACACACACACACACACACACACACACACACACACACACTCGCATTTGTGACCATTTTAGCGCATATGACGGCTGCCTATTATGCTTATGGCAGTAGGCCTAATGCAATTCTGCTGAATTATTTGGAGGACTTATAGCCTACTTGTAGTGAAGTATTTTTAACAGTGTGTGGAATCTACAGCTGATCACTTTCACTGGCTAAGCAAAATGAATCCCGAACAGTTGAACCTCTGAATTGATCCTGAAAGCCTTTGTCCTAGAATAATTCATTTGTATTCCGTTTTAGGCCATCTCACTAAATGTCACTTAAATGTAGCCTATTTAAGCTCACCAAGTCCAGTATACAGAATTCAAAGCATTTATTCACAAATACGTTCTATTTTTTTGACAAGCGGAGCCGACAGTCATGTGGCGACATCAGAGTGCAGAACAGCACTAAAGAGAGGGAAAGGAGGGCTGCTAGAGGTCAGAGAGCATTACCACACTGGGTTTCGATTTATGTCACTGGTGATTTATTCAAGACATCTTGCTTCACAACACAAAATACGTGTTAGTTTCACAAAAATAAGGATTTACCAATTGAAAATGCCTACTGTATAATAGTAGCTATACTAGCATTGAAACATAGCGACGGTTACTTTGCCAGTTAAAGAGCTTAAAATAATAAACTCTAGAGCCAGTCATGCAAACCATTGTGGTGGCGATCCCCATTCTGCGACAAGGAGAATAACAGATCATAACACTGTCCTCTCCTCTCTGGCGTATTATATAAGTATTGAGAACAGATTTATTTATATACCAGTGTATTATACATTGTTTGACGTGCAAAACACACGCAGCTGCTTTCAAGCTTGGCATCAATGAAGGGGCGTGGTCGCTCTGATGTCATGACGTCAGCCTACGCTACCCCTATTGCGTCACATGACTCCGCCCCCCAGCTCACTCCGCAGTATAAAATTCAGAGCGCGCTGCGGCGGCGCCACGACGCTCTCCCGGGGACCTCATTACAGGTGCTGTGAGACTTTGTACTAAAGAAACCGCCTTTTCTCCCTCGACGTTAACCAGAAAAGATCAAATAAGACAACATGGTAAGTCCTTAAGCTCTCCGTTCTCCTCCCCCTCATACAGGGGTTCATCTCAGCGCTCTACTTCGAACCAGGTCCGCAGGAGACGTCTGCGTGTGTTTCAAGGGGGAAGGGAGACGGGGTTCATTTTTGGTTAAAAAGTGTTTTTTGGGGGGGTCGGGTGAGTTTGATGGAGGCCACCTTACCGTCCCTGTAGCGTTAAACCATATTTATAGTAACTAGACGCTAAATCCCAGTCGGGGACCTCATGCGGCACAGGGAGACGGTGCTCTCCCTTCACGGGCCCCCTGTGGGTCCAGAAGGGCCCTTTCGCCGAGGTGTGCGTCAAAGTGGACCGCAGACCGGATCAAAAGTCGGAGCACGAGAGAAGAAGGCGCAGGCGGGTGCGTCCCGTGTCCCCGCCATGGGTCCCCGTGGTGCGTCCCGCTGTAATCCGTCCTCACACGGGGAACGGGAACAGGGAAACGCGCCCATGACGCAACGGGCTGCGCCTTGTTCTCTCGTGGTCTGACTTGTGATCCAGTTTTGCGGTCCACTTTGACGCATACTACGACGAAAGGACCCTTCTGGACTCAGGGGGCCCGTGAGGGGATGGCACAGCGTCCTCTTGTGCGTTATGTGGCCCTCCGCCCTGGATGGCGGGTCTAGAAACTATAAATATGGTGTTTAACGGTGATGGGGCCTCCATCAGACCAACCCTCCATTAGACCTCTGCAGGTGTAGTTCTGATAGTGACCGCTGGGACAGACCGGCTGCCGTCTAAAGCGTTTTATACTTGCTGGGACCACAATATTGACCCCATTACCATAATCATATCCATGCGTACCCTCCCAATACCAACATATGTCGTGTTCCTTATGTTTAAGGACACATGCCGGTGGTTTGAATGTAATGCATGCGGGTTGAAGTCGTGTAATGGCCGACCGACGGCGTCAGCCCCCCAAATGGTGGAGCGCGGGGGGGGTTCAAAAATCGTTCGAGTGATGGAGTATGCAACTGGTTAGATTGGGATCATTGGAGCTACTACTGGGGATAAAATAAAGCCGATGAGAAGGAGGCGCGCATACCCCGGGGAATAAACGTACCAGATAAAGCGGCACATGATGGAGGATTTGTTGACTCGTGATTAACAGATGGGGGGGGGGGGGGGGGGCGGTGAGCGGTGAAATGTGCATTATTCCGAATCTTGCATCACTCAATCCCTGCGCATCGCGTTACTTTTTCACCAATAAATTATTAATTGTCAGATGGTCGATTATGGTAGAAATGGTAAATCTACAGAGAATGTTTTAATAGTTTATTTACTTGTCATGAGAAGGGTGGGAAACGCTTAATTTAAAGAGCGCGTCTCAAAGTGCGCACTGTAATAAATAAATAAAATAAGCGGGCGGGTTTCCCAGTGGTCACTTCAGGACTACACATGCAGAGGTCTGATGGATGCCGTTTAACGCCATTCAACACAATATAATTTGTAGTCTCTAGACTTATTTTAATTAAGGGCTTCATAGGCGCTGCTCCGCACGGGGGCGTGTGAGGACCCCTGGTGGGGTTGCTGCACCAAAATGGGTGACTCATCGAGTTATCTTTCGTGACCTGTCTCTTATCTTGATATATCCTTGTTAAAGGAAGCCTTTACCTTTTAGTCTTGATGAAGGCTAAAGGTATGTTTCCTATACAGGGGTTACATTTTTATTTTTGCTTGGTTGTCTTAATTCGTTTCACATGTAGATGCTTTTGGTGTTCATTGTTGCATGCATTTCATTTCATTGTCTTTGGTTTTAACAGAATTGCTGGCACTGAGGCCTTAAATATGTTCATCTGTGTCACAATAATTGACGCGGTGGCCTTCTGTCCTTTTGACTGGCTTCGGTTGCAGTCTGTACATCTGCATTCTGTGACCTAGGCAAGTTTGCGGATGTGGCTGATAGACAGATGGCTAAACCACACTGCAGACCTAAGCGACCTAGTGTCCGTTAATCATTAATGGAAATTAACCGAGGAACCCCTCAAAGTACAGAAACAAAGAATAGGCTTAGATATAAAAAAAGGCACTCGTAAAGAAATTCATGGGCCGATGATATGAGGGCATGAAGTACTTTGAATCTCGAAAGATGACTCAACGCTGACATTACAACAACGTACAATTGTTTAATAATACTATAAATCACTTGTCTGTTGAATAAAGAACTTTGTTGTTTTCTCATAATTTGTTAGATATGGGGGTGTGATGATCAAAGGCCAGATTAAAATGTCTGTCCTGTCCCTAATGCTAAACCATGGGAGGTCATTAAACAGGCCACTGGCCCTTTGATAGAGCCACAATCATCTAGTCCCATTGCCACTGAGGAATAGTATTGTACTTCGAACAATGCATTCACTATTGGGTCGCTTTGGCTGAATTGTTCACTAAATGACTGAGTGGAAGATGGGACAACCGTTGAGCTTCTCCGGACGGCGAGGGAGGGCCAAAAGGACACTCCATTTAAAGTGCTAGCCTTGAACATTGCCCTTCTGCCAATACTAGGCACGTTCAGCCTTATTTGACATGACTGCAAAATCACCCATCCAACTCCTTCGGCCCCTCCCTCGCCACGATGACGAGGTTCTAGCGAGGACATGGATAGCAACAAGGCTAGCTTTATGGGGTTAGTTGTAATGGGTGTACATTCATACCGGGGGACAGGGGGTTAAAACAAGGTGACCAGTGTAGTGAGATGGTACTGCACATGAGTTGTGTCTTGTCGAATGAGTTGTACACACTGCAGTGGTGTTGTGAATCCATTTAGGTTTATTTTGTGGTGCATCACTAATCTTTCTGTCACCCCATGGGGTACAATGGGCAGATTGACAAGATCTGGAGATTAAGGAAGGGGGGGGGGGAGTTGGAATGCACAGCGTCAAAAGTTCCACATGGGCCTCATCCGGTCTGCGTCCCTCATCAGCGAAAGGGAAACGCCCTTTAGTTATGTGGCAGCCCCCCCCTCCCCCCACACACCAGCTGGCTGGGATAATTTGGTACATGGGATGGTTTCCAGAGTAAAAAAGTGCTAATTATAGTTCATACGGCATGGAGCAATTTACAGTACAAATGATTGCGACCTAGCATTTCTAGAAAGATTTAGGATGAATATGAACAAAGTGGTTGAAATGCCGACACATCTATCCGTTACATCAAGGTGGACATGCCCACTTGTGATGTCAGAAGAGGCAGATTTTAAAAACGCCTTGTACCGGCTACTCACACTCTCACCTGGTGGCATGTCATGGGACCTTTAACACTGTAGTGCTAACGTCTATACTTTAGGCCTCCTCAATTCAGTTCAACTTTTCTTTCTTTCTATTTTTGTCAATGAATTTGAATGCTTCGACGGCAAAGAAGAGTGTTGCGTTCGGCTTTGACCTCACTAACGTCGGCCTTTCCTCTCTCCCCCAGCGTGAATGCATCTCTGTACACGTGGGCCAGGCTGGCGTCCAGATGGGCAACACCTGCTGGGAGCTGTACTGCCTGGAGCATGGCATCCAGCCCGACGGACAGATGCCCTCCGACAAGCCCAACGTTGGTTATGACGACTCCTTCACCACCTTCTTCAGCAACACAGGCGCTGGGAAGTACGTTCCCCGCGCCGTCTTCGTAGACCTGGAGCCCACCGTTATCGGTAAGTCGGCAAGGTTATATTTGTACACCTTTTCTATCAAACAACACTATTCAGTTTAATTGTTTGGCTTCTTTACATTTGTTCTGCCGCAGCAGCGGTTGTAGTAATGACGGAAAGAAAATACAGTGCGGTTAGCGTAGCGAATGGCTTTAGCCGTTGAGGCTTGCTATATTGGTAAGCAGTAGCGAATGGCTTTAGCCGTTGAGGCTTGCTATATTGGTAAGCAGTAGCCAATGGCCCTCGCTGAAATGGCTAGCTATAACTGTTAGATGTAGCTTTAGCATTTAGCCATTGCAGTTGGCTGAAGTTAATGAGGACTAGTTTAGAGCTTCTAGAAGCTTAATGGGTGGTTTTGACAAAAGTTTTGAGAATTGACCAGACTTCTGGTGGGTTAAAATGTAAAGCTGCCTTGGTGTAGGTTCATGGTGCGCTTGCAATAACCTGGTTCCTAACTCCTTTTCAGATGAGGTGCGCACAGGGTCCTACCGCCAGCTGTTCCACCCAGAGCAGCTCATCTCGGGTAAGGAGGACGCAGCCAACAACTATGCCCGCGGTCACTACACCATCGGCAAGGAGCTCATCGATTCTGTTCTAGATAGGATTCGCAAACTGGTAAGCTCAGGGGAATGTCTTGGTCCCTGATTGAATCTAGTCACTTGTGTAGTATTGGTTCTAACATGATTTAATTACTAGGGCTGTAACGATACAGAAACTCACGATTCGGTTTGTATCACGATTTTTGACCAACGGTTCGATACATCCCACGATTCTTTTAAATTTAAAAAGCATTTTATTTAAACAACACTTGTATACCAATTAACTTTATGTAACATTTAATAACAAATAATTTGGAACACTGAACAGATTTGAACAGAAAGAATACTATTAAAGTAAAGCTAAATTAATAAAGAAATAACCAAAGATTGCAGTTGGTGGATGCTTTTTGCTGGTAGGCAAAAACCCTCAACTGTTTGGTTGGTTTAGTCAAATATCCTTATTAGCGCTTCTTATTAGGCTATGCAGCTTAAATAATGACGTAATCAGGCCGTATAGAATGCAACATGTTTAATAGCCTAACTTTCAATAGATGGGGAAAAACATGAACGACTAACATGAACGTCGCAATAACGAGGCATAGTGTTACGAGTAGCATATGTGTGTGCGCGAGATTGGCAGTGTGCGTGTGTGAGTGACGTCAGTGAGTGAGTGGACGAGCGAGGAGAGCGAGCGGTAGCGCGTGTGTCTAGTGAAGAAGCGAACGAGTCCGGTAGAATAAAGTACCCATCCTGTCAATAATCGGTGGCCGCTTCATTCCGACCTATAAGCAGACAAACTGCCAGTCAAATCACACAAAACAATAGAGACAGGATCACAGAGGCAATTTTTTTCGTGCTTGGCCCACTCTGGATAAATGTCGTTCATATCGCATAATGAGGACTTCGACGGCTGTGGAGAAATGCAATCCTCCGTAGCCTCCATAGAGCCGTCATCACAGAGAGGGCATCTCGTCGCATATTTACGGCATAGGAGGGGATGCTGTCAGCAGACTATTATTTAGACAATTGTTAGCAAATTTCAATCGGACAATTTGCCCGGAGAGTTAGAAAGGGCATATCGTGCTTCTGCCTTCTCACACCGCGAGACAGGTTCGTGGCTTTGAGTGTCGCGATTTCGGTTTCGATACGCGTATCGTTACAGCCCTAGTAATTACTGCTGTAATACTGCATCACTTCACATATTTTTTTATCAGTTTTATTCTAGTCCAAAGTGCATTCACCCAGATGTATCACTGCTAGATTGAACAGCCGACACAATGACTCGTTGTGTGTCCATCATGGTGATTCTGGTTGGGCACTACCGTCTGGGATGTCCCCTATTTAGAAAGGTGTCATTGTGGCTGACCCCCTCACTGGGGTTCTTCAGCGCTCTCTTCTACCTCCATGTTGAAGCGGGTGCTCCAGGTGTTTCACCCCCTGTCCCGCAGTCTAATGTTAACGGCTTCCGTCCTTCTCTCCCAGTCCGACCAGTGCACAGGCCTCCAGGGCTTCCTAGTTTTCCACTCCTTCGGCGGCGGCACCGGCTCCGGCTTCACCTCTCTGCTGATGGAGCGTCTCTCCGTCGACTTCGGCAAAAAGTCCAAGCTGGAGTTCGCCATCTACCCAGCGCCCCAGGTGTCCACCGCCGTGGTGGAGCCCTACAACTCCATCCTCACCACCCACACTACCCTGGAGCACTCCGACTGCGCCTTCATGGTCGACAACGAGGCCATCTACGACATCTGCCGCCGTAACCTGGACATCGAGCGCCCCACCTACACCAATCTCAACCGTCTCATCAGCCAAATCGTGTCCTCCATCACTGCCTCCCTGCGCTTCGACGGTGCCCTCAACGTGGACCTGACAGAGTTCCAGACCAACTTGGTGCCCTACCCCCGCATCCACTTCCCGCTAGCCACCTACGCGCCCGTCATCTCCTCTGAGAAGGCCTACCATGAGCAGCTCACTGTGGCAGAGATCACCAACGCCTGCTTCGAGCCCGCCAACCAGATGGTGAAGTGCGACCCGCGCCATGGCAAGTACATGGCGTGCTGCCTGCTCTACCGTGGCGACGTGGTGCCCAAGGACGTCAACGTGGCCATCAGTAACATCAAGACCAAGCGCTCCATCCAGTTCGTGGACTGGTGCCCCACCGGCTTCAAGGTGGGCATCAACTACCAGCCCCCCACAGTGGTGCCCGGAGGGGACCTGGCCAAGGTGCAGAGGGCCGTGTGTATGCTGAGCAACACAACCGCCATCGCCGAGGCCTGGGCGCGCCTGGACCACAAATTTGACCTGATGTACGCCAAGAGGGCCTTCGTCCACTGGTACGTCGGGGAGGGCATGGAGGAGGGAGAATTCTCAGAGGCCAGAGAAGACATGGCCGCTCTGGAGAAGGATTATGAAGAGGTGGGCATTGACTCTTGTGAGGAGGACGAAGAGGGCGAGGAGTATTAGGTTGTCTTAACGGGACAGCGGGCGAGAGTGGGTAAGAAGATGTGTATAGCTATTATTGTACGGATGTGACGGCCTTCACCAATACCGGTATGGAGGTTGTGAAAGCAGCCACATCTGTTGGCCAACAAATTGTTCAAACGCCATGTGACCGCCAACGGACATGTTATTTAACTGAATAATGTTTGCGTTTTTTTTGTTTTCAACAAGTTACTGCCATGCAGAAATTTAGCTAGACAGACTCAATCCAATGGCGTTTGGTTCTTTTTAGTTATGCCAATAAGATAATTCTTCAACTTTAAGAGCTGTATCTGTAACTCGTTTTTAAATAAAAAAAATGAATAGCTGTAATCAATTCTCTGATTTTTTTTTTCCTGCTTTGAAGAAATGTCATGCAATCAGAAAAACATTTTATCTATTAAAATGCTATCCAGTTCGCAGAGTAAAGGCCCATAAATGGTTTCAAGTTTCCAAATAGGTTACTGAGGGAGTGGAGGGGAAAGCACAAATGGCATCATGGCTCACATCAGCCAAATACAGATGTCATCTGGAATCCATTTCCCGGAATTGTACACAATGGTGAGATACCGCTTATTACCACAAGATGGTGATGCTACCTAACGGCTGAAAGCCTTTAACTACAAAGTTAGTTTATTTTCCCCACAGGCATCGGTATTAAAAGAAACTAGCATCTCTAGACAAGTAATACAAAATAATGACTTTCTCAAAAGAATCAAGACTCTTGAATATTTAATAGCAAAAGTCTCAAATACAACATCCATAATAAACCTAGCGCTTCTTTCAAGCAAGAAAAACATGACCCCACCCTAGTGGTTTAAATGAAATAAATTATCTTAAGTTTGACAGATTGGAGATGGAAAATGTCAACAGTGTGTGTTCCAGTAATGGTGCTATCCATTTGTATGGTACATCCGACCTGCTTTAGCGAGAACGTGATTTCCTGGCTTGCAGCACTTAAACGTTCCAGTTACGCATTGGCTAGTTAGTGTTCGCTATATTAGCCTCTTTAGCAAATCAGCTCAAAAAAACAACTGTACATTGTACTGCACATTCAGAAAGACAGTGTTTTGCATAAATTGATGACCGGAATAAAGTAGCAATGTAATCAAGTGTGTAAGAGCCTTTAACATCGACATTAAACTGACCAACGTGGTAAAAAATACAAAGAAAATAATTCTCTACGGGTGCAGCCATTTTTGTTATCGAGTCGTACGGTCAGCTTCACTGAACTCTGTCTACTCTCAGAACTACGAGTGGGAAGCTTTATACTACGACCAAAAGGGGGCGTGCCTCCATGAAATGCCGCAAGAAACCTGGGAGATTTATACCTTACGCCTCGTTAGGGTGGGCGTACCAAATGGATAGCACCACAAGTGTATGGTTGACAAGACATTTAAGGCAGCATTATGACCTCTTGCCATACAGTAAGTAGCGTAGTTTACAGAGACCCTTATGACACAAACCACTCCCTAATAAGCAGGGAGCATTAATTTATATTAATTGTCAACACATAAAATAACACATTTAAAATTCACCAATGGAATTGCTTGGAGGAACGTCAGCAAAAGCACTGTTGTAAGTCACCATTACAAATGGCTTATCAAATAGGAGTTTGTGGTGGTATTGGTTTTGATAGACTGCAGTATTCATGAACCTGGTGAGTTTCCCAATCTTATAAACAATACAACTGTTGCAAGTACGAGGGAAAAGTGTGACACAAACACGCATGCTCTATCGCACTACTCGCTCTGTTCCCAGGTTATGCCACAGCGTCCTCAATCTGTTTATAAGTTAGGCTCACAAAGGATGGTCCAATATCAGCAGCTGCTTCCCAAGTGCAGTTTGATTCGAGCTGAAAGAAACCTATCTATAGATTTACTTTGTCCATTTTACACTATGCTACCGGTAAAAAATACTTTGCATTATGACACACAAGAAAAAAGTCACAGTAACTAATAACAAGCACAATAAACTCTGAAATGATACATACACACATACCCACACACACGCACACAAGTTCAGACTGTAGGACTTGACGTCTCGTCTCAGTCTTCCTCTCGCTGTAGTCTTAGCTACGGGGAGGAGTCAAGCAGGCATCCTTTAAAGTAGCCAATCAGACACTGGGTGAGTTGCAGCTGGCTGCCTGGCGACAGGAAGTGGCCTTCATCTGGATAAATCTGGAAACAAACACCAAATGAAAGGATGAGGGCAGTTATGGAGGAGGACACAGCTAACAAAATGTCATTTTCCTGCTCTATTGAGGGAAGAATTCTCAGGCCTACGATTACGGCCTGTTGGAATAGGCATTGTGAAACATGAGAATTTCAACCTTCAATATTTCAACATGTTTAATCAGCAACCTACCACATCATGTGAAGTAATTTAAATCTAATTACTGTATCATTTGTAGAAAGTGGATGAAATATGTCATTTGCATTCAAATAATTGTTCTACTCTTCAGTAAAAAGAAAACGATTTTGATCGCTGAGATAATTATGAGAAAAAAATAGGCTTAGTTTTTCTCTGATTTACAGTAAACGTCAAATTGATAATCCAAATGAAGTGGTGAATGTCTAGTAAAACTAAAACCCCCCTGAAGCTGATAAAGGGCCCCTACTGGAATCTACAAACTTAAAACCTAAAGTTTTATACTAGAAATTGGTATAAAGTCACACCAATGAGAACAAATGTATAGAGAGCAGTAGAAGTGAGATTGGAGTTTCGCTGAGACCTGCATGCTGTAGTTGGCCCCGATCCTGATCAGCCGTTTGATGAGCTCGGCGGAGTGCTGGAAGTGAACATTGGCTGGAAGGGAAACAGCAGGACGTCTGTTACTTCAGGAACTTATTTTACATAGCATATAAATGGAATGCATTTATACAGCGCTTTCCTAACCAGTGGCCACACTCAAAGCCCTTTACAATATTGCCTAACATTCACCCATTCATGGACAGACAGACGGCGGTGTCAACCATGCACGGTGACAGCCAGCTCGTCAGGAGCAGTCAGGGTGAGGCATCTTGCTCAGGGAACCCTCGACACTCGGACTGAAGACGAGGGCCATATATCTTTATATTTACGTATATGTACAGTATATTTACACAAATGAATGTATATGTATGTATTTGACAATATGTACGCATATAGACACTGTATTTGTGTATGTATTGGCTCAGTATATGTTGTATATCTAAAACGCAGTATATCTTGTCCGTGTGTTTAAGAATAATTCTCCTCCTATTGATCATATATATGTGTATGTATACCTTCAGTATGTACAGATGGAGAGCAATAGTATATGCATGTAAAGTACATTGCGTATTCCCAGTGTGGGTGTGTGTGTACCGTCAGCTGTCCCGTGGGCCAGCAAAAGCCCCCCACTGGGCGAGGACCTCAGGTTGGGCAGGACTTGGGATGCCTGGACACAAGATCAACACGTCGTAAACAACACCTTGATCTGAGAAGCACGGCATCAAGTGCAGAAAACAATTCATATATTTTGAAAAACCTAGGCGCTTTGCAAGAAAGCATCATGCCTCATTTCTCTTCCTAAACATACGCAAATTCACACTGGAGAATTTGGACGCTTGACCTAAGATTGCTAAAAAAACAGAAAAGTAAACGTAGAGGTAAATCTGCATCTGTTCGTACAGTTTGCATCTCTGAAAGAAGCAGCCTGTGTGAACACCTGGAGGAACAACGGAGAGGACATGATTGAGGTGTGATCTTGGATCGTCTCCCTCTTTCTCTCTTATATCTCTTCCTCCCCCAATCCCACTCTCTCTTTCTCTCCACCCATCTCTTGCTGTCTCTCCTTCTCTCTTCCCTCATCCCTCTTATTTTCTCTCTATCCCCTCCCCTCCTTCTCTCTCTCCCCCGACTCCCTTTACTTTCTCTCTCTCAGAGGACGAGGGCAACCGAACCAATGACACAAAGGTGGTTAGGGGGATCTAAATCGCTGTATCATTATCCGGCCAGACCGGCGCCTGCAGCAAACTTTTAGATAAAGTGTTATGTCAATGAAATGTTTTATGCACAGTGGGGTCTGTGTGTGTGTGTGTGTGTGTGTGTGCGTGCACTATTTTTTATTTGTCATGTGCATGTGTGAGGGTACCTATAGGGTTTGTGAGTGTGTTTGGGTGTGTGGTGTCATTGTGTGTATGTGTGTGCATGCACTATTTTTTATTTGTCATGTGTATGTTATTTTGATATGCTTTTAAGATGTACTGCTGCTATTTATCATTGCTTTAATTTCCAAGATGTTTTAAGGGATTTTAAGTGAACTCTGAGAAAGAAAGACAGCTCCTTGATAACATGTTTTTTTCCCAGAACAAATGTTTTGTTTAACCCTTTTGTGACGACACGTATGTAATGAAGACACACGCCAAGACCCATGAACTCTCTCTTCTGTATGTTCTGACACAAGTCATCGTGCAGCACTCGACATTTTCGTAGTTAGCTGTTAGCTCAAGTATTGACTCGTACACATGGATTACTATCAGCCTCACTTCCCAGAAGTCCCTTTGGAAATCGTACAAGGCTGTTTTATGATAGCTTTTTCAAGAACAATGTGAGGTGAAGAAGGTGAAGAGAGGGAAGAATATTCGATTTTTGCTGCAACAAAGGATCTGGGTTCGATCCCCGGAGCCTTGGTCTCCTTGGAGACAGCTTGGAGCAGTATGTTTACCTTTGAGAGTCCTGTAGGATTCAATGCTTATTCAGAAACATACTATCAAGGAAAAAAAAAGTTCCTCAGTAAATCATTGCTCCAAGTTTATTTTTAATAATGTGATTCTCACAATAACTATTGATAGATTCTGTAGGCTTTCCGACTATCTTTGGTTTGTTGACATCAAATTTTGGATGATGGAGACAATTCTAGTTGAGTTTATCGAGTCATGCAATGTTAGGTCAGGGCAGCTCAGCGACCGCGTTCCTCCATATGCATGCATAACCCTGCAGGCTGCAATAAGAATTGCAATCCGCGCTAAAAGACGCATATATGGTCGTCAAGTAGTAGATAGTAGCAGATATGGCGAGTGGTGTTGCAGCTGTGATTAACAGTGTTGAGTTTCTGTTAAATTAAAAAATATATAAATTGTGGGTGTGGTCATACCTACGCCAGTAGTTTCTGCCCTACTGAAATTTAGGGTCACCGCACGCTACTGCTAAAACCCCTTAAAAACATCTTGGAAATTACTTAAGTAATGAAAAGTAGCAACAGTACATCTTGAACACATAACAAAAAATAAAACACATGACTTACAAACACAATTAGTGCATGCACACACAAACACACACTCACACGTACACACCCAAACTCATATACACCCACAAACCCTCATACACAGCAAATTTTAAATCGACATTTTTACACTGAAAGAGTTAAATCCAACACTTTCAGGGTGTATATATGGGGACCACCACAAAAGTGTTAATTTGACACTTTCATTAGTGTAATAAATTACAACACTAACAAAGTGATAAAATGTTACACTTTAAGAGTTCATCAGGAACACCAAGCCAGAATCATTTACTCCAGTTTATTGTTATTTCTTTTCCTAAATTTAACTCCAAAAGTGTTATTTTTAAACACCAGTTTATTGTTATCTTTCCTTTATTATCAACTCCAAAAGTGTTATTTTTAAACACCAGTTTATTGTTACCTTTCCTTTATTATCAACTCCAAAAGTGTTATTTTTAAACACCAGATTATTGTTATTTCCTTTGATATCAACTCCAAAAGTGTTATTTTTTAACATTTCACCCAGTGTCAAATTGACAATATAGGTGTTGTTTTTACTTTATATTATACTACAAAATGTTAGTTGGACTTTTCCATATGAACCTGAACAAAAATACTTACTAGAAATGCATTATATTAGACTTTTTTTAATTAAATCTCATCTGACAAAATCGCACCATGACTCATCTTACAAAATTCAGCAGCAACTCCATCTTACAAAATGCAGCAGTCAGGTACAATATAAAACAATGCGTCACAGCCATAGGACATCTGCAGGTCGAAAGGCTTGTGATGCTGCAAATCATCTCGATTTACAATGTACATATGGTACATTTCTCCAACTTGAAAGGCATGGAGATGCTCAACATACACAGAATTTAACTCAATAAGAACAAAATGTATAGCCTCTTTTTTTAGGATTATTAAAACAATTTTACCAAACAATGGCATTTCTTCCTCAACATCTACACACACAGCAGATCCTATGTGATAGTCAATGCCGTCGCATTTCACCCATGCAGTAAAAGATAAAGTAGAGGACCTATCGAGTTGAAAATATTCACAGACCAGCTCTTCTTCATCTAATTCACTTAACATTTGGGTTTTTACTGGTCGTGATTCAATACCACTAACCGTGAACGCCTCCCAATGATAGGCAATAGCTAACTGATGTTTTGATGCTAAAGACTGTCACATTTTTTAAGTTTTTAGTGCTAGATTTGAAAAATCTGTGCTTCGCTTCATATCTCATGGTCCAGACATGAAGTAAAGGACCGATTTTTCTAATAACAGAGGGATAATGGATCATTAAATGATGTTTGGGAATAAGATTGTGTGTGGGGTAAATTTGTTTGAATAACGTATGATGTTCGGCAATAAGAGACCTCAAGTAGACAGTCATTCCCTCAGAGATGTTAGGTGAGAAGACTATGTACATAATATCAAGCAGAAGCAACAGTAGATTCCAATGATTATCATTTTCTGGAACAACATTGGCAAAGATGAGTGGAATATTTCTCAAAAGACACATTGTTTGACTGGCATTAAGACCAAGCCCATTTCCATGAATATTGATCTTTGTTGGCCTGTTCTTACGGTCCAAGTATCCATAGCTATAACCATAAATTCTCAATAATATGTGTTCACTGGATAGGAAATTCTTTGCCAGGTAGTCAAACAGTAGCTTAACCTCATATTGTGCCACACCTTCAAGGTGTGGCACAGGTGTGCCTTAAACAAAGGCACATAGATGAAAGTGTCGTTAACTGGTACCTGTTCGTAATTTCCAGAAATTCTGTTTATCTTAGAATCGTATCTTACTCCTAAATGCACCTCTACAGGTTGTACAACTCCCCATTTGGAATAAAAATATTTTTTCCATTTGCTATCGGTGTTGAGATCAGCAAAAGGGTTCTCCAAATTTTCTAACACTTCCTCTAGTGCACTTCTGCTCGGGTTACCCTCTGGCACGACCTCTAAGACCTGACGCGTTATTGAAGTGTGGATATCATTTAAACATTCCTCCATACTTTCTACAACTGACAAAATAACAGTATTTGCCACACCACTACCCTGCAACTTCGCAATAACAGAAGCACACATATGTTTTGAATCTAAAGAACATTCCCTTTTATTGATTAAGTCAGGATTCAAGTCAGAAGTTTGGACAGAGGGGGCACATCTGAAGGCAGAGCCGGCGTACCTAAAGATGTGCTAGGTTGGGGTTCATCTGTCAAACCTGGTTCAGTCACATTAATGTTGCAGTGTACACGTTTCAGGTGTTTGCGGAAACCAGAGTAACTTCTAAATTCTAAGCAACAACTATCCTGAGCACATATTAAATTTAACTTTTTGCCAGGATACAACCCATGTAACAGTTTAAGGTGTTGAACCAAGGCCCCACTAGAGCCAAGTAGTTTCCTACAAATGTAACACCTAAACATCATGCAGCAACTTTGCTCGCAACTCTTTTAGTTTCGGACTCTCTTTGGTTGATCCCACATCAATGTTGTAGATCGTTGTCTGGAGAAACGTGTACATGCTGCGAAAAGACTCATCGTAATTCAAACTGAAGACAAAATGGACCTTGAAAAGTTCATCGAATGCTGCAAGAGATGTGTTTCCCTGGCATGGGATGAGCTTCTTATCCATGGCGATGTAGAAGGCGCTCATGGCTCGTTTGGTGGTTCCAGAGGCAAGCAGATACGGCTGTTGACGTTCATCAGAATCCAAATGTTCATCCAGACTCTGGCATGAGTGAAGGGAACATGGAAGAAAGGACAATAATAAATATTGAAGTCTAAATCAAACCACAATTCAAAGCAGTTTTTGTACCGGAATTACAAACCTTGTGAAAAATTACCAGGTGGTCAATGGCATCCCTTGCACTGATCTTGTGACCCCTTTTCCTCCCAGCTGGCTGAGGTGACAGGATGTGTAACAGGAGGAGTAAAGTGGACATATCGCTGTCCCAACCTGGTTTGGGGAAGTTATATATAAAAATCCAGAATAAGGGATGATAATGAGATTGTGTTTTATAAGTAATTAGGCCGTGAGCTACGGGGGCCTTATCGTGCAACCCCTTCCACAAAAAACAACTTCTTTTTTTTAAGTAAAGGTCTGACCCTGCTGAACATGAATTATAGATTTACATTGAAAATCAATGCGTTACAATACATTGGAAATACATTGTAGGAACATGACATAGGTGGAAGGTGTGATATCTGTCTTTGCATGTTTATTCACATCTAGAGGACATGATCTTGGAAAATGGTATGGTTTGAGTGGTTTAAAAGTTGGTGTATACATATATATCCATTTACAAACTCTTTAGCATCTATAACTCCACCCTTAACACTGACATTTAACGCATTCACTTATTGGCATGCTTAAACCAATGAACATTTACCTGGGCGGTAATCTGCAGATGACTCCACTTGTTCCCCTCTGGCAGATTGTAAAAGGTGTTGCAATAACGGGGTCTGTACCAGGGCAGCGGCTTCTTTTATCAACTTTGGTTTGTATGAGGGCCACTTTTCCAGAAGTCTGGCTGCTGTTTCTGCTCCGAAGAGAAGGCTGAAGTCTTGAAGAACCTGGAAGATAACACAAATGACAATTGAGAATAAGGCAGTCGAAAAGCAGAATACTTCACTTGAAGCATTTACAGACTTACCAATCATTTTGTGTCCAAAAGTCTTGGGAACATGGACAGGACTGATGCCGAGGTTTCAGGATTGTGGATGAGCCCCTGCCGGAAATGGAAGGTTTCTTGCA
Source organism: Gadus morhua (assembly GCF_902167405.1). Taxonomy (NCBI): domain Eukaryota; kingdom Metazoa; phylum Chordata; class Actinopteri; order Gadiformes; family Gadidae; genus Gadus; species Gadus morhua. Next base: position 24,081,882 of record NC_044051.1, on the reverse strand, counting down.
TCTTCTGGAAGATGGTGTCACGCTCGTTGGTATGAGTCATCAAGGAAATGGCCTCTTTGCATTGCTCATCCTGAAGCTGATCTTCTTGACTGTTGTCCCTGACGAGTGTTGGACCACCTCCCATCACAACAGCAGCCTTAGATTAGATTAGATTCAACTTTATTGTCAGTAGCAGAGTACAGGTACAGAACCAATGAAATGCAGTTAAAAATTAAATGCAGTTACCTTAGGGGAACTAGATGACTCGGGATGAAATTTGGTCTTCCGTTGAATAGTCTTGAGCCTCCAAGCCAGGAAGCCTGATCCACTTTGGGCATCATAGAAATGCTCCTAACAAAAACACAAGTCTCTGTTATCTATGTCCCTACAATGAATGACCAGCGTACTCTGGAAAAGAGAAAATTTCACTTTCTCTCACATCACCCCTGCACAATGCTATATTCTTCCATGAACTAATATTTACAATTAATTGCCTCCCCGTTCCCCGTTTGTTGGCGGGGGGGGGGCACGCATGCTCTGGGGACGCATTCTCCGGTTCTGATCGTCGGGGGGGGGGGGCACCCGGCCCGATCTCGGAGGCCACCGGCCCACATGTGGACCGGCCCACCTAATGCCTGGTCGTACAGATGGCCAGTCCGAGCCTGCTTGTGGCTAAAGCAGAATCCCCATCACAGCTCTATATTGCTCAAATATACAACTCCCTTGTCTACTTTTATCACAATCCTGATTTGCAGACATTTGTGTCCCAAGCTGGTGTGCGTCTAGACACCCCAAAATATTAAATATAACTTACATAGCCTTTCTTTGACATTGGATGACTAAAAAAAAATAATACTAATCTTGAAAAGGGAAGGGAACAAAGTGACGATGCCAAGTGCATATTTCTCCTTAGTCAGTCGTTGTGGAATTCTACTACATAAAATGGAAGAACCATGATTAACAAATAAGTTTAGGACTATCATACCCCTCTTTTTCTGTCATGTGTGCTGCTAAAATGTTCACCATCTGCCGTCTGGAACTGTCACATATTTTCCCAGTGTTCTCGTACTCCTTCAGGACTGTTGCACCACCAGGCTTCTCCAGCAGAACATTCTTCACCAACTGAAATCATCGCGAAGACACGCATCACTAGAAAATAGTCGTAACATTCAACAACAAAGTGAAAACTGTACATTGAGTAATGTCCTGCTTATTCTTTTTACAAAAAACATTCTGTGGTGCACACATCCAGGTGTTGGACAAAAAAGTAAAAGTAAAGCAAAAAGGCGAATATCCGACACATTTAAGCTTCACCAGTCGCTACAAAACCACAACCTGTCCAGTATATGAATATTTGCGGACTCACATCTTTCGCTGTAACACACTGCAACATCTCTGTCCCCAAGCATGCCCTTTTGCTTTGGCTAAGTTCGACCTCACTACCCTGACTACTCAACAGGGAAAGTGTATCCGTGAGGCTACCTGAAGACTCACTGGCAGGCGACTCTAGCAAAGGGGGGGGGGGGGGGGAGAAACACTTTCAAGTACACTTTAACCATGAATACCACAATTCCTCACTAGCAACATCTCTGCATTGCAACTCCATGCAAGTTGGTGTTTTAGCGTGCGTACGAACATACTTCACTATATGTAACATACCTCCTTCAGAATCATGGATGATCAAGCACACGTCCTTTGGGTGCCATGCCGTAATTCCGACGCCTCGTTGTTCCGACGTCTCAATGTTCCGAAATATTTCCCATTAGATCGACGTGTCACTATTCCGACGGTTCAATGTTCCGAAAACGAAACCCATTGGTCCGAAGGTCCGTTAGTCCGACTTTTCGAAAAGGAGGCGCATTAGGCCGACGGTTCAATATGCCGAATAGGAAAAATAGTTTTATACCTCGCTCGCTCCCTCTCCCTCTCTCTCTCAATCTCACTCTCACACTCTCTCTGTCTCCAAAATACAACCTAGGCCTACATATCACGTTCACGATGAATTTTGGAGGGCAAAAAGACAACTTTTCACTCCATTTCGACACGGTGTTGCAGCACCATGGACAGAGAGCGGAGGTCTAATTCTCAACACGGGCACGAACACACACACACACACACACACACACACACACACACACACACACACACACACACACACACACACACACACACACACACACACACACACACACACACACACACACACACACACACACACACACACACACACACACACACAGAGTGAGAGTGAGAGTGAGAGTGAGAGTGAGAGGGAGCGAGCGAGGTATAAAACTCTTTTTCCTATTCGGCATATTGAACCGTCGGCCAAATGCGCCTCCTTTTTGAAAAGTCGGACTAACGGACCTTCAGACCAATGGGTTTCGTTTTCGGAACATTGAACCGTCGGAATAGTGGCATGTCGATCTAATGGGAAATATTTCGGAGCATTGAGACGTCGGAACAATGAGGCGTCGGAATTACGGGCAGGCCCCGTACTTTGTAACCAACTCTGGAAACACATCAGCATCAACTTCAGTTCCTCCATCATCGGTCAATGTCAAGGTCTTGTCTTCAGGAATGGAGAACTTTACCCGAACTGAAATATATAAAGAAAAGAGAATCAAGAGTTAGTTTACCCTACATCTGAACATCTGAATACAAAACGCTATAAGAAAACAGGTAAAAATAGGAATTCAAGAACAGGAACAGGGTTTTTTTTCTTCAGTCGCTTGTTTTGGGCTTGTTTTCAGCGTCCCGGTTGCTTATTTTCTGTGAGAGTCGGCAACACTGCTCACATTGCTTCTACCCAAACGGTCCTGAAGCACTGAGATGTAGCGCAAGCACATTTTTCTTTGTAGCCCTAGATGTGGTCTGGATTTCCAGGCTACCCACACAGCACAATTAGACAAGTTAAGTTCAAGCTAATATCAGCACCTTCAGACAACCACCTCTTCACATTAACCTTGCCTATCTCGTTAGCACTTACCTTCAGTTATGAACATTTCCAAACATGGCTCAGATATCTTTACATATTTCTTCAAGTTGAGGTACTTCACCTTGATAATCATCGTCACCGTGTCAGGGTGACGTTACCTGATGATGAGAAATGAAAGTTTTAAAATGTCACTAATTTCAACATGGGCTAGAATTCTAGCTAACTGGAAAAAATGTGCACTGATTTACACCGGCAGCGTTCTACGCCCGTCTCACGGCCGCTTAGTTTTACGCTTCACTTTTATTTTCAAGCGTTTCTAAAGCGTCTCGGCGCCAGGGCTGCCAGATTGGCCCCGATTTCCCGCTCAATCTGGCAATCCTAGCTGCAGCGCGCTGCCCAATCTGGCAACCCTAGCTGCAGCGCGCTAGGGCGGGAAATCGGGCCCAATCTGGCAAGCCTCCCGCTGGGGCTTCGGGAGGCTGCGCTGGGCTCACTGCTCCGGGAGTGTTGGTGGTTGTGCTTGTTCTAATAAAGAAACATTCAGACATTCCGACGGTGGCGGTGTGAACTGATACACCTGTTATGCTCACGTCTCTCCATGTCACCTAAAAATAAATGTTTTTTTCTTCCGTGTTTACGGTCTTTATTCATTCATTGCGCCGCCGGGTTCTCCCGACTCTCTGGTGCTTCTACAACAAGTAAAGACTCACAGTGGAAGTTATCTCGGCTATGGTGTTGAAGGAATTGGCCGAAAGGTATTCAACGCTCTGTTCCGACCTCTCAGTCGTATGCGGACTCCTCCGGCTGGACTCGTCCGCATACGACGAGAGGTCGGAACAACAGAGCGTCGGAGAAATAACATGTGGACTTGGACACATGTGGACTTCGACACATGTGGAAGTGGACTTCGCCCCTTCCTCCTCCATGTAACGGTTCAGTCTGGACTTTAGAGAGTCAAAGCCAACGTTCCTTTCCCCCAGTTCCTTCTCCAACACGGCTGAGATAACCCCACACCGTGGTGGTGTGGGGTTATCTCGGCCATGGTGGACATGTGTGGAAGTACCAGAGAGTCGAGAACCCGACGGCGCAGTCCTTAAGATTCATATCATTGAATATCCCTGTCATTTCGGTTACGGCGCAATGAATGAATAAAGATCGTAAACACCTCGGCAGAAAAACATTTATTTTGAAAGATTTGCCCGAATTTACTACTTTACAACCTCGTTAGGGTTGTAAAGTACTTTTAATTCAGCCTCGACTTAACTTTACGTTTGACTTCGATCGGGAAAGGTATCGTGGCATGGTACATTGTTCAAACCTAGCGTTTTATAAAAAGCAAAATCACATTTATGCATCGGAAAAAGCAACAGACAAATACTGGTTCTTTATCGATCTACGTTTTTCAAACGTAGACTCAATAAACATAACTTACTTACCACAGAACTATGGACCACATCGTGCTCACGCATCAGTTTCAGGCGAAGTAATGGCAGACTTCTTGGCGGAAGATTCAGGTGGATGTAAAATACCCCGGATGGAACTCCCAACACCGAATAGGTGTTGATTGACACTAACGCTGCCAATCAACGATGACGTTTAATTGAAGCTACACCATTAGTGTAGATAGTACAACAGTTATCACTGCGACGTCGTTAATTTGTCAAAACGCCGGAAATATAACACCCATGAATTTGCTGTGTAGGTATCCTCTCTCTCATGCAAGCACGCACGCACGCACGCACGCACACACATACACAGACACTCACACACACACACACACACACACACACACACACACACACACACACACACACACACACACACACACACACACACACACACACACACACACACACACACACACAGACCCCACTGTGCAGACACACAGACGTGTGACATTCCCTGCTGCTTTCCCATCTGCCGTGACATATTTCTCTAGAAACAAACTACAGCAACAAGCAGCGCACAACAACAAGACAACACAACAGGTGTTAGCGGACGGAGAGCTGGAGGCATCTCACCTGGTACACCTGGTCCTCTTTGGACGGGGGGCCCAGGTAGCGCTCAGAGAAGGCCGAGGCTGTGGGGGGGGGGGGGGGGGGGGGAGGGTGGTCAAAAGGGTTTCATAAATATTAGAGGTATTCCTTTTCTCTGGGCTCAACAGCTCTTGGAGTCATGATAGAATTTTTAACTCAATTCATCCATTGCTCCCTCACCCTTTGACACCATCCTCAACAGTAACACTTCTAATAATTTTCAGTTGATTTCCTTTATAAACTTATAGTCAATGATAAACTAATCATTAATACAAGTAAATGATGGGACTATTGTTGTTGTTGTGGTTGTCTATTACTATTTTCTGAATTATGAACTGAATTCAGAAACAAGATCTCATGTAGCTTAGTGGAGGGTTTTGTATGTGGGAGATGTTTTGTGCTTTGTTCTAATATATAGTTTGTGGTACTCCGTATATAATCAACTCATCCATTAACTAATGATGACTCATCATCATTATTGACTGTTTTATGTTACCATGGCAACTCCTGTTGCCATGATCTAAAGAAAGCATTACATAAGCATGTTATTGACATAGTGAAGAACACACTGTAGAGAAGGAAGCTTATTCACATTGGTCAAGGTTAGAACACTCACACACACACATGCAAGCACGCACATGCACACACAGGCACGTACATAGGCACGCACGCATGACGCACACATGAAGACGCACGCAAGCTCATGCACGCACACACACACACACACAAACACACACATATAGGTGTGGGGGGACCCAAATTAGCCTAACCTTCGTGTGTTTGTGAGTGGGTTAAAACTAGAGTATGTTGTAAAAGCTGTTTGTAAGTGGGTTAAAACTAGAGTATGTTATAGAAGCTGTTTCTAAGTGGATTAAAACTAGTGTACGGTTTAGAAGCTGAATGGAACACTGCAAGAACAAGTGGTCGAACATCTAAATAATAAAATGAGCTTAATACGTGATCATCAAAAATTAACACTAATTACTACTACTAATAGTAGTAGTAATTACAGATGGTACAAATCTGGTACAGATCTAGAATCATGCTAAATTTCAAGATAAATGCTAAGTGATAAAGAAGAAGGAGAGAGGAGAGAGATGATTATGTTATGCAATGGAAATTCAAATTCAACTGAACAAGGGACAAATGATAATAATGCTTAAACTTAAATATGAATAAAAACGTTTTGGGTAAAAAAAAACAATACAGACAGTACAGTACAGACATAAAACCGAGCCAAGACCTGGAACAGGGCTCTGGATAGAGAACTCTGGATAGAGGACTCTGGAGGGCTCTGGACAGAGGGCTCTGGATAAAGGGCTCTGGATAGAGGGCTCCGGATAGAGGGCTCTAGATAGAGGGCTCTGCATGGAGGGTTCTGGATAAAGGGTTGTTGAAAGAAGGCTCTGGACAGAGGGCTCTGGATAGAGGGTAGAGGGCTCTGGATAGAGGGCTCTAGATAGAGGACTCTGGATAAAGGGCTCTTGAAAGAAGGCTCTGGACAGAGGGCCCTGGATAGAGCGTTCTAGATATAAGGTTCTGGATAAAGGGCTCTTGAAAGAAGGCTCTGGACAGAGGGCTCTGGATAGAGGGCTCTAGATATAGTGCTCTGTGTAAAAACGAAAACTCAAAATTGTTGGTCTCATTATGATTTCTGAGTAAAATGAATATAAAACATTAAGTATTCATGTACAACTGTGCAATGCAATTTAGTCCAACCAACAATGTTGAGTTTTGGGTCAAGAGTTGGGCTCACGGTAGTCTCTTTGTTAGCAAGACACACGGGTTTAAGTCAGACTCTGTCTGAGGCTGGGCCAACTACGGTGCGCATGCGCATTTCGACACTACCCCCCGGGGAGTCTGGGTATTCGTGATGCCGGTTGGGAAAAAGGGGTTTATTGCCTTTTGTCAATTTGTTTCTGTTAGGTTAAGTTGGGTTAACGGGTTTGGGGTCTTTATTGTTTGTGTGTTGTTTATTGTGCGTAGTGTTGCCGCCACCGTTACCGAGACTTGCATGTCCGTTGGTTGGGTGTGCGGTGCGCTGTGTTGCGGATGTGTGTTCAATAATGGCAGCTCTCGGGATCGTGCGGTGTATGAGGCACGAGAGTTGCGTCACCGTTTAACCTGGGCTCCCGTCTCGTGCAGAACAAGTTTGAGCATTATGTCAAACTTGTTCTGCTCTTTGGTTTGCTGCATTTAGACAGCGATTCTCTGCTGCTGAACTAGCTACATGTTGCTTGTTCTATTGCTGTCTGGCATTCAGAAATGTAAAATGGAAGTTTCAAATTATTAATTTTAATAAAGTGAACTTAAAACTCGTTTTGCATCACAAAGATAAGGGCGGACTGGGCAGATGAATTGGGGGAAGACATGGAAGATGACATGTGGAACTGTGCTTTACAAAGAGTGAATGACAGCACTTCATTTTGGCCTTTGTGACTCTGCTTGCACGCAGAAGAATATTATTACATTGGAAATCAAAAAACCCTCCCAAAGCGTCTTTGTGGATGTGTGACCTGATGCACTTTATACAATTAGAGAAAATTAAATACTCACTTAGGGGGTCAAGGGACAAATTCTACTCCACCTGGGATCCGGTTTTGAAATACATAGGGAAACTCAAAACTATACCTTATACCCCATAGCAATATTTCTTGCACTAGGACCCTATAACAAGTAGCGTACAGTTTTTTTTTTTTTTGTTTGTTTTATTATTTATTTATTTATTTTTTCTACCTATTATCTTCTTTATTTTTTGTTATTCTAGGTGTGTGTACTACATGTTCAAGTGGGTGGGGTGGGTGGGATGTTGTTTGTATGTGTATTTAAAAAAAGAACTATGGATATGTCTGTTAAAATGTATGCTCAGTGTATTCTGTGTTCATATACATTTCCAAATAAAAAAATTATAAAAAAAAAAAAAACTCTTGTTTTTTTTAAATAATATTAACCTTAATTTGAAATATTAAGTTAACACCCCTGACTTATTTTTTTGAGTTTGTAAAATATAAAAATCTTAGTTGGTATAACTCTAACTTTCAAGTTTGTCTAAAGAAGAAAATCACGTTTTTGATGGGCTCAAAACTCAAAAATTGATTGCAGTAAGTTGCCTTGCAATTTTGAGTTTGCCCAACTTTTTATTTTTTACAGTGTAGAGGTTACTCAGGGCTCTGATAGGGGACTCTGGAAGGAGGACACTGAGGGCTCTGCACTGTAAAACCGAACAAGTTCAGAGTACTCAAAATATTTGTCGTAACTGATTACCCAAAAATGTTTGAGTAGTGGTAATATTTATTTTAAGTAACATATTAAGTAAATAAAATACTTACGCTGAACTTAATGCATTTATTTATAAACATAATAATTTAAATTCCACATAACTTAAATACTTTATTTATATTTATAATATTTTTAATTAATGCAAACTTAATTAAATTGATTTAATTAGTCATGATGAACTCAAAAAAGTTATTGAGAACAACTTATAATCTTTGGAGAAATCTACTCAAAAGATAAAAGTGTGCTAAACTCAAACACCAACGGAAATCCACTCAACAGAATTACAATTAGTCAACTTACTATTTTAAGTACAACTACTTAAAATGTTTGTCGTAACTGATAACCCAAAAATGTTTGAGTAGCGGTAATATTTATTTTAAGTAACATATTAAGTAAATAAAATACTTACAAAAATGTCAAAACAACTTCATTGTTACAATTCAAGTTTTGTTTTATTTAGAGATAAACATTAATGTCCTTACAATTGGACAAACTTTCTGAAATACTTGCACTGTATTTGTAAGTTAGCCCTTTATAAGCAAAAAAACAAATTGTAAATAAAATAAAGTGCTTTCAAAGGTGCAAATAAAAATACATACTAAAATTCCCCTAAAATAATCAAAATTAACATCCTCCACTGGGATTGTTTAAAAAAAGCAATCTCAAACAGTGCAAATTGTGAGCTGAGGTACTCATTGGAACAATAAAACTGAGCATTTGCTAAATGGATCCATATATTTGAACATGAACCTGGATGCTTCACATGCAGCGCATGGATGTTAATACTTGGCTTACTCTCTGGTTCTCTTTGGTTCTACAAAGTATTGACTCAGGGGGGCTGAATACATTTGCACCCAACTGTAAATAAAATAAAGTGCTTTGAAAATTCTCCTAAAATGATCAAAAGTAAATCAAGATCCCCCACTGGGATTGTTTAAAAAAGCAATCTCTAACAGTGCAAATTGTGAGCTGAGGTAATCAATGGAACAATACAAACAATAAAACTGAGCATTTGCTAAATGGATCCATCTATTTTAACATGAACCTGGATGCTTCACATGCTTCACAGAGACATGTGGATGTTAATGCTTGGCTTACTCTCTCAGCAAGTCATTTTTCAAAGTCAGTAGGCACGGTTTCAGTGGTTTGTTGTCATCGAGAAACATCAGTATCTTCTGAATGAAGGTGAATGTTTGAATAAGCTTCTTTGGATAGTCTAAATGCAATGCATAGATCAACCCAAACAACAGTACATATGCATCAGTCATCTTTGGAAGATCACTCACAACAACGTCATCTTCTACTACAACACAAATGCTGTTTGGGCTGAAGATGTCGTGACCAGTAGTGCCCACAGTGAGGAGAGCCAGCGGGGTGTCGGCAATATCTGGCTCATCTTCCCCCTGAAAAACACAAACAATCCAATTATAAAAAGGACAGTTCCAGCAGCAAGGTCAGACAGACAGACACACACACACGTTTCTATGTTCTAAGTCTGTCTTGTTATATGTTGAAAGTTACTAGTGGTTATAATGACTGCCTCCTTCAATATGGGCTCTATAATCCCTTCCTAATGTGACTCCACATTTCTGTTAATGCTTGTGTGAGTACTTACATTGCAAGTCTTGAAGAACTCACTGTCATCCTCGCGCAAGTACACTGGGAGTGCATGGAGGGCCAGGGTTCGTCTCATGTGGACATCACGTTGTTCCTGGATTGGCAATCAAAAAATAATAATACAAATAGTTTACCAGCACATGAAGCCAAGATTCCTCAAATCTATACATACTCAGTGACAGAAAATGGGTTTACTTGCAGATGTTCATTTAACATCTAATTAGAAACATCTGTCCATCATGTGCTTGTGCTACTAGTGAACGCCCTCAAAATATACTATAGAAAAAAAGTGAAGGTCTTTGTTTTGTATTATTTGTTCAGTGCAGCCTAATTAAACATTTTAAATTATAGAGCTTGTAAATGGCATTTTAAAGTAGTAATGTATGGGAACATTTGAACAGGTGAGAAAACAATTAGTAAAAATCACAAATTGCAATTGTAATTAGATAGCAGTATCAACCTAGACATTACAACACAATTACAAACTCAAATGTGGTTTATGTTGTCCCCATGGCCAAGTTCATCTTAACTCACCTGGAGATCATAAATCCCTAGGATCCGCCTCAGAGTCTCTGCCGTCTTGCCAGACCGTGAGGCCTTCTGCCTGTACAAGGCGATCAATTTTGGTGTGTACCGATCCAGCTCGCAGTAGAATTGGTTTTGTAGGTTCACATTTGTGATGCGATGGAACTCGGCAAACACCTGCAGACATACAAATACACACAAACATGGAAACATTAATGAAGAGCTTTTAACTTGGGTTTAAACAGCAAATGTGAGGAATCAATCACTAGTTTTAAGCTATAAAGCTATATGAGAAAGTTTAAAATATTCGTAGTGACAATGACACTTTGCCTGTGTAAATGGATAAAGGGTGGTGGGGGATGGCAACAATTATTATGCAGAAAAAAAGAGGAATAGTTTTTACCTGTGACTTCATGCGCAGAGCTGGCCAGCTCTCCAAAAAGTCCCGCACAGATGTATCACCCTTAACAATATCTTGCCGATGAAGGGCAAAGGTTGTGTGCATTAGCTGGTCTACCAATGTCTGATTTATCTCGGTCTTTTCAACCTCTTTCTGGATTTGAAGTTTCAGTTGTTCCAGAGTGGCCTCGTTCTCTCCTCTTGGAAAGTTGGGTAGGAAGTTTACTTCAGCCCGCCTGGCTCTCCTTATGTTTGAATGGGGATGTTCTCTGTCCGGGTTGTTTACGCTCCTCCTGCCTGCGTTAACTGACACCTCAGCGCACCCAGCTCTGGCAAGCTTGGTACGGTAGTTCCCCATCTTGAACTTCAAGCAGACCTTCCATCCATACCATCCACTTTTGCTGCCATACTCTGTGAGACACGGGTGAGCTTTAATCAGAGCTTCAGCAGCCTTACCCACTTCACTGTCATTTGGATATGGTTTGAAGCTGTGCATGGTTTCAGCCATGCTTTCCAGGATGTTGTGCTTTTGGGACCTTGTCAAATTCACATTCTTTCTGGATCTCTCAAAAACACCATTTCCTTCTTCGAGTACATGCTGCACTTCATATGAAAAAGTAGGCAGAGGGAAACAATCCGGCCAGTTCTTTTGACGCTGTGTTAAAGGTACATGTGGGAGTATGTCTGTATCGGAACTTCCGGTTGAGGTGGCATCACTTTCAGATCTCAGTATTCTCAATGTGCCCTTCTCAGGCAACTCCTGAATATCCGCAAGAACAGTAAGTTGACCGCCGAAGTCAGGATCCTCATATTGCAAGGTAAAGTCACCATCCAGTCTTGGCCTGAACTTCTCTTTCATTACGTCCATAAGCTCTTCTACAGAGGTTGGTCGCTCCGTTAGAGTAAGTTTCATGGCAACATCTGTTGCAACATATACACGTAGCACAAATCTCTGGGGAGTAGCCATCTTCTGTGTTGATTTCTCACAGACCTGATTTACACACACAAACGAGTAAAATAAGTTAGTTTGATTGCACTATTTTGGAAAAACTAGTAGTACTACATCACCAAACCATACACTCAACAATGTTTAAAATTTGGGCTGAACTAGGCACAGGAAGAACTACTTTTCAGTCTAGTAATATGAACCTTTTAGGTGTTAAGAGCAGTCTTCCTTCTATGTTGTATGCACAGAGAGGTGATTTGTCATTAAGCTCTGATACAGTGTTAACAGCCAAATTCCCTGCCGAAAGTTCATAGGAACGCAAGTGTTCGATGTAGTATGACTTGTGTTCTTGGCAAAGAAAGACAACATGGTGGTTAACAAGGAGAATCTGTTCAATTTTGTTAAACTGTGGCAGTGCTCCCTCCTGCCCCACAGACACAAACATTTCCTTGTCATAATTAGTCCCATCAATGTTGATATTTGATGTGCTGTAAATCATGTTGCTGTCCGTTATTTGTTCAATGTATGCCCTTGCAACATCAGGAAGCACTGATACCATCACAGAAGAAACATTTCATGTCTGCTGATGAGGTTTAAAGAATGATGGGGAACTAAGATAGTATGCAACCATGTGCTGATGCCTGTTTGCCAGTGTTTTTAACACATTCTTAAAGTTCTGTGTGTCATGTACAACACGCTTGAAAAAGCGGTGTTTGCCCTCAAATCTCATCGTCCACAAGTGGACAAGAGGCCCAAAGCAGCGTATGAGGTCGGGGTAATGTTCGATGTAGTGATGTTTAGGTCGGAGTTTGAAATCGGGAAAAGTCTCCTGCAGCATGCGTCTATGGTCTTGTATTTTTGTCTGCAAGTACTGGAGGGATTCTTCTGTAAATGTGGGAGAAAGCACTATCTCAACTACATCTTTCAAATCCATCAGTACAGTCCATGCCACATCTCCTTCAGGAACTATATTACCAATAATCAAAGGGAAGAGTCTTATTAAAGTAGCATTTTCATGGCCATTGCCGCCAATAGTTCTCTTTACTTTGAAGGTCTTTGGAATAGGCTGGGGTCTGTCTACCTTATCTGTGCGCTGGTATGGAAATGATGCTATTTTCCTGTTTAAATACTCAAGGGTGAAATATTTGCAACGGATCATTTCTCCAATACTCAAGGCCAACTCTACAGGCACGATGCCCTCAAAGAGATCATGGAGGACATCAGGTGGGAAACCAGTGACTGTATGGAAATACTCTAGCTGGCTCAAAGTACAGTCTCCCTGTACACCAAACTGACTCTGAAAATCCCCATGCATTACAGCATGCACATCACTGTCATGGCTGGCTTTAGTCCTCAGACTAAATTCTCTACCCCCAACATCACAAGACTGAAGTTTGTCTTGAGTAGCTGTGCAGAATCTGCAAAAGTATTCAGCTCTGAAACACTTTGTAAAGCCTGCTAATGCATGGGCTGCAAGATTATCAGACACCACACACATGACTGTTCCCCGAACTGCCTTACCAATGGACTCAATAAATACACCATCTCGTTCAAGGGTTTGGATGTCTCGTAAAAGAGGACCAAGGGCTCTTTCGTAACCAAACTTCTGAACGTCTGTTACTTTACACAATGCTGCTAGCTGAATCACATGCAAGGCTGATCTGTATTTACTGGGTAAATCAGCAAGTATCCAGTACACTGAACAGAGTTTGTGGATTTTCCGTGATGTGCCAAGTGGATTTGCAATATCAAGATCATCGATGTACAAAATAAGTGGTAGCTTTAGCTCATCTGAAGAAGATAATAAGTCATTCCCTTTATAGTATAAGCCATCTTGGTGGCTCTCATAATGATCATTTTGAGCCGTCTTTGTTTCCTGAATTTTTTCCAAAATGTCAGTATGTCTGAAAATGTTTTGGATCATTTCAAGAATGGGAACATGCACTGCTGTGTGCCCCGGCTCTAGTACATACTCTACAGGTGGTACCACCGGGTAATTTCTCTCAACATAGGTTTTCCTTCTTTTGGTTGAAGATAACTCCTTACCTCTAGCTGTGGCACTAACAAGAATGTTACTATCCATAACAGCACTCACTACCTCATCAAGAGTAGTTTCGCTAGCAGAGATATCGTGACTTTCCAAGACTTCTAGAATGGATTTTTTGAGAAGAGGTTGGGACAAGGTAAATATCTGAGTTAAATGTTCCACTATTTCCTGAGATGCCATGTCAGATACATGAAGAATAGTTCGCATCTTTAGGAATAACGATGCCAAGTTATGCTGCAACTGTGCTCTTAAACTGTCAGTGTCACATTGACTCTCATCCTCAGAAAGATCAAATGTGTCTGTGCTCTCACACTGAGCAGGGGCGTCACCAACACATTCAGCAGTAGTTGTGACTGGGACACTGTAATTTTCTTCTAATATAACATTATCATCAAAGTCTGAACTACCTACATGTTTTCTACTTTTGTGTGCATTAAATGAAGAATACACATTGGTGCTGTAATTGCAGTTCTTGAATGGGCATGGTACCATTTCATGGCTTCTTAAATGACTCCTCAAATGACCAAATAGTGTTTCCTCAGAAAAGGGATGCTTAAAGTTACACAAGGGACATGTAAAAAGGGCATGACCTGTGTATGCTCCTCCAGGTGCAGCTATTCTGGGTGTGTCATTATGAACCCGTGACAAATGAGCTTTCATTGCATTAAATGACTGAAAAGTACAAATGCAGTCGCCATACAGACATGGCAGAGGGCAGACTCTTGAAAAATGGCCATGCTGCAAACGATAGTGCCTAAATAACTCTGCCCGGGTGTCTGCAGATACTGAACACAACTTGCACTTCCACTCCATTGAATCACCCTGTAATTTCACAAAACACTTGTTTTAGTCTGTAGTGAAAGCTCTACACAGTTAATACTTAATCATTCGAAAACTAAAGCACACTACTCCTGAAGTAGAAATATGCTTATACTCAGGTTAATCCTGCGGTAACAGATTTTACAAATTATATAAATTAATTGCTATTATTCCAGTCCAACAAGATTGCCATCATGAAATGCGTTTATTTATTTATTTAAGATTTGTCCGACTCACCGAAAAAATAGCAGCTTTTTGATGACTGATCTTGAAAATGCTGCAGTGTCCGGAGCAGCACTCTGTAGTCCTACATGCACATAATATTTGAAAATACACTTTTGATTAGTTTGTAAAATAAGGGACACGTTTTATATTCAACCTCAAATATACACTTAGTTGGCAGTTTATTAGGCTCCCTGGCTCTCTCTCTCACACACACACACACACACACACACACACACACACACACACACACACACACACACACACACACACACACACACACACACACACACACACACACACACCATCCCAAAATAGTTTGTGTTATTTGTGAATTAATGAATGTGTGTCTCCAGAACATACTAAAATAATGTATTGATTTTTCCTAAATGGTTATGATTTACTAAACGGTTACACCCCTATCTACAATATATCAATTGGTCATAATATAAAGTTCAAACTGCTTTAAGGAGGAGTAGATTCAACTGATGTTCTTTGTGTTTAATTGGATTGCATTACAGTGTTATATCAAGGTGGCCAGTTTGTACAACGCAATTCCTTTACTTACCGATGTCTTTAAGCTCAAGGAAGAACAGCAGCATTCGCCTTCCACTTGAGCCTACAAAGAAAGAGCAATAATAACAGATGTAAATTCAAGTGAAATGTATGAAGTACTTGTAAATGTTCACATTATACAGTACAGTTTAAGTCAAGCTAATTATATCTTTAAGCAGCATCACATTTATTTTTAACTTTTAAAACTCTACATTGGATGTTAAAACAAATCAAATGTCTGAAATATTATAGATGTAAAATAATTAGTGGTATTTATTCAAGTTCTCCTCACATATCATTTAGGATACTTGTATTCTTAGTTTCATACGTTGCCTCATTATATCTTTCTGCTGATTAAAGTAAGATATTCTTCATTGTATAAATTCATAAACTGAGTAGTGAGAACCAGGCTTTAGGCGCTTTTGCACCGGCAGTACCTTTTGTAGTTCCTGGAACTAAACGTTCCTAGTACCTTTTTGTTTGCGTTCGCACCAGACGATTGGGGGATTTTTGGGGGATTTTTTCTCCCCCGAAACAGTAGTTCCTGGAACTATTTTAGCTCCTACTTCGAGGCAGGGACTTTTTGGTTCTCCCTTTCACCCCCGTTTCGAGGTCTACGTTGATTGGCCCAAATAATAAGTCCCGCCCACTGCCGACCGCTGGCCCCGCCTTCCCAAGCAGCGCGACATGTTTTAAAGCCCTGCTGGGTAGCGTAGCCTCACAGAGCGAGCTATACATTTAACATTCAATATTTAAGAGGCGAAGAAGAAGACGACGACACGTCGTCTCTTTTGCCTGTTGCGCTCTGCTACTCCCTCGTCCACAAAATGAGAGATTATCATATTAAGCAGAATCCTTCGTCTCCTGCGTCTCGCTGCTAGGTAATCTGGCCAATTTTGTAAACGCCGCTGTTCGAAATGTGAGATCATCATCCCGGCAAGCCACAACAAAAACAACCTCCCGTTGATCTCCTCCATGCTGGTTTGTTATGTGACGCTAAAGTCGAGTGACAATTTAAACCCGGTCGCCGCGCCTACGTTGCTCCTTGACCGCTCCCACAAGTTCCCCCTGGCCAGCGCCGGTGCGAATGCAAACGTGAAAACAGTTTGGGGGAGATTTAGGGGAAGAATAGTCCCGGTACTATTTGGGTACTAATGGTTCCTATTGTTTAGTTCCTGGAACTATTCGGTGCGAAAGCGGCTTTTAGGCTTTTCGCACCGAATAATTCACCGAATAATTCATTGTCATAACTAAAATCTAATAAAAAATATACTATGTATTCTAATATTTTATTACCTTGTGTTTAGTAAGGCAGAGCTCGGCCTTCTTCTGAGAATACAGCAAACAGCACAACGTTATGTGTCTGCATTAGCCGGCTAATTAACACTAGCCATATTGCCACTGCACCCGACAAGATTACAAAAAATGTATGAGGTTTTTACTCACCAGATAAGAGCGCTTAGCAGAAGAATAAACTGTACCATCAGAAGCATCAGCACCACACTTGAAAAAATGACCGTTGAATCGGCGTCGGCTGCTGGCATTGCGTGTACGTGACGTTAGCTCTTAGCTAACGTTACTCTTAGCTAACGTCAACGCGCCAAAATGCAAAACCGCGTCGACAAAATGATAGGCTTTTCCATAAAAAGAAATAAACGTATAAAGTGTATACAAGACAAGGACAGTCAAAAAACAAACTAGTCTGTGTAAAAATAGCTAAGTAATCACTAGTTTTGCTCGTTTACATGCAGTGCCTTCTCTCTCGCGAACGGGTAGCCATCTTGAACTCTCGAGAAAATGAAAAGACGGAGCCTAAGCGTCGTGACGTCAATGACGTCAGACGTTGCGTCCCCCTGTACACAAAAGTTATAAACTAGAGATAATCCTACACTCATAAACTTTGATGAATACAAAATTAAAACAACCTCAGTAGTAAAAAGAACTTAATGGTTTTATTTTCACCTGACTTAGTGGCTGGTTTTGATTTCTGTACCCTAAATGTTATGAGTTAGTAGTACTGTTCGGGTTTACAGTGTGGATAGAGGTCACTGAGGGCTCTGGATAGAGGGCTATGGATAGAGGGCCCTGATAGAGGGCTCTGGATATAGGACTCTGGATAGAGGGCTCTGGATGGAGGACAGAGGGCTCTGATAGAGGGCTCTGGATAGAGGGCTCTGGATAGAGGGCACTGCAGGCTTTGGATACAGGGCTTGGATAGAGGGCTCTGGACAGGACTATGGCTAGAGGGCACTGAGAGCTCTGGATAGGGGGCTCTGGATAGAGGGCAATGAGGGCTCTGGATAGAGGGCTCTGCAGAGCCCTCTATCCATGGATAGAAGGCTCTGGACAGGTATCTGGATAGTGGGCTCTGGATAGAGGGCACTGAGGGCTCTGGATATATGGCTCTGGATAGAGGGCACCTACGGCTCTGGGTAGAGGGCCTAATGCAGGTCATAGTCCTACACCGTGTCCATTACTGCCAGACCTTCCAATATCCTCAAGTGTGGTTGAGAAATGTAACCGATGTCACACTGCAAAGCAAGAATCAGTTAAAGTCCAGACAGGCATCTTTATGTCATTCTCAAAAATATTCTCTCATCTTTGTGAGAATGACTTATCTCTGAGCAATAGCAAAAACGAGGCAACTGCTTTTTCCTCTCATATAGCCAGGAGAGGACCTTGTTGAAATGGAAATCAACCACCTTAAGCATCTGTCTGGCTTAGTAACTTCAGTATTTCCCATACATAGACCGCAACAGAATCAACACCGAGCGCCACAAATTGATTCTGCTTTTATTTATTTATTTTTTACGAGATTTTGAAATATAAATATCGTTCCGTTCATTCATTTCTGCATGCTACTCTTTCTCCCTGTCATTCTCGTTCACACACACACACACACGCACAAAGAGACATGCGCGCATACATGCCGATGGTGCGCGGTCACACTACCACTTATTGGATCAACCCCGCGTATCACTGATACATGCACAGCACACACACTGACAGCGGATTCGCCCGCTCCTCCTCTCAACGCGCCTACAAAGAAAAACCCGAAGCAGCGGGATATTTTGCACAGTGAAGACGGTCGGCGACATTTGGAGTTTACCAATGTTTAGCATGATATACTGTGCTCAAACACACCTGCCCAAAATTATTGTTGACTCAGAAAATATAATGTTAGCCTTATGAACTCAACCTTATTGATATTGAACATCCCGCAACCTAAGTCAGCATAGACAACGTTAGTAACGCAGCAAACGATGCGATTAATGTGAATTGTGGTTGCAGTTTAGATAGATTACGGTGTGAGACTGGATACCCCCAGCCCGTTCTGCTGGAGATTTGATTTAGCTCTGCAGCAGGGGCTGGAGAAAAGCAATACATTTATTTCTGTTTCTGATCCCCTTTTACTGGAGCCAATCACCAAGCTGGCTTTTCCCCCTTGAGCGCTATTGGCTGGTTTAACACAATGACGACAGGGAAGCGATTGCTGTGGTTGAAGGACTATTATTGGGTGTCAAGCAGCGAGGCTGCGAGAAAACCTATTGTTTTTCGTATGTTTTCTTCTTATTATTATGCTGCCATGGGAGTCTATGGCAGCCCATAGAACGCCTTGGTCAAAATATGTGGAATTTGGCACACTTATTTGGTTACATGATCCCATGAAGCAAATTTGGGGTCGCTAGCCCATGAGCTCTAGCACCACCAACAGGTCAATTGGACATCCATTCATGTTTATAACTTTTGACCCATTCATCCAATATTCACAAACAAGGTATCATTGGAATCCTTGGGCCAAGCCGAGTTCAACGCACCCTATGTCGTCATTAATGGATTTTCCGCCATCTTGGTTTATGTCAAAAACCTTCAAAATGCATCTCCTATCACAAATTTTGTCCAATCATCTCGAAACTTGGAACACATGATCCTCAAGCCATGCTTGATAAAAAACATCGATAGATTTTTCAAATTCAAAACCGTTTGGCCGCTACAGTCAATCATATTCGACTGTGAAGTCGCCAAACAGGAAGTAAGCCAATATCTCAGCAGCCCTTTGACATATCATAACCAACCTTGGTACATAGACCCATGACATCCTCATGCGGACGCTCTATGAATTTGGTGACCATTGACTTCTAGGGGGCGCTATAATTAATGAAGACGTGTTTTAACTCCTCTCTCTTCACATGAGTATATTTCAAACTTATTTTCAATGTCTGGTGATACTGTCTGACCGCCCCATATAGCTAATAAAATATTTCCCATGGCAACGTCAGAAATTGGCCGCCATGTTCAAAGTTGTCAATATCAATATAACATATCCACAGGCCATATATGATCTTCAGACCAAGCTGAACAAATGTGTGAAACGGCTTTCTGAAATTCAAAACTGTTTTGCCGTGACAGCCAATCAAACTTGACGGCAAAGCTGCCAAACAGGAAACAAGCCTGTTCTCAGCAACTCTTTAACATATCATAGCCAAACTTGCTACATAGACTCATGACATCATTCTGGGGACACCCAAACAATTTGGTGACCGTTGATCTCAGGGGGACGTCAAACAACAATGACACCATTCAGCCCACTTACAATGTAAAATGCAATTCTTACTGGATTAGATGCTTCATGAACCACCTCAAGATGCTTGTTAACATTGTGTCTCTGTTAGGGATATTGCTCGTAATACCCCTACGTATTTGTGTCATTTGTTCTGTTAGGCAGACGATAATGCGCCCTTACCACTAGGGTCATTTTTCCATTTTGAACTAGAGCATAATGCTCTAGTTCATTCCACAAGCTGTCGTTATTACCGATTACGGAGACGGTCGTCATGTAGCCACCCAGCCAATTACGTCTGTCCGGCAGAATTAGTTTATCGAGTCCCATTCTGCTTGACATCCACATTGCTGCTCGCAGCTATATTTGGGTGTCAAGCAACTATGTTGCGAGACAACGTATTGTTTTCGTACGAATTCCTATTATTATTATTATTATTGGGTGTCAAGCAACTACGTTGCGAGACAACCTATTGTTTTTGTATGAGTTCTTATTATTATTACGCTGCCATGGGAGTCTATGGCAGCCCATAGAACCGCTTGGCGAAAAGTTGTGAAATTTGGCACACTGGTTCAAGACAGCCCCATTAGCCCATTAACCCAATCTCAGGTCGCTAGCCCAACAGCTCTAGCGCCACCAACAGGTCAAAGTTGGACATGCATTCATGTTCATAACTTTCGACCTATTCGACCAATTTTCACAAACCAGGTATCATTGGATTCCTTGAACCAAGCCCAGTTCAACACACCCTATGACGTCATTGCGCCATGACGTATATTTCCGCCATATTGGTTTATGTCAAAAACCTTCAAAATGCTACTTCTATGATAAATCTTGTCCAATCATCTCGAAACTTGGCACACATGATCTTCTGGCCATGCTTGATGCAAAACATCTGATAGACCTTTCAACTTCAAAACCGTTTGCCCGCAAGAGCCAATCAAATTTGGTGGCAAAGCCGCCAAACCGGATGTAAGCCCATATCTCAGCAGCCCTTTGACATATCATAACCAACCTTAGTACATAGACCCATGACCCCATAAAGGTTACACTGGATGAATT
This sequence comes from Gadus morhua, assembly GCF_902167405.1. Classification (NCBI taxonomy): domain Eukaryota; kingdom Metazoa; phylum Chordata; class Actinopteri; order Gadiformes; family Gadidae; genus Gadus; species Gadus morhua. The sequence goes on along the minus strand of NC_044051.1, from coordinate 24,060,900 downwards.
TGGTGACCTTTGACCTCTAGGTGGCGCTGTTATTAATGTCGATGTGTTTTGACTCCTTTCTCTTCACATGAGTACATTTAAAACTTATTTTCAATGTCTACTGATTCTATTAGACCTCCTTGTATAGCTAGTATATTATTTCTCGCAGAAATATCCGCGACAGCCAATGATATTCGACCGCGAATCCGCCAAACCGGAAATACGCCAATATCTCAGCATCCCTTTGACAAATCATAACCAAACTTGTTACATAGACCCATAACATCATCTTGGGGACAATTAATGAATTTGGTGACCATTGACCTCTAGGGGGCGCTATAATTAATGAAGACGTGTTTTAACTCCTCTCTCTTCACATGAGTACATTTCAAACTTATTTTTAATGTCTGAGGATACTGCCAGACCTCCTTATATAGCTTTAAAATTATTTCTCATTGCAACATCAGAACTTGGCCGCCATGTTGAAAGTTGTCAAAATCAGTTGTAAATTTCCACAGGCCACATATTATGTCCAATCTTCATGAAACTTGGCATATATGATCTTCCGACCAAGCTGAACAGCTGGCAATTTGACAGCCAATCAAACTTGACGTTGCTCATTAATGGCTAGACACTGCACTCGTGTGGCGCTCATTAATGGGCAGACACTGCACTCGTGTGGCGTCAAGCGGTACTTAATGTATAATGCAACAATGACTAAATTTACCATTCCGCCCACCTACTATATAAACTGCAATTCCCTCTGGATTAGATGCTTCAGGAACCACCTCCAGAACGGATGCTTGTTTACATTGTGTCTCTTTTAGGGATATTGTTCCGAATACCCCTATGTATTTGTGACATGTTCTGTCAGGCAGACTGTACTGCGCCCTTACCTCTAGGTGGGGTCCTTTTCCCATTTACTCATCCCACCGGCTGTCGGTATTGCCGATTTCCGAGCCGGTCGTCATGTAGCCCCCTGGCCGATTACGTCCTGCCGGCAGCATTAGCTGCCGGCAGGACGTATTAGCAAACCAGGTATCATTGGATTCCTTGAACCAAGCCCAGTTCAACACACCCTATGACGTCATTGCGCCATGACGTATATGTCCGCCATCTTGGTTTATGTCAAAAACCCTCAAAATGCTACTTCTATCACAAATCTTGTCCAATCATCTCGAAACTTGGCACACATGATCTTCTGGCCATGCTTGATACAAAACATCGAATAGATTTGTCAAATTCAAAACCGTTTGCCCGCTACAGCAAATCAAATTTGGCGGCGTAGCCGCCAAACCGGATGTAAGCCCATATCTCAGCAGCCCTTTGACATATCATAACCAACCTTGGTACATAGAACCATGACCCCATAAAGGTGACACTGAATAAATTTGGTGAGATTTGACCCCTAGGGGGCGCTGTTATTAATGTCGATGTGTTTTGACTCCTCTCTCTTCACATGAGTACATTTAAAACTTATTTTCAATGTCTAGTGATACTATCAGACCTCCCCGTATAGCTAGTATATTATTTCTCGCAGAAATATCCGCGACAGCCAATGATATTCGACCGCGAAGCCGCCAAACCGGAAACACGGCAATTTCTCAGCATCCCTTTGACAAATCATAACCAAACTTGAAACATAGACCCATAACATCATCATGGGGACGCTTAATGAATTTGGTGACCATTGACCTCTAGGGGGCGCTATAATTAATGAAGACGTGTTTTAACTCCTCTCTCTTCACATAAGTACATTTCAAACTTATTTCTAATGTCTGAGGATACTGCCAGACCTCCTTATATAGCTTATAAATTATTTGTCATTGTAACATCAGAACTTGGCCGCCATGTTGAAAGTTGTCAAAATTAGTTGTAAATTCCCACAGGCCACAAATTATGTCCAATCTTCATGAAACTTTGCATATATGATCTTCCGACCAAGTTGAACAAATGTATTAAACAGCTTTCTCAAATTCAAAACCGTTTGGCCGTGACAGCCAATCAAACTTGACGTTGCTCATTAATGGCTAGACACTGCACTCGTGTGGCGCTCATTAATGGGCAGACACTGCACTCGTGTGGCGTCAAGCGGTACTTAATGTATAATGCAACAATGACTAAATTTACCATTCCGCCCACCTACTATATAAACTGCAATTCCCTCTGGATTAGATGCTTCAGGAACCACCTCCAGAACGGATGCTTGTTTACATTGTGTCTCTTTTAGGGATATTGTTCCGAATACCCCTATGTATTTGTGACATGTTCTGTCAGGCAGACTGTACTGCGCCCTTACCTCTAGGTGGGGTCCTTTTCCCATTTACTCATCCCACCGGCTGTCGGTATTGCCGATTTCCGAGCCGGTCGTCATGTAGCCCCCTGGCCGATTACGTCCTGCCGGCAGCATTAGCTTACCGAGTCCCATTATGCTTGACACCCACATTGCTGCTCGCAGCTATATTTATTATTATTATCCTTCAATGGGAGTCAATGGCAGCCCATAGAACCGCTTGGCGAAAAGTTGTGAAATTTGGCGCACTGGTTCAGGACAGCCCCATTAGCCCATTTAACCAATCTCAGATCACTAGCCCAACAGCTCTAGCGCCACCAATAGGTCAAAGTTGCACATGCATTCATGTTCATAACTTTCGACCTATTCGACCAATATTCACAAACCAGGTATCATTGGATTCCTTGAACCAAGCCCAGTTCAACACACCCTATGACGTCATTGTGCCATGACGTCTATTTCCGCCATCTTGGTTTATGTCAAAAACCTTCAAAATGCTACTTCTATCACAAATCTTGTCCAATCATCTCGAAACTTGGCACGCATGATCTTCTGGCCATGCTTGATAAAAAACATCGAATAGATTGTCAAATTCAAAACCGTTTGCCCGCTAAAGCCAATCAAATTTGGAGGCGAAGCCGCCAAACCGGATGTAAGCGCATATCTCAGCAGACCTTTGACATATCATAACCAACCTTGGTACATAGACCCATGACCCCATAAAGGTGACACTGAATAAATTTGGTGACCTTTGACCTCTAGGGGGCGCTGTTATTAATGTCGATGTGTTTTGACTCCTCTCTCTTCACATGAGTATATTTCATGCAAATTTTAAATGTTTGGTGATACTAACAGACCTCTTCATATAGATAGTATATTGATTCTTGCAGAAATATCCGCGACAGCCAATGATATTAGACCGCAAAGCCCCCAAACCGGAAACACGCCAATATCTCAGCAGCCCTTTGACATATCATAACCAAACTTGATACATAGACCCATAACATCATCATGGGGACACTCAATGAATTTGGTGACCATTGACCTCTAGGGGGCGCTATAATGAATGAAGACGTGTTTTAACTCCTCTCTCTTCACATGAGTACATTTCAAACTTATTTTCAATGTCTGAGGATACTGCCAGACCTCCCCATATAGCTTACAAATTATTTCTCATGGCAACATCAGAACTTGGCCACCATGTTGAAAGTTGTCAAGATCAGTTGTAAATTTCCACAGGCCACAAATTATGTCCAATCTACATGGAACTTGGCATATATGACCTTCAGACCAAGTTGAACAAATGTATCAAACAGCTTTCTCAAATTCAAAACCGTTTGGCCGTGACAGCCAATCAAACATGACGGCGCTCATTAATGGGTAGACACTGCACTCGTGTGGCGACAAGCGGTACTTAATGTGTAATGCAACAATGACTATATTTACCATTCCGCCCACCTACAATATAAACTGCAATTCCCACTGGATCAGATTCTTCACGAACCACCTCCAGAACGGATGCTTGTTTACATTGTGTCTCTTTTAGGGATATTGTTCCGAATACCTCTATGTATTCTTGTCATTTGTTCTGTCAGGCAGACGGTATTGCGCCCTTACCTCTAGTTGGGGTCCTTTTCCCATTTACTCATCCCACCGGCTGTCGATATTGCCGATTTCCGAGACGGTCGTCATGTAGCCCCCTGGCCGATAACGTCCATCCGGCATAATTAGCCAACCGAGTCCCATTATGCTTGACACCCACATTGCTGCTCGCAGCTATATTTGGGTGTCAAGCAACTATGTTGCGAGACAACCTATTGTTATTGTACGAATTCTTATTATTATTATTATTATTATGCTGCCATTGGAGTCAATGGCAGCCCATAGAACCGCTTGGCGAAAAGTTGTGAAATTTGGCACACTTGTTCAGGACTGCCCCATTAGCCCATTAAGCCAATCTAAGGTCGCTAGCCCAACAGCTCTAGCGCCACCAACAGGTCAAATTTGGGCATGCATTCATGTTCATAACTTTTGACCTATTCGACCAATTTTCACAAACCAGGTATCATTGGATTCCTTGAACCAAGCCCAGTTCAACACACCCTATGACGTCATTGTGCCATGACGTATATTTCCGCCATCTTGGTTTATGTCAAAAACCTTCAAAATGCTACTTCTATCACAAATCTTGTCCAATCATCTCGAATCTTGACACACATGATCTTCTGGCCATGCTTGATAAAAAACATCGAATAGATTTGTCAAATTCAAAACCGTTTGTCCGCTAAAGCCAATCAAATTTAACCGCCAAGTTGCCAAACCGGAAGTAAGCCCATATCTCAGAAGCCCTTTGACCTATCATAACCAACCTTGGTAGAGAGACCCATGACCGCATCACGGTGACACTGAATGAATTTGGTGACCCTTGACCTCTAGGTGGCGCTGTTATTAATGTCGATGTGTTTTGACTCCTCTCTCTTCACATGAGTACATTTAAAACTTATTTTCAATGTCTGGTGATACTATCAGACCTCCCCATATAGCTCATATATTACGTCTTGCAGAAATATCCGCGACAGCCAATGATATTCGAGCGCGAAGCCGGAAAACCGGAAACATGCCAATATCTCTGCAGCCCTTTGACATATCATAACCAAACTAGATACATTGACCCATACCATAATCATGGGGACACTCAAAGAATTTGGTGACCATTTACCGCTAGGGGGCGCTATAATTAATGAAGACGTGTTTTAACTCCTCTCTCTTCACATGAGTACATTTCAAACTTATTTTCAATGACTGATGATACTGTCAGACCTACTCATATAGCATATAAATTATTTCTCATTGCAACATCAGAACTTGGCCGCCATGTTGAAATTTGTCAAAATCAGTTGTAAATTCCCACAGGCCACAAATTATGTCCAATCTTCATGAAACTCTGCATATATGATCTTCAGACCAAGCTGAACTAATGTGTTAAACAGCTTTCTCAAATTCAAAACCGTTTGGCCGTGACAGGCAATCAAACTTGACGGCGCTCATTAATGGGTAGACACTGCACTCGTGTGGCGATAAGCGGTACTTAATGTATAATGCAACAATGACTATATTTACCATTCCGCCCACTTAAAATATAAACTGCAATTCCCACTGGATCAGATGCTTCACGAACCACCTCCAGAAGGGATGCTTGTTTACATGGTGTCTCTTTTAGGGATATTGTTCCGAATACCCCTATGTATTTGTGACATTTGTTCTGTCAGGCAGACTGCATTGCCCCCTTACCTCTAGGTGGGGTCCTTTTCCCATTTACTCATCCCACCGGCTGTCGGTATTGCCGATTTCCGAGGCGGTCGTCATGTAGCCCCCTGGCCGATTGCGTCCATCCGGCAGAATAAGCCTACCGAGTCCGATTATGCTTGACACCCACATTGCTGCTCGCAGCTATATTTGGGTGTCAAGCAACTATGTTGCGAGACAACCTATTGTTTTCGTACGAATTCTTATTATTATTATTATTATTATGCTGCCATTGGAGTCAATGGCAGCCCATAGAACCGCTTGGCGAAAAGTTGTGAAATTTGGCACAATGGTTCAGGACAGCCCCATTAGCCCATTAAGCCAATCTCAGGTCGCTAGCCCAACAGCTCTAGCGCCACCAACAGGTCAAAGTTGGACATGCATTCATGTTCATAACTTTCGACTTATTCGACCAATATTCACAAACCAGGTATCATTGGATTCCTTGAACCAAGCCCAGTTCAACACACCCTATGACGTCATTGCGCCATGACGTATATGTCCGCCATCTTGGTTTATGTCAAAAACCCTCAAAATACTACTTCTATCACAAATCTTGTCCAATCATCTCGAAACTTGGCACACATGATCTTCTGGCCATGCTTGATACAAAACATCGAATTGATCGATTGATTCAAAACCGTTTGCCCGCTACAGCAAATCAAATTTGGCGGCGTAGCCGCCAAACCGGATGTAAGCCCATATCTCAGCAGCCCTTTGACATATCATAACCAACCTTGGTACATAGACCCATGACCCCAGAAAGGTGACACTGAATAAATTTGGTGAGATTTGACCTCTAGGGGGCGCTGTTATTAATGTCGATGTGTTTTGACTCCTCTCTCTTCACATGAGTACATTTAAAACTTATTTTCAATGTCTAGTGATACTATCAGACCTCCCCGTATAGCTAGTATATTATTTCTCGCAGAAATATCCGCGAGAGCCAATGATATTCGACCGCGAAGCCGCCAAACCGGAAACACGGCAATTTCTCAGCATCCCTTTGACAAATCATAACCAAACTTGAAACATAGACCCATAACATCATCATGGGGACGCTTAATGAATTTGGTGACCATTGACCTCTAGGGGGCGCTATAATTAATGAAGACGTGTTTTAACTCCTCTCTCTTCACATGAGTACATTTCAAACTTATTTCTAATGTCTGAGGATACTGCCAGACCTCCTTATATAGCTTATAAATTATTTCTCATTGTAACATCAGAACTTGGCCGCCATGTTGAAAGTTGTCAAAATTAGTTGTAAATTCCCACAGGCCACAAATTATGTCCAATCTTCATGAAACTTTGCATATATGATCTTCCGACCAAGCTGAACAAATGTATTAAACAGCTTTCTCAAATTCAAAACCGTTTGGCCGTGACAGCCAATCAAACTTGACGTTGCTCATTAATGGGTAGACACTGCACTCGTGTGGCGCTCATTAATGGGCAGACACTGCACTCGTGTGGCGTCAAGCGGTACTTAATGTATAATGCAACAATGACTAAATTTACCATTCCGCCCACCTACTATATAAACTGCAATTCCCACTGGATTAGATGCTTCACGAACCACCTCCAGAACGGATGCTTGTTTACATTGTGTCTCTTTTAGAGATATTGTTCCGAATACCCCTATGTATTTGTGACATTTGTTCTGTCAGGCAGACTGTATTGCGCCCTTACCTCTAGGTGGGGTCCTTTTCCCATTTGGTAAACATTGACGCGTACTCGCATGATGCTCATCCCACCGGCTGTCGGTATTGCCGATTACCGAGACGGTCGTCATGTAGCCATCCTGGCCGATTATGTCCATTCGGCAAAATTAGCTTACCGAGTCCCATTATGCTTGACACCCACATTGCTGCTCGCAGCTATATTTGGGTGTCAAGCAACTATGTTGCGAGACAACCTATTGTTATTGTACGAATTCTTATTATTATTATTATTATTATGCTGCCATTGGAGTCAATGGCAGCCCATAGAACCGCTTGGCGAAAAGTTGTGAAATTTGGCACACTTGTTCAGGACTGCCCCATTAGCCCATTAAGCCAATCTAAGGTCGCTAGCCCAACAGCTCTAGCGCCACCAACAGGTCAAATTTGGGCATGCATTCATGTTCATAACTTTTGACCTATTCGACCAATTTTCACAAACCAGGTATCATTGGATTCCTTGAACCAAGCCCAGTTCAACACACCCTATGACGTCATTGTGCCATGACGTATATTTCCGCCATCTTGGTTTATGTCAAAAACCTTCAAAATGCTACTTCTATCACAAATCTTGTCCAATCATCTCGAATCTTGACACACATGATCTTCTGGCCATGCTTGATAAAAAACATCGAATAGATTTGTCAAATTCAAAACCGTTTGTCCGCTAAAGCCAATCAAATTTAACCGCCAAGTTGCCAAACCGGAAGTAAGCCCATATCTCAGAAGCCCTTTGACCTATCATAACCAACCTTGGTAGAGAGACCCATGACCGCATCACGGTGACACTGAATGAATTTGGTGACCCTTGACCTCTAGGTGGCGCTGTTATTAATGTCGATGTGTTTTGACTCCTCTCTCTTCACATGAGTACATTTAAAACTTATTTTCAATGTCTGGTGATACTATCAGACCTCCCCATATAGCTCATATATTACGTCTTGCAGAAATATCCGCGACAGCCAATGATATTCGAGCGCGAAGCCGGAAAACCGGAAACATGCCAATATCTCTGCAGCCCTTTGACATATCATAACCAAACTAGATACATTGACCCATACCATAATCATGGGGACACTCAAAGAATTTGGTGACCATTTACCGCTAGGGGGCGCTATAATTAATGAAGACGTGTTTTAACTCCTCTCTCTTCACATGAGTACATTTCAAACTTATTTTCAATGACTGATGATACTGTCAGACCTACTCATATAGCATATAAATTATTTCTCATTGCAACATCAGAACTTGGCCGCCATGTTGAAAGTTGTCAAAATCAGTTGTAAATTCCCACAGGCCACAAATTATGTCCAATCTTCATGAAACTCTGCATATATGATCTTCAGACCAAGCTGAACTAATGTGTTAAACAGCTTTCTCAAATTCAAAACCGTTTGGCCGTGACAGGCAATCAAACTTGACGGCGCTCATTAATGGGTAGACACTGCACTCGTGTGGCGATAAGCGGTACTTAATGTATAATGCAACAATGACTATATTTACCATTCCGCCCACTTAAAATATAAACTGCAATTCCCACTGGATCAGATGCTTCACGAACCACCTCCAGAAGGGATGCTTGTTTACATGGTGTCTCTTTTAGGGATATTGTTCCGAATACCCCTATGTATTTGTGACATTTGTTCTGTCAGGCAGACTGCATTGCCCCCTTACCTCTAGGTGGGGTCCTTTTCCCATTTACTCATCCCACCGGCTGTCGGTATTGCCGATTTCCGAGGCGGTCGTCATGTAGCCCCCTGGCCGATTGCGTCCATCCGGCAGAATAAGCCTACCGAGTCCGATTATGCTTGACACCCACATTGCTGCTCGCAGCTATATTTATTATTATTATTATTATGCTGCCATTGGAGTCAATGGCAGCCCATAGAACCGCTTGGCGAAAAGTTGTGAAATTTGGCACACTTGTTCAGGACTGCCCCATTAGCCCATTAAGCCAATCTAAGGTCGCTAGCCCAACAGCTCTAGCGCCACCAACAGGTCAAAGTTGGGCATGCATTCATGTTCATAACTTTTGACCTATTCGACCAATTTTCACAAACCAGGTATCATTGGATTCCTTGAACCAAGCCCAGTTCAACACATCCTATGACGTCATTGCGCCATGACGTATATGTCCGCCATCTTGGTTTATGTCAAAAACCTTCAAAATGCTACTCCTATCACAAATCTTGTCCAATCATCTCGAAACTTGGCACACATGATCTTCTGGCCATCCTTGATGAAAAACATCGAATAGATTTGTCAAATTCAAAACCGTTTGCCCGCTAAAGCCAATCAAATTTTGCAGCGCAGCGGCCAAACCGGAAGTAAGCCCATATCTCAGCAGTTCTTTGACATATCATAACCAACCTTGGTACATAGACCCATGACCCCATAAAGGTTACACTGGATGAATTTGGTGACCTTTGACCTCTAGGTGGCGCTGTTATTAATGTCGATGTGTTTTGACTCCTTTCTCTTCACATGAGTCCATTTAAAACTTATTTTCAATGTCTAGTGATACTATTAGACCTCCCCGTATAGCTAGTATATTATTTCTTGCAGAAATATCCGCGACAGCCAATGATATTCGACCGCGAACCCGCCAAACCGGAAACACGCCAATATCTCAGCATCCCTTTGACATATCATAACCAAACTTGATACATAGACCCATAACATCATCAGGGGGACACTCAATGAATTTGGTGACCATTGACCTATAGGGGAAGCTATAATTAATGAAGACGTGTTTTAACTCCTCTCTCTTCACATGAGTACATTTCAAACTTATTTTTAATGTCTGAGGATACTGCCAGACCTCCTTATGTAGCTTATGAATTATTTCTCATTGCATCAGAACTTGGCCGCCATGTTGCAAGTTGTCAAAATCAGTTGAAAATTTCCACAGGCCACAAATTATGTCTGTGTTGTCTCTCCTGGCACTCATTTAATATTCTTACATTGATTTCTTAAATATGTATATGTAAAAACGGATGTGAATAATTACTTTACAGTTAAAATAAGCCAATGTATAAATTCATATTATTTTGCCGTTTTAGGTTTGTTATTATTTCACTTCCGGTTTAGTCACTTCCTGTGACGTAATTTCCTGTTAAAAATCTTACCTCTGTAGAAGGAATGGCAGACATGTGCATCTTCTGATTGTAATCCGCTAGCATCCACATGAAAGCATCTAAGAGGCAATGCCGTAAGTTTGTTTAATCAATGCAAGACATGTTTAAGATAATATATTAGAGTGGATTTATTTAAAAATAATGTTTGATGTGTTGTTAAAAACGTTTTGGTTAGCAATTGTGTACAAACTAAAATCAATGCAATTGGCATCAGAATGTCTTCATGCAGTGTTAGACAGTTCATATTATTATTTACAACTATGTACAACATGCTGTTTAGTCAAATGTACATTCAGTATTTTTGTATTCTTTTATTTGCAGTTTTCACCGTCTGTTCATGAGGAATTGTGACAGTAAATGGTCAACCTTACTACGACTCTGTCTTCATTGGCTACGGTTTAACTCTGTGTTAAGTCAGGGTTACAACACACTGCACGAGAACACTACAATGTCCAATCTTCATAGAACTTGGCAAAAATGATCTTCCGACCAAGCTGAACAAATGTATCAAACCGCTTTCTCAAATTCAAAACCGTTTGGCCGTGACAGCCAATCAAACTTGACGACGCTCATTAATGGGTAGACACTGCACTCGTGTGGCGACAAGCGGTACTTAATGTATACTACAACAATGACTATATTTACCATTACGCCGATTTACAATATAAACTTCAATTCCCGATGGATTAGATGCTTCACGAACCACCTCCAGAACGGGTGCTTGTTTACATTGTGTCTCTTTTAGGAATATTGTTCCGAATACCCCTATGTATTTGTGACATTTGTTCTGTCAGGCAGACTGTATTGCGCCCTTACCTCTAGGTGGGGTCCTTTTCCCATTTCCTCATCCCACCGGCTGTCGGTATTGCCGATTTCCGAGACGGTCGTCATGTAGCCCCCTGGCCGATTACGTCCGCCCGGCAAAATTAGCTTACCGAGTCCCATTATGCTTGACACCCACATTGCTGCTCGCAGCTATATTTATTATTATTATACTGCCATTGGAGTCAATGGCAGCCCATAGAACCGCTTGGCGAAAAGTTGTAAAATTTGGCACAATGGTTCAGAACAGCCCCATTAGCCCATTAAGCCAATCTCAGGTCGCTAGCCCAACAGCTCTAGCGCCACCAACAGGTCAAAGTTGGACATGCATTCATGTTCATAACTTTCGACTTATTCGACCAATATTCACAAACCAGGTATCATTGGATTCCTTGAACCAAGCCCAGTTCAACACACCCTATGACGTCATTGCGCCATGACGTATATGTCCGCCATCTTTGTTTATGTCAAAAACCCTCAAAATGCTACTTCTATCACAAATCTTGTCCAATCATCTCGAAACTTGGCACACATGATCTTCTGGCCATGCTTGATACAAAACATATAATTGATCGATTGATTCAAAACCGTTTGCCTGCTACAGCAAATCAAATTTGGCGGCATAGCCGCCAAACCGGATGTAAGCCCATATCTCAGCAGCCCTTTGACATATCATAACCAACCTTGGTACATAGACCCATGACCCCAGAAAGGTGACACTGAATAAATTTACTCATCCCACCGGCTGTCGATATTGCCGATTTCCGAGACGGTCGTCATTTAGCCCCCTGGCCGATAACGTCCATCCGGCATAATTAGCCAACCGAGTCTCATTATGCTTGACACCCACATTGCTGCTCGCAGCTATATTTGGGTGTCAAGCAACTATGTTGCGAGACAACCTATTGTTTTCGTACGAATTCTTATTATTATTATTATTATTTACCTGACATGGGAGTCAATGGCAGCCCATAGAACCGCTTGGCGAAAAGTTGTGAAATTTGGCACACTGGTTCAGGACAGCCCCATTAGCCCATTAAGCCAATCTCAGGTCGCTAGCCCAACAGCTCTAGCGCCACCAACAGGTCAAAATTGGACATGCATTCATGTTCATAACTTTCGACCTATTCGACCAATATTCACAAACCAGGTATCATTGGATTCCTTGAAACAAGCCCAGTTCAACAAACCCTATGACGTCATTGCGCCATGACGTATATTTCCGCCATCTTGGTTTATGTCAAAAACCTTCAAAGTGCTACCTATATCACAAATCTTGTCCAATCATCTCGAAACTTGGCACACATGATCATCCGGCGATGCTTGATGCAAAACATCTGATGGACCTTTCAAATTCAAAACCGTTTGCCCGCTAGAGCCAATCAAATTTGGCGGCAAAGCCGCCAAACCGGATGTAAGCCCATATCTCAGCAGCCCTTTGACATATCATAACCAACCTTGGTACATAGACCCATGACCCCATAAAGGTTACACTGAATGAATTTGGTGATATTTGACCTCTAGGGGGCGCTGTTATTATGGTCGATGTGTTTTGACTCCTCTCTCTTCTCATGAGTACATTTAAAACTTATTTTCAATGTCTAGTGATACTATTTGACCTCCCCGTGTAGCTAGTATATTATTTCTCGCAGAAATATCCGCGACAGCCAATGATATTCGACCGCGAAGCCGCCAAACCGGAAACACGGCAATATCTCAGCATCCCTTTGACAAATCATAACCAAACTTGAAACATAGACCCATAACATCATCATGGGGACGCTTAATGAATTTGGTGACCATTGACCTCTAGGGGGCGCTATAATAAATAAAGACGTGTTTTAACTCCTCTCTCTTCACATGAGTACATATCAAACTTATTTCTAATATCTGAGGATACTGCCAGACCTCCTTATATAGCTTATAAATTATTTCTCATTGCAACATCAGAACTTGGCCGCCATGTTGAAAGTTGTCAAAATTAGTTGTAAATTCCCACAGGCCACAAATTATGTCCAATCTTCATGAAACTTGGCATGTATGATCTTCCAACCAAGCTGAACAAATGTATTAAACAGCTTTCTCAAATTCAAAACCATTTGGCCGTGACAGCCAATCAAACTTGACGTTGCTCATTAATGGGTAGACACTGCGCTCGTGTGGCGCTCATTAATGGGTAGACACTGCACTCGTGTGGCGACAAGCGGTACTTAATGTGTAATGCAACAATGACTATATTTACCATTCCGCCCACCTACAATATAAACTGCAATTCCCACTGGATCAGATTCTTCACGAACCACCTCCAGAACGGATGCTTGTTTACATTGTGTCTCTTTTAGAGATATTGTTCCGAATACCCCTATGTATTTGTGACATTTGTTCTGTCAGGCAGACTGTATTGCGCCCTTACCTCTAGGTGGGGTCCTTTTCCCATTTACTCATCCCACCAGCTGTCGGTATTGCCGATTTCCGAGGCGGTCGTCATGTAGCCCCCTGGCCGATTGCGTCCATCCGGCAGAATTAGCCTACCGAGTCCGATTATGCTTGACACCCACATTGCTGCTCGCAGCTATATTTACTATTACTGTCCGTCCACACCAGAAGCGAATTGAGCGACCAAATCGCCGGAAGTCATTCACTTTCTATGGGCAAGAGCGACCAAAGCGACCAAAGCGACCAACGCTACCAGCGGCCAAAGTTGAGCGACCAGAGCGTCAAAAAGAAGTTGAAAACTTTTTAACTTCATGCAAATGACTATTATTCGCTTCAGGGGCCAAACACTGACAGTCAATCGGAATGTAGACGCTCTTCGCTTGCGTGGATCCCAGGGAACATCGGCAGGCACTTTGGTTCCTACCTACCTTTATTCACTCACTGAACAAAATGTCGGCTGAAGTATTAATCGCGGCTGTAACTGGGCACCCGGTGTTGTACGAACCCATCCCTTTTAAGTTCAGAGATCGAAACGCCGTAGTGGTTTGGATATCAAGTGATGATAAGCGGGAGTATTTATAGGCTACATCTAGAACGTTCGTATTTAAGCGGGAATCATTTTAATTTGCTCTCCATGCCACCAATCTAACCAACCAATCGCGTGTAGCATGCTTTAAACAAAACCAAAAAAGTTTTTGAAATCGTCACATAAACAAACTAATCGACAAGACGAGGGATAAATGACAAGGGATATATCTAGTCTAGATAGATAGAAAGCCTAGTCAAGTCTTTATTAATACCAAACGACACAAATCGTCGGGAATCCATTTAGGTGGTTCGGCCCACACAGGACAGTAGCCTACAACACCACACAGAACAATTCTGACTGGACATACACACAATCCATCACATTAAAACTAGACACGCGTTGATAGATAGATAGACAGAAAAGCCTAGATAGATCGATATGTTCCATTATTTGCCTTGCGGAGCCAACCATTCCTGTGCGCGTATGCAAATTAGCCATGTGCGCGAATGTCTATTTGTTTTGAATGCGACGAATGAGTGCAGATCATGATTTGCAGATCCAGATCAGTGAAACATATTTTAACTACTACAGCACGCAGGGTTTTTTGTTCTCGGTTGTAATTAGCCTACATTTTAGGATTTTTTTTGTATTGGGGGGAATCACTGTCCTACTTGTTGTCGAAGCACTTTATCGAACAAGCAAAACCGTCTCGGCAATATGGCCAAGGTGTATGGGAGAGTTCACTATTTGATATGGCTGTCTGTAGGGCCTACTAAACGCATACGGCTCCTTTAAATGCGTCTGCATAATTGAATTGTACGTCATGAGCGACTTGAGCGACCAAAGCGAACAGAAAAATTCGCAGCGAAACTTTGTGAGCGACCAAAGCGTCTTTGACGCTTTGGTCGCTCCTGGTGTGGACGTACAGTTATACTGCCATTGGAGTCAATGGCAGCCCATAGAACCGCTTGGCGAAAAGTTGTGAAATTTGGCACACTGGTTCAGGACAGCCCCATTAGCCCATTAAGCCAATCTCAGGTCGCTAGCCCAACAGCTCTAGCGCCACCGACAGGTCAAAGTTTCACATGCATTCGTGTTCTTAACTTTCGACCCATTCGACCAATATTCACAAACCAGATATCATTGGATTCCTTGAACCAAGCCCAGTTCAACACACCCTATGACGTCATTGCGCTATGACGTTTATTTCCGCCATCTTGGTTTATGTCAAAAACCTTCAAAGTGCTACTTCTATCACAAATCTGATAGACCTTTCAAATTCAAAACTGTTTGTCCGCTAGAGCCAATCAAATTTGGCGGCAAAGCCGCCAAACCGGATGTAAGCCCATATCTCAGCAGCCCTTTGACATATCATAACCAACCTTGGTACATAGACCCATGACCCCATAAAGGTTACACTGGATGAATTTGGTGACCTTTGACCTCTAGGTGGCGCTGTTATTAATGTCGATGTGTTTTGATTCCTTTCTCTTCACATGAGTACATTTAAAACTTATTTTCAATGTCTAGTGATACTATTAGACCTCCCCGTATAGCTAGTATATTATTTCTTGCAGAAATATCCGCGACAGCCAATGATATTCGTAGCGAATCAACCAAACCGGAAACACGCCAATATCTCAGCATCCCTTTGACATATCATAACCAAACTTGTTACATAGACCCATAACATCATCATGGGGACACTCAATGAATTTGGTGACCATTGACCTCTAGGGGGCGCTATAATTAATTAAGACGTGTTTTAACTCCTCTCTCTTCACATTAGTACATTTCAAACTTATTTTTAATGTCTGAGGATACTGCCAGACCTCCTTATATAGCTTATAAATTATTTCTCATTGCAACCTCAGAACTTGGCCACCATGTTGAAAGTTGTCAAAATCAGTTGTAAATTTCCACAGGCCACAAATAATGTCCAATCTTCATAAAACTTTGCATATATGATCTTCAGAACAAGTTGAACAAATGTGTTAAACAGCTTTCTCAAATTCAAAACCGTTTGGCCGTGACAGGCAATCAAACGTGACGGCCCTCATTAATGGGTAGACACTGCACTCGTGTGGCGCTCATTAATGGGTAGACACTGCACTCGTGTGGCGACAAGCGGTACTCAATGTATAATGCAACAATGACTATATTTACCATTCCGCCCACCTACTATATAAACTGCGATTCCCACTGGATTAGATGCTTCACGAACCACCTCCAGAACGGATGCTTCTTTACATTGTGTCTCTTTGAGGGATATTGTTCCGAATACCCCTATGTATTTGTGACATTTGTTCTGTCAGGCAGACTGTATTGCGCCCTTACCTCTAGGTGGGGTCCTTTTCCCACATAATGCTCATCCCACCGGCTGTCGGTATTGCCGATTTCCGAGGCGGTCGTCATGTAGCCCCCTGGCCGATTGCGTCCATCCGGCAGAATTAGCCTACCGAGTCCGATTATGCTTGACACCCACATTGCTGCTCGCAGCTATATTTATTTTTATTATTATATTTATATTGTTGCATTGTACAATTTATTTTGTTTTACCAAAAAAGTTAAATACAGTAAATACAATACCTTGAATGGCACAGAATCTAAAGATTGCCACTAAAATTGGCCAAAAAAATGGTAAAACTAAACTTTAACAACAATTTTGGTGAGTAATTCTCAACATGAAACTTAAAAGTCAGGTCTTCCTCCAACATAAAGTCCAGGTATTCGTGTGAGCAAATTAATTCTACTGGCCTGCCAGGTAATGTATGGAGTTGGGGCTAGGAATGAAACCAGGCAGGGTTCTTGTAAACACGATTTTAGTTGTTTTCTCTTAAAGAACTTACTTTAAAGAATTAAGATTGAGCTGTATAATTTCAAATTCTTCTTGTAGCTTTAAAATTGTCTCATCAGGTGACAATAGATAAGCATACAGGTGTATATTTAACATGGCAGCTTCAGAAAGTGTGTGTTTGCACGCCACCCGCTGCACACACTCTGCATACACCCCGATGACCGACTCCACCGACCGCCACGGCACCCCGACACTCGATTCCCCCACTGGCACCAGGGGGGCACCACACATTGCTACCTATTCTGTGGGAAACACTGGACTTGGTGTGTTTCCTATGGTGGGAAAAGCACAATGGGATCAAGCGAAGAATTTCATTTAATCTGAGACCCTATGATACCCTCCTCAGAAGGTTATATACCCTCCCCCTGAATGGACTGTCGCACACTCTCCTCTCCTTCCTTCTCCCCACTACCCTTTGTAAAAATGACAACGCTGTCTGACTACGTGTTGTAGTAATTATGGTCTGCTCTCATGGCGTGAGCACAGAATCGAGATGCAACAAATCAGCTGCAGAACTCTTAAGACCCTACTTTGGATTGCTGCTGTTATATTTATTTTTGGTTCCTCTCCCCCTGTGTTCTCCCTTCAGGTTGGTGGGCATCATGGATTGGACAATATTTAACCATTGTTTTTGATGCCATTTTGGAGATAGTACCTTTAAAGTAAAACTGATCGACTAAACTAAACTAAACTACTCTCGCTATCTTTGTTGTACACAGGGAATGGGTTAACCTTGCAATTGTAGCACTTGTTGCTATGAAAATCCTTACTGTACCGACAGTGATATATAGCTGTTGCTTGTTTCTTTTAAATGTACTTATTGTGAGTCGCTTTGGATAAAAAAGTCTGCTAAATGTAATGTAAATGTGTACAAGGTTGTGGTTCTGTGGTAACCTGCTCACCGTACATGGACCAGTCAATGACCGGAGCCTGGACGGCAGCACAATGGACAGGCTGGTCCGGACCTGCGGCCTTCAGCATCTCCAGCGCCACGTAGCCGCCGTAGCCCTGGAGCCGTGCCGCAGCGCAGGGAGGAAGGTTTTATAAAACAAACGCTTTGTGGTGAACGCTACTCTCCAAGTCTGGTGGTAACCTGAGTGCATACATGTCTGCAGTGTTGGGGGTAATGATATTACTTTTTTGGGTAATGAAGTAAAGTAATGCATTACATTTAAAATATTGGTAACTACACTGCTTTAATAGACAATAGTAACGCACTTTCCTGCGTTACCCAAGCCGTGTTTCCCTGCGTGTAAAGTTCAGATCTGTTGTGGTATGTGCATGCATGCTGCCTGTGTGTCTGCAGCGCCTGCTTGCCTCGGCAGGTTGCCATAGCGATCAATTTGAGTGACGTAGCTGCTTGTGGGAAGGAGTGTTCAAGTGTTGGAGCGCAGAAGCATTTGACACAGAAAGACCGGCTGGTTGCAGGGTTCATTGTAGAAGACATGCTTCCCCTGTTGACTATTGAATTGCCCGGATTTAGAAAAATACTAGATAAAAGACTTATGTCAAGTTGTAAAGAAATTGGCAGATTCTGAGTTTGCGGTTAGATAATAGATCATCACTGAAACATCGTTGCGACACAAATGACACCTCTAGCTAAATGAAGTAACCTAGATGACCAGCTACAACCGTGTTTTCCTCCAAACGAACCGTCTTTAGTGCTATGAGCTGTCGGCTTTCAGCCGCGAGCTTAGGGACCGTCTGCAAAGGGCAAAACGACCACAATGGTCAAATTTCAATAGCGTCGCCATTATTGAATCTAGAGCCCCAAAAAGCCGAGCCACGGTACCATACGCTCTGTTTACAGTGGATGTATCGCAATGGCGAGGCGCACACAGCCTTTAATAATAATAATAATAATATATTTAATTTGTAGAGCACTTTACAGTCAGAAATCTCCAAGTGCTACATAGCTTATGAGAGAGGAAAAAATAAATAAAGCAGGTTGTTTAAACATATAATACATAAACAGTAAAGGGGAAATTAGCAAAAGGCTTTTTTAAAAAGATAAGTCTTTCGTTTTTTTTTAAAAACAGCTGTAGTCCGAGGGGCCTTTGGCCGTGTTCTGTAAATATTCTAGAACACTCCGGGTGCTCCGGCGGGAGTCCTGGAGCTCTATATCTAAATAATATTTTATCCATAGATATCTATATAATATAATATATATTATCACGGCCAAAAGCTGTGTGCGCCTCCAGAAGACATTATGAATCTCAAACGACTACGTTGGGTTCTCCGACGTCTCTGGTTCTTCCACGTCCATATCAATCTGAAGTAGACTGAACCACGACATGGAGGAGAAAGCGACCGCCGTCTCGGCAGCGGCCAGCGCTTAGGCCCCACCGCCTCCTGCAGCGGGCAGCGAAGAGGCAGTGGTCCCTCGGCTTCCGGCTGCCCGCCGGCAACAATCCCTTTCTCCTCCATGTCGCATGGGGGTGTGTCTCATGGCCTTGCAGTCTTCAGTGAGGGTTTCAGTTCGCGGTTTCTGTTCGCAGGACTATTGTTTTGAACAATATCAACAATGCATTATTTATCTTTATCTTTTTACTCCCTACGAGAGTTTTGTACTTTGTTAATGCATAATAATTAAATAAAAATTATTTGAAAAAAATTGGTAGTACATACATTGGTAGTCAAGGCGGGGCCCTATTTTTGTTAAGGTGGCCTTAACCATACAGTGCTGGGGTAAAAACTGCATATTAATGTTAGAAAACCTCATAAAGTGAGATTTTCATGCCATGAGACCTTTAAAGGGGAGCTATTATGCTTTTCGACTTTTATGACCTATAAACGTTGTTATAATGATTGATAGTCATGTTTAACCATTCACAAAAAACGATGCAGATTTTCGGGAAACTCTTCCTCTCATCTGGGCGCTTTCAGCCTTCTCTGTCAACACTCCGTTTCGTCTTTCTCCGCCCCCTCACCCCCCTCCTGCCAACCCAACTCCGTTGTGATTGGTTACCTTCCTGGAGCGCGCGGGCGGGCAGATTTGACCAGGCATATGGGGGCGTGGCAGGAGTACGTCTACGAAGATGTTTCCCGGAAATGTGAACAAGTGAATCGCAATCAATGTCCCGAGTGTTTAGCGCTCTGCAAAGCCACCCCAGACTGTCAGCAATAATACGTCGAAATGCATGTACGTCATTATTTGACACTTTAGTATGGTTAAACATGAATATCAATCATTATAACAACGTATATAGGTCATTAAAGTCAAAAAAGCATAATAGGTCCCCTTCAAGGAATTTCAATAGCATCGCCATTATTGACTCTAGAGATATATTATTCAAAACTAAAGGTTGTAGTAAGACCATATAGAGGCCATCCCTATATGGAACAAGTTTTGGGGCTCTAGAGTCAATAATGGCAACGCTATTGGAATTTTTCCTTAAAAAGAAGTAGAGATATTTTTCAAAACTAAAGGTTGTAGTAAGACCATAGTGGCCGTGCCTATATGGAAAGAGTTGTGGGGCTCTGGAGTCAATATTGCCGAGCCTATTGAAATTTTGGCCGAATAAAAATTCCTTAAAAAAAAGAGGAGATATATTTTTCAAAACTAAAGGTTGTAGTCAGACCATATAGAGGCCGTGCCTATGTGGAACAAGTTTTGGAGCTCTAGATTCAACAATGGCTACGCTATTGAAATTGTTGCTAAATACAAATTCCTCAAAAAACAAGGAGATATATTTTTCAAAACAAAAGGTTGTAGTAAGACCATATAGAGGCCTTGCCTATATGGAGCAAGTTTTGGGGCTCTCTAGTCAATAATGGCGACGCTATTCAAATTTGACCATTGTGGTAGTTTTCTGTTTTGCACTTTGCAGACGGTCCCTAAGAACGGGAGTTGGAGAGGAAGCGGATCTATGGAGCCAGTATCCTGCCATAATTCAAACCTGAAAAAAAAAGTTTCAAAGGCTTGTAAGTCTGGGTTTGAAAATGCAACACCTTGTAAAAAAGGTTTTGCAACAGTGAAAAAAGAGATTATAACCTGAAAATTTTTTTGAACATCTTCAAACATTATTTTGTATTCTATTTTATCTTCTTCATCATTGTCACCAACACATTTTCCAAGTATTTCTTTTTTCACAAACATATTTTCAAAGTTCAAAAACTTTCACCAGCGCATTTGCAGAGTTTCAAATCTGGCAACAGTGTATTTCATTGTTTCCCGGTTTTGAAACCTTGTAAATGGGATTCTGCAAACAGGTGTTCATAAATTGAGAAATAATTTTTGAAAGGTTGAATATTTATTTTTAAAAACTTGTAAAGGTGTAAATTTACACAATTGAAATGTATTTTTTTCAGAACTGACTTTTCAGCACTGACTTTTCAGAGATTTGACCACACAGGCGCAAGCTTTGAGTCACGTGATTATTGGCAGTGTTCTGTCGCGCATTCGTTTTGAAACTCCTGACAGTCAAAGGTCTGCAGCAAAAAAAACTTTCCTGGGGGCGGGACAATTTGGCTCCAAACCTATTGGTTGCTCTCTGCTGACTTACATTCCAATCACATGTGCCGTTCACCGGGCTGTGCGTGATTGACACTGCTCTGCCGATGACAAGAATAACAAGTGACCTGCGTGGTTGATTTTTTTTTCCATTTCCTCGAACCATCAGGGTACGGAACCTACAGAACCCGTAAAGAGACATAGGCTAAAAAAAATTAAGTTTCTCGTGAGCACGCAAAAGTATCTGGTGCGCACGTGAAAGTATCTGGTGCGCACGCAAAAGTATCTCGTAAGCACGAGAGAGTATGTTGTGCGCACGAGAAGGCGCGTGCCGTCCATATGGGCAGGTGGGGCGGCGAACTCCCTGCAAAAGCATGCTCCCAAAAAAAATAGTTCCTCAGTAAATCATTGCTCCAAGTTTATTTTTAATAATGTCATTGTCACATTAACTATCTATAGTTTCTGTAGGCTTTCCGACTATTTTTGGTCTGTTGATATCAAATGGTGGTGGTGGCGATTCTAGTTGAGTGTCAACGTGTCATGCAATGTGGGGCAGGGGAGCTCAACGACCGCGTCCCTCCGTATGTTTCTCGCATAACCCTGCAGGCTGCGATAAGAATTGCAATCCGCGCTATAAGACGCCCATATGGTCGTAAAGTAGTCTGCCCCATGGTCATATTCTAGGACTGTTAAAAAAATCGAATTACTCCGCCTGTATCTTTCGGCATTGAAGCCTATATATATATTTATTTATTTCAGCAGGTATTAAAATTCTATACCTGATTTCATACCTGATTTAAACATCTCTTATTGAGATATACCTGATTTCAAAAGTGTTGTTATTGAGAGATTTGCACACATCGTCGTGCCAAGTTCCAAATCGAAGGTCTACATGTATTTGCAATGCACTCGCTAAGCCTGTTGTTAAATTGTTGTTAGATTGTTAAAATAAAATATGGAAGAAATAACTTCCCTATAATGTCGAATTTGTCCTTTGAAATTTTTGACTTTGCAGAGTTGGTGATTCCATTGCACATAGGCTATTCTAATTAGCCTGACATCATATGACGAGTGTTGCGGATGGCACTTCAAAAGCGTGCAGTAACATCAGGCAATTTGTTTATTTTTATTTTATTCTTACTCACAATTAGTTTAGTTAACATTTTTAAATGTAGCTCGAAAATATACATGTTAAATATATATCTAAATTGTGGGTGTGGTCACACGCCAGTAGTTTCTGCCCCACCGAAATGAAGGGGCACCGACCACACGCTACTCGGCTCCCAGACCGAGGAGCAGAGGGGAGACATTCCCTCCAGGGCCGATGATCACTCGGGGGGAAACACCCTTCACTTTTACCGACAGTGGGTCTGCTTATAGGTTGGAATATGGTTGGAATGAAGCGGCCACTGATTCTTGACAGGCTGTGCACTTTATTCTTTCACACAACCGGACTCGTTCATTACTTCACTAAACTGACACACATGCACGCTATCGCTCGCGCTCCTCGCTCGTCCACCCACTCGCTGATGACACACACACACACACACACACACCCACACACACACACACACACACACTGCCAGAGATATGCAAACAATATTTTCCCGTGCTCATGAGATACTTTCTCGTGCTCACCAACTTTCTCGTGCCCACGAGAAACTATAGTTGTTCTATTTCATGTAGGCTACGCCGCCTAGGCTTCGCCTTATGGGCTTGAACATTTAAACTATGCACCAATCAGCATGGGCACCACCCACATTTCCCACGGTATCATGTCTATATAAGGCGGTGTATACCGTCGCTCATCCTCCCTTTTCTTTCAGCCCTTGTGCTTATAAGCGGAAAATCAAGAATACATTAAGATGACTTCGACAAAACGGATCTCCCAAGCCGGTGGCAGTGGCTCGGGCGAGGCCATTGACAAACGGCCCTTTTCAGGGCCACCTGAGAGCGCTCCTAGAGCTAGGCCCTTTTCAGGGCCCCTATGCTCCTCCTGTCACGCCTCCCTGACACCGGGTGACGGGCACTTGGCGTGCTTTCGGTGCCTCGGCGCCGACCACGCCGCGGCTGCTATGGCGGCCCCCGTCTCCTGTGTCACCTGCCGGGAGCTGCCTTAAGAGGGGATCCTCTCCAGGCATCTCTTCTTTTCCCCTTCGCTGGACCTCGTTGAGGCCGTCGACCTGTTCAGGGCCGGGGCCTCTGACCTGGACGACGACGGCGGCATCATCGACGTCGACGATCTTGTTGGCCTTGGTTTCTGCCAAGCAGGGCGGTGAGCTAACCGCTCTGTCTGTCAGCCCGAGTTGCTTGTTGCTAAACGAGGACAGCTCCTTCGCGTTGCTCAGACCTAATCCTGCGTTCCTCCCGAAGAACATTAATAGTTATTTTCGGTCGAGGGATATTGTGCTTAAGGCATTTCACCCCCCGCCTCATTCTAGTGAGGCGGAGGCGGAGTTGCATCTCCTGTGCCCGGTGCGGGCATTGGCTATGTACGTGAATCGCTCGGCCGCGTTCAGCTCCACACAACAGTTGTTTGTGTGTTATAGCGACGCTAGCAGGGGCCGCGCTCTCTCTAAGCAGTGGTTTTCTCGCTGGATATGTGAGGGTGTTTGCTTAGCCTACTCTCGGCAGGGCTTTGCGCCACCGTTGGGCGTTAAAGCTCACTCCACACGCAGCGTGGCCGCTTCAACGGCTCTACTAGAGGGCGTTTCGACGGAAGACATCTGCGCGGCTGCGTCTTGGTCTTCCCGGGTTCCAGGGGTTCACTCTGCAACTCTGTGCTGGAGTCCGGGACCCCTTTTATGGCTTAAAGAATATAGACATGTTCTTTAAAGCGGCGTGGTTGGATTTCCTCTCGCTGGCTGGCGAGTTGGACTTGACTACCAGTCTTACTCTCCCACCGTTTTTCAAATGAAAAACAGGCTAGGGGTTTTTTCTATTGGCCCGCCAATTGTCAGGTGGTTTTTGTTTGCCAGTATGGCACTCCCGCCGTTTCTTTCAAATAAGAAACGGTCGAGAGAGACCCCTTAATGGAGAGCCGGATTCCGTAGCTCCGCCCCCGGTGGTAGCGGACCTAATGGAAACCGTATTGCTCTGGTTTTTCTTTTCCTTTTCATGGGTTCCATGAAGCACGGATTAGAGCCGGAGTCTTTACAGACTCACTTTTTTCTCTCTTGATCATTGCCTTGCTTGATCTAGGAGGAATTAGTTTTTTATTAAGCTGTTGTGTTTTACACATCCTTGGCTTCTTGAGTCTTAATGTGCTCTGGTGACTTAAGTCGTTTTGACTGGGGTCCAGCAGGAGTACATTGATCAGGCTCCGCTCGCAGCTTCACCTTAGCCCATAAGGCGAAGCCTAGACGGCGTAAACTACATGAAATAGAACGATAGTTATGTTATCATAACTCTAGTTCTATGATTGTAGGCGTATCCGTCTAGTTTCCCACCTGCTGTACCCTCCAAATGCTGAAAGAATAGCGTGGAGGATGAGCGACGGGATACACCGCCTTATATAGACACGATACCGTGGGAAATGTGGGCAGTGCCCACGCTGATTGGTGCTGATTGGGCTTCAGTGCGTGCAAGCACGCACTGAAGCCCATAAGGCGAAGCCTAGACGGCTACGCCTACAATCATAGAACTAGAGTTATAATAACATAACTCTAGTTCTAATAACTAATCTCATAACTTTTTTTTTTCAATGTCCCTTTACCGTACCCGGATGGTTCCAGGAAATGGAAAAAATAATCCACCGCGCAGGACGCTTGTTATTCTTGTTATTCTTGAATTTTCTTTTAGGTTATAATCTCTTTTTTCAGTGTTGCAAAACCTGTTTTACAAGGTTTTGAGTTTTCACACCCAGACTTACAAGCCTTTGAAACTTTTTTTTTCAGGTTTGAATTATGGCAGGATACTGGCTCCATACGGATCAGGGTGGAGTAGTGCCGTGCTAGTGGCAGTGTTTTCAAATTGTTTATTAGTGAAAGTTGTTGGCTTCAGAACAGCGGCTTAAGGAGATTTCTGAATTGGTTTTGGGTTGTTCAGCTTGGGTGTGGATCTGGGTTAGGGTTAGGGTTAGGGTTAGGGTTAGGGTTGTTACGTGGATCTGTTTGTAGGGATATTTCCCGACGGCCTGTATAGGTCCGGGAACGATATCCCTGCACAGGTCTGTGCAACTCAGCTGTTCGATCTGACGTTCGGGTGCTGAGTTGGGGAGTGCCTAAATCAGCGTCGGCCCATGCCGACGGGAGCGGAATAGGATGGGGGTGGAGGGGAATGGAGTACAGTGGTCGAGGATAGACCCAAAAGGAAAGAGAGAGGATATCAGTCTCCAGACAGTGATGTGGATAATCCACAGGCCAAAGCAATGAGACCATACAAAAAAAGTGATGATGGGTTTAAGGTTCTAATCAAAGTGAAGGGAGGTGTTGGGTTTTCTGCTGCTAGTCCCCTTAAATTGTAGCCTGGCACCGCCCACCTACCTACTTCCGCTCAAGTTTCATTTCACTTCAGTAATAGGTCTGGGTCTGCTTCATATGCATGGGTTTCCTTGGAAGCCAGATTTTTGGCGGTCCAATCAGCGAACAGTGGGAGTGGCTGAGAACAATGACGTTAAATCAGCTCTCGTTGACGGACATCTTCACGCACTGTGTTTGGTTTGTTCACAGCCTGGGCGCAACGTGATTCCCGGCCAAACATTAGCGATTGGTTATGGCAGATCCAGTGGCACTGGGCATATCCAATAGTTTTAAACTTCAACAGACACCCGCCTTCAAGTGAGTTAACGTTTCTCAATTGGGTAGGTCCAGGCTCTCTGTACAAATGAAATGAAGTGCGAGAGTCTGGTAGGACCAGGCTACTTAAATTGACTAATGAATTTAAAAAAAGAGATGGGTGACGTAATGCATGCCTCTATTCTGCAAAATGGGATGATTTATATAATTTGCCAGTCTGCAAGGCATCAAGACAAGCTGCTTAAGATAAAAAATGTGCTGGGTAAGGGAGTGGAGGTGTTCAACAGACAGATTAGTACAGAGGTTAAAGGAGTTGTGTATAATGTGTCCTTGAAAATGTCTGAGCAAGAGTTGTTATCTTGTATGAAGGGGGCTAATGTCACAGCTGCAAAGCGCATGGGAAAGGGTGAGAATGGAAGAGGAACCACACCTGTCCTTCTTACCTTTAAAGATGATGTGGTTCCTAAGAGAGTCATTTTGGGATACATGAGTTGTCCAGTGAGAGAGTATGAAAGACCTCCTCTAAGATGCTTTAAGTGCCAGAGACATGGCGATGTCCAAGCTGTGTGTAGAGGAAAGCAAAGGTGTGGACGATGTAGCAAGGATCATGATGGAAAACAGTGCAATGAACCTGTGAAGTGTGGTAACTGTGGAGGTGATCACCCGGCTTCCTTCAGGGGGTGTCAAAACTATGTCAAAGCAGATAATGTTGAATGATTAAAGAAGGAAAACAAAATATCTTATGCAGAGGCAGCCAGAATGGTGGAGGAGAACAGGGTTGGCAGTCAAATTCAAAGTCAAAGTATGGCTGTTGCAAGAGATGTTGCAAAGGGGCATGCTATAGCTGTAAATGATGATTCAGTTTTGATAAGCAAGAAAGGGCTACTGGCATTCATGGTTGAAGCAATGTGGAGGGTACAAATGGTCCTCATCCTCATCGTCATCCGCTTATCCGGGGTCGGGTCGCGGGGGGGGCAGCTCAAGCAGGGGGCCCCAGACTTCCCTTTCCCGGGCCACATTGACCAGCTCTGACGGGGGGATCCCGAGGCGCTCCCAGGCTAGTGTTGAGATATAATCTCTCCACCTAGTCCTGGGTCTTCCCCGAGGTCTCCTCCCCACTGGACGTGCCTGAAACACCTCCCAAGGGAGGCGCCCAGTGGGCATCCTTGCCAGATGCCCGAACCACCTCAGCTGACTCCTTTCTAACTAAAGGAGCAGCGGCTCTAATCCGAGTTCCTCACGGATGGCTGAGCTTCTCACCCTATCCCTAAGGGAGACGCCAGCCACCCTTCTGAGAAAACTCATCTCGGCCGCTTGTACCCACAAGTCATCATCACCCAACCCTCATGACCATAGGTGAGGATAGGAACGAAGATCGACCGGTAGATCGAGAGCTTTGCCTTGCGGCTCAGCTCTCTTTTCGTAACAACGGTGCGGTAAAGCGAACACAATACCGCCCCCGCTGCTCCGATTCTCCGGCCAATCTCATGCTCCATAGTACCCTCACTCGCGAACAAGATCCAGAGGTACTTGAACTCCTTCACTTGGGCTAAGGACTCATTTCCTACCCGGAGTAAGCAATCCACCGGTTTCCTGCTATGAGTCATGGCCTCAGATTTAGCGGTGCTGATCCTCATCCCAGCCGCTTCACACTCGGCCGCCAGCCGATCCAGTGAGTGCTGAAGGTCACAGGCCGATGATCCAATGAGGACCACATCATCTGCAAAAAGCAGTGATGAGATCCTCAGACCACCCAACTTCAACCCCTCCCCACCACGACAACGCCTCGATATCCTGTCCATGTATATCACAAACAGGATTGGTGACAAGGCGCAGCCCTGGCGGAGACCAGCACCCACTGAGAATGAAACTGACTGGCTGCCGAGGACGCAAACACAGCTCTCGCTTTTGGAGTACAGAGATTGGAGGCAAAGAAAAAATCTGATGTGGCACGAGAAATTGCTTCTGCTGCAGAAAGGCTGCTAGGTTTCAAGGGAATAAATCCTAAAGAAATATGGGAGTTTACCTACACTCAGGAGAGTGAAGATCAAAGGTGAAATGGAAGTCATCATCCAGGCTTGGATGATAATGAGGAAGAGGAAATGGAAAGTACATATGGGAATTCCGATGGGGATTAGTGTCCTTTGTATTATGTTTTATATAATGCAATGGAATGCTAGGAGTCTAATTGCAAATGGGCAAGAGTTTAAACACATGTTAGATGGGCTTGAAGAAAAACAGAAATAATTTGCATTGAGGAAACTTTGTTAAAACCAATACTTGATTTTAGAATACCGGGATGTAAATGTGAAAGGAGAGATTGAGAGAATACAGCAGGAGGGGGGTGTGCAACTTTCACAAGAAATGGAATTCAGTATAGAAGAAGTGTTGTGTGTGTGTTACCACAGAAGTATGGACTGACAGAGGGAAAATCACCATTGTCAATTTGTATAACCCCAAGTCAAGTTAAAGGATAATCATTTTCAGGAAATTGTGGATAAGATTAGTGAACCAATGGTGTGGGTTGGGTATTTTAATGCTCATAATGAGCTGTGGGGAAGTGAGAAGAGACGCCAGCCACCCTTCTGAGAAAACTCATCTCGGCCGCTTGTACCCGCGATCTCGTCCTTTCGGTCATCACCCAACCCTCATGACCATAGCTGAGGATAGGAACGAAGATCGACCGGTAGAACGAGAGCTTTGCCTTGCGGCTCAGCTCTCTTTTCGTAACAACGGTGCGGTAAAGCGAACGCAATACCGCCCCCGCTGCTCCGATTCTCCGGCCAATCTCACGCTCCATAGTTCCCTCACTCGCGAACAAGACCCCGAGGTACTTGAACTCCTTCACTTGGGCAAACTAAACACGTAACGCATAATACAATCAATGGCAATGTCTATTACCGCGGGGACACATGCATATTAGGATACAATACTGATAAGAAACAATGTTTATAATGTATTGCGTATATCATTAAATAGAACCACAGTTACCGCATATCATATGTTATAGCCTATCATACGTTTTCTTTGCCGAAATTTATTTGAGGACTCAGTATTTCTGAAGTTGTGGAAGAAAACCCCTTATTCCATGTGTGAATTAGGCCATATTATTTGGCAATAAACTAAGCCATTTGCAGTTTGAAATTCATGTGCATCTGTCTCATCGGAGACTGCAGACGCGCTGTCAAAATATCAACTCGTCCGATTCAAATGCGCTCATGGCTCTTAAAGGGGATGGGAGCTGGCACTCTCATTGGTTTGTTGCACGTTACGCCCAAACCACACCTACGGGTAATTAGGCTGCTTCAGACCAACCCTTTTGACACTTGCGCCGCGGCGCAAGCGTCATTTATCCGCCTGTAAAATAGCGATAGCGCCGTAGAACCGCCCACAAAGCTACTTGCGCTTTGCGCTTCCCACTTGCGTTTCAGACCGTTAAAATAGGGCCCTTAAAGTCAGTGGCGCGTTGTTCAGATGGTATTTTAAGGGCGAGCATGCGATGCATACGGATTGCTTGTGAAACTCGCGCATACACTTTGCTTCTCCCATCTACCTAGCCGCACATTCTTGGTAAATTATTTGGGAAAGAACAGCTGATGCAGCGGTAATAAGTTGTACTTTTAAATCAATGCATCTGCAAACACCGTACAGCAAACACATATTTTCTTGACAGAGACATCGTGTAGGCCTACATGCCCATAACTTTTAGGATTGATGAGTATTTGATCGTGAAAAACATTGTTTTACCGCGAGTGAGTGTTAAAAAGAATGAATGAATGCGGGCGCGCGTGTGTGCTCTGTTTAAACACACGCAAACTAAACACGTAACGCATAATACAATCAATGGCAATGTCTATTACCGCGGGGACACATGCATATTAGGATAGCATACAATACTGATAAGAAACAATGTTTATAATGCATTGCGTATATCATTAAATAGAACCACAGTTGCCGCATATCATATGTTATATCATATACGTTTTCTTTGCCGAAATTTATTTTGAGGACTCAGTATTTCTGAAGTTGTGGAAGAAAACCCCTTATTCCATGTGTGAATTAGGCCATATTATTTGGCAATAAACTGAGCCATTTGCAGTTTGAAATTCATGCATCTGTCCCATCGGAGACTCCAGACGCGCTGTCAAAATATCAACTCGTCCGATTCAAATGCGCTCATGGCTCTAAAAGGGGATGGGAGCTGGCACTCTCATTGGTTTGTTGGACGTTACGCCCAAACCACACCTACGGGTAACTAGGATGCTTCAGACCAACCCTTTTGACACTTGCGCCACGACGCAAGTGTCATTTATCCGCCTGTAAAATAGCGATAGCGCCGTAGAACCGCCCACAAAGCTACTTGCGCTTTGCGCTTCCCACTTGCGTTTCAGACCGTTAAAATAGGGCCCAAGGTGTCATATGCAGAGGCAGTACAAAGAGTGGCTAGAGAACGCAAAGATTCCACTGTTAGGGAGGGAGCAGTGTTGGGGCGGCGCTTCCTTCTGTCATGTTGGTTTTTAATAAGGAGTCATTTTTGGCTTTAGTTTCTGATGTGTTGGTGGGAGCTAAAAAAGCAGCTAACAGGTCAGACATCATCAGGCTAGTGGTGGGGGCAGCCGAAAGGTTCCTGGGAACAAAGCAGCTGCCAGAGACTCGGGGCATGGACACGTCACAGTTGACGAGGACCAACAGTTTGGAGGATGTAAGCGATGATGATGAGGTTCCTTAACGTTTGAATGTGGTATATTCTTCAATGGAATGCCCGGAGTCTGATTGCGAATGGCCAGGAGTTAAAGAGATTTCTTAATGAATTTAAAGAGGCTCCAGAATTGATTTGTATTCAAGAAACATGGCTAAAGCCCTGTCTTGATTTTGTAATTCCAGGATATGAGTGATTGAGGTTAGATAGGTCGGATAGATCAGGTGGGGGTTGTGCAACTTTTGTTAAGAACGGATTGCAATATAGGAAAGTTGATGTTTGTTCTTGTGGTGAGTGTTTGGCTGTGGAGGTTTGGAGCAGGCATGGCTCTATAACTGTGCTAAATTATTATAACCCCTGTAAACCTTTGGTATTGTCGGATTTTGATGATACAATGGAGAAGGTAAGGTGTCCTGTTATATGGGTTGGGGATTTTAATGCGCATAATCCTTTATGGGGCAGTGATCACAGGGATAGTAATGGTGTGATAATAGAAGTTTTTTAGATAAGTACGATCAGGTAGTGATAAATGATGGAAGGCTAAATAGGTATGATATTCTGAGAAACACATGTAGTCAAATAGATTTATCAATTGCTTCTTCAAATTTAGCTAGAACTGGTGAATGGGATGTAATGGACAAATACACTCTTGGAAGCGATCATTATCCAATTATTTGTAAGTTTGGTAGGAGAGAAGTGGAAGAGAGGGTTCCTAGGTATAATTTTTCTAAAACTAAATGGGATAAGTTCCAGGAGAGTGCTCGAAGCTTAATTGGGGAGTTGAAAGTGAGGATTCTGTGGACAATTAGAATTCTGCCATTAGCTTTGTGATACATGAGGCTGCTCATTGTTCCATTCCTGTGAAGCAGGCACCTACAAGGCCGCCTTAATGCACGGGCTTGCCTGGGCTGAAGCCCTAGGGCAGGGGTCGGCAACCTTTTGTATCAAAAGAGCCATTTTGGCCCATCTCCCGCAAAAAAAAAAAAATTGGAGCCGCAAACTTTTAACTTCACCCCCTCCGGAGACGCTAACGCTGCGCACCGCACAGACATTTTTTGTGACACTCTGTAAAAAAATAACATAGTTCGTTGCATTCATGAAATTATAAAACAACAAAGAGAAAGCTGTTGAAGAACATTTTATTGCTGTTCTAACAGGAAAACCTCAAACTCTTATGAAGAGGAGAAATAACTTTGAAATAAATCAAACATATAGAACGAGTATAATAAGTCTAAACATAAAGAACACCTAAACAGGTAAACATAGGTTTGTTGTCATCCTCTTGATTTTTCCTCGGCCACAGCAATAAACCATCGAATCTGAACAAAAAACAAAATAACACAACAGCTCAGTTTCTAAAATATATATTTTTTGGTGCAAAATAATAGCCTATTAAATGGTAGTGTCCTCACCTGTTTAATGTGATTTCTGTTTCTGAACATCACTGCTGAGCTTTTCTATGTCGGGGCTGTAGGACGTGACCTTCATCTTAACGCAGGATTACAGGCTGACATCTGTGAGGCGTGAGCGAGTATGTGGATCCAAAGGCATACATACTTGATGTTGTGATAAGTTTCGGGAATTGCATTCCATGTCTCAAACACAAGCCAATCTGGGTGTTCCAGTTCTGGATAGGTGAGGCCCTTACTTTCCAGGAAAGTTTTCACTTGTTCCAGACAGGCCGCAAACCGTTTAAGCACTTCTCCCCTGGACAGCCACCGGACTTTGTTATGCAGCAGGAGATCTGAATATGCGCTGTCGACTTCATCTAACAATGAACAGAACTGTCGGTGGTTTAACCCTTTTGCCATTATTTTGTTGACTATCTGAATGACAAGGTCCATCACCTCTTTGCATTCGGGGGGAAATGTTTGAGCGCACAGTGCTTCTTGGTTCAGGATGCAGTGAAACGTCAGCAGCTCTCGACCCAGCGACTTCTGAAGTAAAGTAATAAACCCCTTCTGTGTTCCTCTCATACTAGGTGCCCCATCAGTAGCCACTGACACCATGTTGGTGGTATTTATTTCTTTGGCTTTTAAACAATTCACCACAGCCTCACAAATGTCCTCCCCCCGTGTTTGGCCTTTTAGCGGTATCAACTCAATAATTTCTTCCTGCGGCCCGTCAGAGTTCACGTATTTGCATAACAGCGCTAGTTGTTCAATGTCGTTCACATCACTGGACTCATCACAGGCGATGGAGAATGCTGGAGCTGAATTTATGTCGTTAATTTGTTGACTGGTGATGTTTTCTGACATCTTAATGGTCCTGTCCTGCGGTTTTTGCAGAGAGAGGCATATCTTTAATTTTCTGAACAATTTCAGTTTTGTTTTTAAAGTCCGAGAATAGATGTTCTGATATTTTAATGAATGTCTCTTTCAAGTATTCTCCATCTGTGAATGGCTTTCCGCACCTGACGATCTCCTGAGCTGCCGCAAAACTAGCAGCAGTTGTTGAATTTGGAGACTTGATCCATTTCTTGAAAGTCATTTTACTCTGCTCACCTTTCCGCAGCAGTTACGAAATCGCTCTTTTCCTTTCATCTCCTGCTTGGTACTTTTGTGAGTGTTTGTTCTGGAAATGTCTTTCAACATTACATTTTTTGTTATTGGCTAATTTCTCGCCACATATCAAGCATATAGGTAAGCCTGCATCAGTAGTACTGAAAGCAAATGAATCTGTCCAAGCTGAATTAAAATCTCGATTTTCCTCTGCCACTTTTCTTTTCTTGGATTTATCCATGGTTAGTTTACTCAATATTAGTCAGAGAGGGAGTTAAATGGTTAAATCTTTAGCCGTCATGTGGCATCAGGGAGTAGCCTACAGTACAGTAGACTACAGTAGCCAGTTAGCAGCGTCAACCGTTGACGTTCTACGTGATCGGTCATGGCCAGCAATGTAAACAAGGAATAGATAGCATAGCATAGCATAGCGATACAATAGTCAAGTAATGAAAAAACTGTAAGGACCTTTATTATCAAAATATAACGTACTGAAACTTTAATATTCAACACAAGAACTTTAATGCTGTAAACCCTTCTCGCTCAGTATTCGTTCGTGCAATTGGCTGTCAACGGTGGATGCTGCTGATTGGCGGCTCACTGGCATGTCCCGCCTCCTGCCAATGGCAGCATCTAGGCTACTTCCTGATGCCGGATGCCAGTTAAAGATTTAACTCCTACTGGGATTAGCCACCTGCAAATCAACGAAGCTTTGTCATTCACTCCCCCCCTCACGGTAGCGCAATTGCGCATCCATTGCGACCTCTCGTTTAGTTGACGATATATATAATTATCTTCTTTTTTTTTTTTTTTTTTTTTTAAGAAAACTGCAGGGAGCCACGGCTGAGGGGCTAAAGAGCCGCATGCGGCTCCGGAGCCGCAGGTTGCCGACCCCTGCCCTAGGGCCTACGCCGATCGGGGGGGCTATCATGCGCTGCAGTAAAAAAAAAAATATATATATATATTCTTTTTTATTTATATTTTATACTGGCCCATGATAGGCCCCCAGATCGGCGAAGGCCCAAGACAATGTGATTTTTTTTGTTTCCCCCCCCCCCCGTCAACAAACCTCAGCCCCAGGGCCCAATGGCAGGTTAAGGCAGGCCTGGGCACCTAGGCCCCGTATGCTGGTTCCATGGTGGAATAAAGCGTGTGACGAAGCTGTAAGGAATAGCCGACGAAGGGGCTATCTGGAAAAGAGGGCAAAATGTTGAGTTTATTTTAAAGCAGATTCAAAGAGCATTGGTGTCAGTAGAGGAATGGGGGAACACATGGGGCTTCAAAATATCTGCCTCGAAGTTTAAATATATATAGTATTTGGCTTTAAGAGGAAGGGGCCTAATATTGCATTGTACAGTGGAATCCGCTTATAGTGGTCACGTTTGTCCAGAGCCAATTTGAACACTATAAGCGGATGATTACTAAAACCGAATTTACCGTTATTTCACTTATTTTTTATGCAGAATATAATTTGTATGGTTTTTCAATGAGAACAATGAAATGAAACGGATAGCTTCCACATTTACTGAATTAGATGCTTTCCTCACTGTACTCCTGTCTCATCCTGACCCACTGTTGCTCGAGCCACTCGTCGCGTGACACAGTGTCAGCCTCAGCAGCCTCTCCGTGCAGCTTCTTAAACACAATGTTCTCCCTCTTTTTAAATCGCTCAAACCAGCCGCTAGAAACTTTGAAACTCTCCTCTCCGAGACTTGTTGCTAATGACTCAGCCTTCTCCCTGACCAAGGGTCCGCTCAGCGGAGCGTTGCGAGACCGGGCTTAATCAATCCACTTCACCAGGGCAGCCTCAACCGCAGGTGCTTTGCCCGGGCGCCGTCGTTTTCGGTCTCCGTCGTTAGCCTTCATGACTGTCTCTCGTTGCTTAATTAGACTCCACAAGGTAGCCTGATGAATGCCAAGCTTCGCCACAGCATCTCGTTGGCTCATTTTTGGCAACTTATCATATGCCTCGAGGAGATTACGTTTTTCATTCATAGAAAATGATTTCCTTTTTCCAGCCATGATTCGCAAGCTAGTTCTAGCTGCCTGGTCGTCAACTCTTTACGTTAGCTAGCTAGGCAGAAGCAGACGTCCAGAAAGGAATCATGGTAAAAAATAACAATAACTACACTTAATAATAATAATAATAATTTTTAATAATTTTAAAATTATTTTTGCACATGTTTACATTCATAAAATGGCCAAAAATGAACATTATAAGCGGATTTCTTGATTACTATAAACAAATTATTTAAACAGCATTTGTATAGAAATGATTCGGTCCCAAGCCTTTTGAACACTATAAGCGGTTGATTACTATATCCGTGACCACTATAAGCGGATTCCACTGTATATGTATGGGTCTCCACTGGAGAAGGTAAAAGCTTTCAAATTTTTGGGCGTTTGGTTTGAAGAGCGGATGACTTGGGCTGTGCATGTCAGAACAATTTTGTTGAAGTGTGAAAATGTTTTGAATGTTATCAGATGTCTAGCTGGCTGTGAGTGGGAGGCTGACAGGGAGACAATGCTTCTAATTTTCCAGGCCATGATCAGATCTTCTCTGGACTATGGGTGCTTTGTGTATGGGTCTGCGTCTAAATCTGGTCTGGCAAGGCTAGATGTGCTGCAGGCCAGGGCCTTGAGGCTTTGCTGTGGGGCCTTCAGAACTTCCCCAGTCCCTGCCCTGCTTATTGAAATGGGAGAAATGCCCTTATGGTTAAGGCGCATTAAGTTAGGGTTGCAGTACTGGGTAAAACTAAGTGGGTGTCATCAAACTTTTCCAGCAAGGTGCCTGTTACAAGAGTCTGACGGAGCCAATAAGTATAAAACATTTTTTGTAAATATTAATCAGTGGGCTGGGAGGCTGGGTTTGGAACAGGTTAGTGTAGCGGAAAATACAAGCTGGCTACCTATGCCATTTTGGGTGCTGCCCGAGCTGAACATTGAAATTGTCTTTCTAAAGGAAAAAGATAAGAAGCTGGTAACTCCAAAAATAGCAGAACATCTAAACTCAATTAGAGACAGTACTTTGATTATTTTTACAGATGAATCCAGAGACCCAGTTAGTGGGAGAGCTGGGTTTGGGATGTATGTCGAGCAGCTTGGGGTGAAGATTGGCCGGCGCATCTCTAATGGGAGCTCTGTTTTCACATCTGAGTTAATGGCAATCCTATGAGCTTTAAGGGGGATTGAAGAAACCAGACCTAGAGAGGTTATCATCTGTTCTGACTCTGCAGCTGCTCTGGAAGCCTTAAAAGGGGGGAAATCTAAGGCTCGACCTGATATTATTACTGACATTCTAACTGTGTTTTTTAGAATTGGGTTTAGATCTAACATATCCTTTTGCTGGGTTCCGGGACACGCTGAGGTTGGGGGGAATGAGCAGGTGGATCAGATTGCAAAACAGAGTTTGAGTAGAGAGGTAGATGTTCGTATATCCTGGGGGACAGTGGAACTGAGAGAAATAATTTAAGAAGGCTTAACGAAGGAATGGCAGAGAGGGTGGGAAAAAGAAAGCAGGGGTATGTAGCTTTTTCAGTTTTTTTCCTTGTTTGGGCTCTTTGATAACCATAAACTGATCTCTAGGGCAGTTTTGCAGGTCCTGCATAGTACAGGATTACATGTAAAAATGTAGTTAATCATCGGACCTGTGGAGGGCAGTAATACGCTGGACAGCGTCCAAACTGCCGGAGACTGAAGAAGAAGAAGAAGTGTGAACGATAGTTATGATATTATAACTCTATTTCTATGATTGTAGGCTTCGCCTTATGGGCTTGTCCCGTGCGCGTGCTCTCACGCACTGAAAATGTTCAACTATGCACCAATCAACGTGGGCACCGCCCACATTCCCACGGCACAGTGAATATAAGGCGGCGCAAACCGCCGCCCATCCTACACGCTATTCTTTCAGCATTTGGAGGGTACAGCAGGTGGGAAACTAGATGCCAAGCCTACAATCATATAACTAGAGTTATAATATCATAACTATCGTTCTATTTCATGTAGGCTACGCCATCTAGGCTTCGCCTTATGGGCTAAGGTGAAGCTGCGAGCGGAGCCCAATCATTTTACTCCTGCTGGACCCCTGTGAAGAAACTTAAGTCACGA
Source organism: Gadus morhua (assembly GCF_902167405.1). Classification (NCBI taxonomy): domain Eukaryota; kingdom Metazoa; phylum Chordata; class Actinopteri; order Gadiformes; family Gadidae; genus Gadus; species Gadus morhua. The sequence continues at coordinate 24,023,324 of NC_044051.1, read as the reverse complement.
GGGCACACAAGACTCAAAAAAGCAGAGGATGTGCAAAACAAAACAGCTTGATAAAAAACCTTGATCTCACCTTGCTAGATCAAGCAAGGCGATGATCAAGAGAAAAAAGTCCTTCATGGAATCCATGAAAGTGAAGGGAAAAACCAGAGTAATAAGGTTTCCATTAGGTCCGCTACCATCGGGGTGAGCTACGGAGTTCGACACTCCAATAAGGAGCTTCTCTCGTCCGTTTCTTATTTAAAAAAAACGGCGGGAGTGCCATACTGGCAGACAAAACCAACTCGTCAAACGGCGAGGCAATAGGAACCTCTCTACTCCGCTTTCCATTTGAAAAACGGAGGGAGAGAAATACTGGCATTCAAGTCCAACTCGCCAACCGGCGAGAGGAATTTCAACGATGCCGGTTAAAAGAACATACCTTCATTCCTAAGCCGTAGAAGGGGCACCGGACTCCAACACAGAGTTGCAGAGTGAGCCCCTGGACATGTCTAACATGTAGAAACGAACAAAGGGGCCGGGGGAAGACCAAGATGCAGCCGCGCAAATGTCTTCAACCGGAACGCCTCTGAGTAGAGCCGTTGAAGCGTCCATGCCCCGTGTCGAGTGAGCTTTAACGCCCAATGGTGGCGCAGGCTAAGCAAACACCCTCACATATCCAGCGAGAAAACCGCTGTTTAGAGAGAGTGCGGCCCCTGCTAGCGTCGCTATAACAGACAAACAACTGTTGCATGGAGCGGAACGCAGCCGAGCGTTTCACGTACATAGCCAGCGCCCGCACAGGGCACAGGAGATGCAACTCCGCCTCCGCCTCACTAGAATGAGGCGGGGGGTGAAAAGCCTTAAGCACAATATCTCTCGACCGGAAAGAACTATCAATGTTCTTAGGGAGGAACGCAGGATTAGGTCTGAGCAGCGCAAAGGAGCTGTCCTCGTTAAGCAACAAGCAGCTCGGGCTGACAGACAGAGCGGTCAGCTCACAGGCCCGCTTGGCAGAAACCAAAGCCAATAAGAGCGCAGTTTAACGGACAGGGCATCCACAGGGGCCTGAGACAGAGGCTCGAAAGGGTCCCTGGACAACCCGCGCATTACGGTGGGGAGATCCCAGCGAGGTGTAAGCACGCGCGAAACAGGCCTAACCCGTCCAGCCCCACGCAAGAACCTCTTGACGAGTGGATGGCTGAAGATCGGTCCACCATCACAGCCCGCATGGCCAGCCGAATAGACCTTGATTGTGGAGAAAGCCAAACCTTTCTCCAATAAGTGCTGTAGAAACGCAAGCACGCTTCCCACCTCCCCCCGCATAGAGGGAAGAAGTAGAAGGCGCACGAGCACCCTGAATAGCGTTGATAACCGCTTCAGGCAAACCTTTGCCCTGCAGGATCAACCTCTCAGGAGCCAGACCAACAAGACCACCGTCCCGATACATCGGGTTGTTGGTGCACCGTCCCGTGGGCCTGTGAAAACGCATCCGGCCTTAACGGTATCGGCCACGGCGCCGTCCGTGAGAGCGCCGCCTGCTCTGGAAACCACAGAGAAGAGCGGTTCTCAGGAGCCACTATAATCAGGGACGATCTCTCCTGTCTGAGCCGTTCCAGAAGAGGAAGGATCAGCTGGAGCGGAGGAAACGCATACAAGAGAACCCCTGGCCAAAGTGTGTGCGCGAACGCTTCCACCCCCAACGGGGGAAGATCCCGAGGGTCGAGAGAGAACCACCACCTGCAGTGTGTGTTCTCCCTGCACGCGAACAGGTCCACCCGAGCCGTCCCGAACCTCTGCCAGATCAGTAGAGAATGGAACCCCACAGGGGACCCCACAGATCAGACAATGTCGGGATGCAACCGCCACTCGTCGCGGCGGGGAACGCCGCGGGATATGAGGTCCGCCCCAAAGTTCTGGGAGCCCGCGATATGCAGGGCTCTCAGACTGACGAGATACTGATGAGCCCAAAGCCAGAGCTCGAGCCTTTTGGTTGAGAGCAGAGGAGCGCACTCCCCCCAGTTTGTTTATGTACGCCGACGCCGACACACTGTCTGTCTTGATCAGAACGTGGCGGCCACGCACCAGGTGAAAGTAATGCAACAGCACTTTCCTCACAGCGACGAGTCCCAGCACATTTATGTGGACTGTAGGTGGCGTGCGCCTCTCGCCTCCCACGAGTGAGAGAGGCACGTTTCTCCACAACCCTTCAACGAGGCGTCCGTGAAGACCACTACGTAGGACGTCACTCTGCCCAGGGGAACGCCCCTGAGAAGGGTGGGGGGGGTTTCCCCAATATTCCAGGACTGGTGACACCGAACGGGGTAGGAGGAGCACCCTGAGCTTGTGTCGCATGGGGTCCAAACCGTTGGCGAGCAAACCACCACTGGAGTCTGCGCATAGAGCAGACCCAGGGGAACCAAGGGATGGGCGGCTGCCATCAGCCCTAACAGGCGCATGATGGACAGCGCGGTCACGTTTCTGAGAACGCGAAAGCGAGAGAGCGCCAACAGGATGGCGTCTTGCCGAGGAGGCGAGAGCATCGCTGTCATGGCGGCTGAGTCTAGGCAAAGCCCCAAGTAGACTATCTGCCGTCCGGGGAGCAGGAAGCTTTAGCCGAATGGCAGGCACTGGTACACGTAAGCCACCATAAAGGCAAAACGGAGAAACCTCCTGTGCGCCTGCCGAACAGGGATGTGGAAGTAAGAATCCTTGAGATCCAGGCATGTGAACCAGTCGCCCTCTCTCACACATCGGAGCAGCGCTCTGATAGTGAGCAATCCGAATTTCCTCGCGGCAACGAACACGCGAAGATCCAGAATAGGTCTCATCTCCCTTGACTTTCTGGAAACCAGGAAGCGGTAGTAAAACCCTTGATGTGACTCGTGGGGGAGATCGACAGTGATGGCCCCCTTCTCCAAGAGACCGGCCACCTCTGCTGCCAGAGCCGTGCTTGCCACCGGATCCCGTAGCCTGGTCTCCACCAACCCCATAAAGGGTGGGGAACGTATGGGATGACCCCGTCTCAACGTGTTGTCCAACCACGATGGTAGAACGCACCGCTCTAGCCAACACGCATAGCGGACGGAGAGAGGGTGAGCCGACTGCTGAGGAACGCTGTCCAGGAATAACTTATTTTCCTCGGCCCCTACTGCCTCCACACAGTGTGTGGATCAAGGGGGGCATCCCATGAAACGGAGGAGGCTCAGCGAGCGTGGAAGACGTCACAGAACTAGTCGCTGTACAAACAACGAGCTGTCTAGACGCCACGCTCGTGTCCGCTGAACAGGCCAAGAGCCATCTAGCCGTAGCACTCATGACCGTGCGTTGTCCGCTGGCTGTAACCACAGCGCGCAGACCCGTCTTCTTGCCTTCCACAGACTGTAGAAGGGAGGTAGAGGGGATTATGTGGGTAACTAGGAAACTAGTACAAGCGTCCGTATCCACGGGCTCGTTTAATGAGTCTCCAGCCCGCCCACAAAGCTCAAAGTGAAGCAGGTGAACCAGAGGTTATGTAAACACGCCGTCCGGCCTCCACCCTACAGCCATCTGGCTGAGGGCGGGGGGGGGGGGGGGGGGGGAAGAGGTAATTTAAAGGAATTAGGGAGTATTTACTGCCGTTCGGTCGAACGGTCTTTCTTTCCTTTATTGGTAAAATACGAAAAAGTGGGAGCAATTTTGCAGAACTTTTGGCCCCGCGGCACTGCTCTCCCCGGCTTGCGGCGGCGGCTGCTGCTGCGGCATCGGGGTTGGAGGCGGCCCCCTAGAGCGCTGGAACCGGACTGGACCCCGCTTCCTCCCAGCCTGCTGGTGGGAGGAGCCTGTGAGAATCGCCCCGAACCGGGAACGATTCTCACGGACGGCCTGCTGGTGAGCGAGCACCTCCGAGAACCGGGGCACAAATAGTCCATCCAGAGCTAATGGGCCTTGGACGAGGCTGGCCCGCTCTCGCTCCGGAACCGTGGTGTGAGAGAGCCATATGGCCTTCTGGATCATTGTGGCCCACGCCATATGCCGGCCGGCCGAAACGGCTACCGGCTGGCACAGCTGAAGGATGGCGCTGGAGAGGCGGGAAACCGCCAGCCATCTCGCTGCCTCCTCCGGGCCGTAAGCATCCCTGCCAGCCGACAAGGAGACCAGGGCAGAGGAGGGCAGGGCGGCGTTGTTGACCGCCGTCGCAGACTGCGAGGCACAGACAAACACCCTGTCCGTCAGGCCGGCAATCTGCCTCTGGAGGCGGTCGGGGGGCAGCGGCTTCTCGTTAGGATGCCATCCGGCGCCCGGGCAGAGAAGCGCTGCCAGGGAAGGCTCCAGGCGAGGGATCCTGAGTATCAGCCCACCCTTCCACGTTGGTGAAGGCCCTCTAAGGGGCCTTCAGAGTAGAGGGGTCCCCAACCGCAGCGGTGAAAAGGTGCTGATCCGGTGGGAAAAGGGGGCACTGGGTAACCCGCCGGGATGAAGACAGGGTGCGAAAACAATCACCCTGCATGTCACCCGACATGGGGGCGAGTGGCGGGGCTGGCATAGGGATGCCCTTGATGGCCGCCTCCTCACCCATGATCTCGCCGAAGAGATCGGCCATCCGGCGTGGTCTCTCCCTCGGGACGATAGTGGCTTCGGTGGAAGCCCCGGAGCGGGAGAACTCGGACGCAGAGCCAGGAAAGACATCGTCCAAGGAGGCGACGTCGTCAACCTCGAAGCGTCGGCGTCCTGGGCGTCCGGAACTTGGGCCCCGAAGTTGTCGATGACCTCAGCGGGATCCACCGACGGGGAGAAAATGAGGTGCCTGGAGAGGAGCACCTCTTCAGGCAGCGCGCGGCAGGCGGCGCAGGAGGCGGGGGCACCCAAGGCAGCCGCGGCGTGTTCAGCGCCGAGGCTCCTGAAACACGCCCGGTGTCCGTCACCCGGAGCCAGGGAGGCGGGACAGGAGGCGCACTGAGGCCCAGAAAAGGGCCCGCCAGCTCTTACAGGAGCGCTCTCCAGTGGCCCTGAAAAGGGCCGTTGGTCTGTGGCCTCGCCCACGCCGCCGCCACCGGTCTCTGTTGGAGTCCGGTCTGGAAGTCATCTTCGTTTTCCGTTGATCAGTACAAAGGCTTAAAGAAAAGGGAGTATGGGCGGCGGTTTGCGCCGCCTTATATACACGGTGCCGTGGGAATGTGGGCCCACGTTGATTGGTGCCTAGTTGAACATTTTCAGTACGTGCGAGCACGCGCACGGGACAAGCCCATAAGACGAAGCCTAGACGGCGTAGCCTACATGAAATAGAACTGTTGTTTGCGGGAGGAGTTGGTCGCTTGAGAGTGCCGTGAGTTGCACACGCAGGGAGATGAGACGGAGAGGAACGCATGTGCTTAAGTTCCGAGCCAGAACAAGCCACTGTGCTATTCCTTTAGTCAGATAACCGAACGCAGATACAAACAGATGAACCGGCAGAGAACCGTCAGAGCGACGCAGTTCTCTTGTGAAAATACTTTCGGTGAGTTTAACCGTGGTCTGACTCATCAACGTGGGAAACTAAACATATGCTAACGGCTAGCGCCGCTAATTAAGCCTGTCTATGTGAGGGTTTGTAAGGAATGCGGTTTCTACACAACATAGTTGACTAGTTCTGTACACTTTATGAGAGAAATATAGGTTATATTGATGTTAAAGAGGCTGTGTACATTTTGAAGTGCATTGAGGGTTATTTTGTTGAATTGTGTGATGTACTAAAAAGAGGGTTTTCCCTTCTTTACCGTTAGTTGTCTCGCGCTGCCACGCGGGCGCCGTTTTGATGCTGCGGGAGGGCCACAGCAAGTCATTTAACCTTTGGTAAGAGAAATGCCTCATTGATATTTTGGTTTCTCTTGTTGGTTTATGAATGTTTCCACTGGTAAAGAGTTTCATGCAACATGTATAACGAGGACCTTTGAATGTAGAATTAAATGTATAGATTTATTCTGACTGTGTTGAATGAGTAATTTGAATGCAGGTTTTTGAATATTATTCTGACTGTGTTATACAGGTCAGGTGTTTTCTTTTGACGCTTGATTGATTCCACACTGACCGATCCCGTCCAAAGATGGCAAGCTACCATTGAACCAGGATCCACTGAGATATTTGAAATTCTTTGGACCGGTTGTGAGTTATTGACTGAGTGGTAGGATCTGCACGGCCACTACTATTCCGCATATCGTTCGAGAATCCAACACGGAACAATCACCACACACAAGAGACAATTACAATCCCGGGTTACATTTTCTATTATTCTCTTTTACTTCCTACTTGGGCCCAAGGTTATGTCGTTTATGTGATTTATAAAGTATAAGGTTATGTTTGTTTTGTACTGTTTAAAGAAAGAACTTTTGAATAATAAGTCGTCAAACGAAACTGTGTCATCTATAATTATCCATCTTGCTCCAGAAGTCGAACCTAGTAATCTGGCCCAGAATATTGTTGTATAAAGAATTCTTAATCTGCTAATCCAAAAAGGTTTTACACTTGCCCTAATTAATAATGTGGTGGAGGGTGGGTGTCTGCCTAAAGAATGGAAACATGCTGTAATTATTCAAATTGTAAAACCTGACAAGCCAGCAGATAGCCCTAGTTCCCACAGACCAATTACCTTGACTTCTGTCTTGTGCAAAATTATGGAACGCATGATAATGGATAGACTTGTGGATAAACTGGAGAAAGGTTTTTTTTTTTCTGTGACTCATCAGAGTGGATTTAGGCAGGGAGGGTCGACAATGGATGCTGTTTTAAGTTTGGACATGGACATAAAGAAAGCTATGGCAAATAAGGAAGCAGTAGTAGCGGTCTTTTGGGATATTGAAAAAGCATATTACATGCTTTGGAAGGAAGGGTTACAAATTGCACTATATGATGCTGGAATCAGAGGGAGAATGTTTAACTGGATCATGAATTTTTTATGTAACCGGTCAATTCAAGTGAGGATTGGAAATTAACTATCAGATGAGTTTGAGGTGGATATAATATATTGAGGTGGATATTTTTAATATAATAGTGAATGGCATGTTTAGTAGAGTGGGGAGAGGATGGGGCTATCTGGAAGCGAGGGAGGAACCTCCACTACCTGTTTAATCAAATTCAAGGTGCTTTGGAGAAAGTGACTGAGTGGGCCAATGACTGGGGTTCTAAAATTATTTCTACAGATAAAACTAAGTGTATGGTGTTTGGAAATAAGAAAAAGATGCCATCACAGACAATTCAATTGTGCAACAACAATCTTGAGAAAGTCAAGTATTTTAAGTTTCTAGGAATGTGGTTGAATGAAAGAATGACAGGGAAAAGGCATATTGAGATGGTAGCTTTGAAGTGTGGGGAAATAATTAATGTCCTTAGGTGTGTGGCTGGTTCAGACTGGGGGGCTGATAGAGAATCAATGATGATGACTTACACAGCAATGATAAGATCAGCAATTGATTATGGACGTATGGTTTATGGATCATCTTTTTCAGTGTGAAATAAATTAGACATAGTCCAAGCAAAAGCCTTAAGAGTTTGCTGTGGAGCATTCTGTACAACTCCAATAGCAGCATTACTAATAGAAATGGGTGAGATTCCGCTAAAACTAAGAAGACATGAACTTGGCTTGAAATACCTTATGAAGCTCAAAGGACAAAGTGAAGTGTTACCAACAAAATACCTACTGAGAGTGAGTTTATGGGAATAAGAACAACTAAAACTAGCTTTGCAGAAAATCTTAAATCTTTGGCTCAGGAAATTGGCATTGGGGATGTTAGTGTTTGTCCTCCAGTGTGTCGCTCAGTTGCCCCGACATGGCTGTTCCAGATCCCAGTGTTGACCTAAAGTTTATGAGTATAAGCAAATCAAGGATCTCAGAGGGTGTAGTAAAAGGGATAGAAGTCTAGCAGTAACAAGTATGGGGAGACCATCTACTAATTTACACTGATGGGTCAAAGGAGCATGAGAGTGGTAAAGTAGCAGTGGGTATTAGCATTCCTGAAATAGGGTACAGAATAGGATAGAGAATCTCAGATCACATGTCAGTATTCACAGCAGAGATGGTGGCAGTCCTATGGGCCTTACGATGGGTGGAGGATAATAAACAGGGGTATTCAATAATATGTAGCGAATCAGCTGCAGCTTTAATTTCAATAAAAGAAGGAAAATCCAAGTCCAGACCAGATTTAATTGTGGAAATACTACAGTCTATGTTCAGAATTTACAAGACGGGGATAGAGGTGGGGTTTCTCTGGGTGCCGGCTCATGTGGGTGTGAAATGGAACGACGAGGCGGATGAGGAGGTAAAGAAGGCGGTGTAGGAGGAAACAGTGCAAATTCATTTGCAATATGGGGCGCCCAAGTACATGGAAAAAATAAACAGGGCTCTAAAAGAAAGGTGGCAAAAATCTTGGGAGAAGGAAAGGAAGGGAAGGGCGTACTTTTCAATACAGGTAAATGTAAATAAAGATAGGTGCACTTTTAGGTGCATAAGAAAAGATGATGTAGCAATCGCAAGACTGAGGCTTCGACACTGTGGGCTGAGGAGTGGGCTGGCTCTGATTGGCAAACACCCAGATAGCAGGTGTGAGTGTGGAGAAAGAGAGACCGTAAAACATGTAGTTCTCCAGTGTGGGCGCTATTCCAAGCAAAGGAGGACTCTGTATCGGAGGCTTGGATCAGCTGGGGAATCAGTTTTTAATCAGCGCACCCTTTTAAATCTGGATTCAGTGGATAAAACAAAGGAATTGATGGACTACCTTCACATCATTGGAATAAATAAAAGGATTTAAATTTTAGGAGGAAATATCAAACAGTGGGGGGCAGCAATACGCCATAGCTGCGTCAAGCCTGCCTAAATAAAAGAAGAAGACGGTCCATAAGCTTGTGGCTGAAAGCCGACAGCTCATATGGGGCTTTCACACCAAAAAGAACCAAGAGCCAGTTCCGGGCTGGTGCTAGGGCCAGTTCCAAACAGGTCCAGCCTTATCCCAGTTATGAACCAGTTGGTTTCACACCGGCCAGAGCCAGCCATGGAGCCGGCGAGAGCAACGTCATGACGTCACTGCAAACGTCTCCGCTTTCCCAGCAACCCTCGTGCCTTGCTGGAACTGTACAATAATAAGAAGAACCCTTGCGCCAGTTTCAAACACAACAACAACAATTTCGTCTTCACGTCAATCCATGTGTGGTTCGTTCTTTGAATATTCAGATTCAAAACGGAATCAGAAAAAAAACAAAAAACGACACTGTAAATTGTTTTTTTTGATTTTGTTTTAAATCGGTAAACCATAAATCCCTGTATGGTTAAAACTAACCTTACACGGATTCACGTCCATTGTTTACTTCAGTGTTTTAAAAATGCCGGTCTTCGTTGGTCTTCCTGTTTATGAAGGTAAGGATAACCCCGCCCCCAGCCCCCGGCATAAAAGCAGTTCTAGTTCTAGCCCAGCTCAATCCTGGGGCTGGAGTTGAACCGGTTTTTAGAGGCCGGAGCCGGTACTCTAAAAGTGTGAAACCAAAACACTGGTCCTAGCTCCGAACTAGCCCGGAACGGGCTCAGATTTTGCGGCGGTGTGAAAGGCCCAATAGAAGCCAATGCAATTCACCGTTCTCCAAAGACAGTTCGTTTGGATGAAAACAAGGTTGTAGCTGGTTCTCTAGGTTACTACATTTAGCTAGATGTGTCATTTGTGTCGCAGCGATGTTTCACTGATGATCTATTTAACCGCAAACTCCAAATCTGCCAATTTCTTTCCAACTTGACGGAAGTAGATAAAATACCAGCCACTCGCAAGCCAACATCCGACAGGAAAACATTTTTCCATTACCTGAACAAGTGTTCTACTGACATGGAATCAAAGCTCAAAATAATTTTCGAGTCCTCCCTGGATCATGTGTCCACCACCGCGGACATTTGGTCCGCCAACAACAAAAGTTACTTAGGAATGACGGTGCACTGGATAAACAGCATTACTTTAAAACTTGAGAAGGCTTCTCTTGTCTGCATGAGGGTGAAAAGAAGACACACTTACGTTGTCATAGCTTGCGAAATAAATCAGGTTCATTCAGCCTTTGGACCACATAAAGTAACAGCATGTGTCGCCGCCACTCAAGTGCATTTCTGTTTTAATTGTATGGGATTAAGTTTATATTTTTCATTGATCACTTAACTTTTGTTCTCATGTTTCCCAAATGCTACTGATTGACCTCACCATAGCCTTCTTTATCCTCTTTGTGGATTTTACAGTGAGGCATTTCTTTGTGCAGACAGGGATATTGTTCTTTCATATGGTTTTATATGCTATTGTGTATAGAGATATACAATACACACTAGGTGATGATGGGGCTATGATGTTTGTCCATGTATCTACAGTAAATTAAGAAACGGGAAAGTAAAGTAATAAGTAGTGAAGTTACTTTTCAAACGCAGTAACTAGCAAAGTAATCTCATTACAATTTACAGAAGTAACTAGTCATAACTAATTACTTTTTTTGAGTAACTACCCCAACACTGCATATGGGTGGCCCATTGGGAAACAAACCCCTTACCCTGGCACTGGTAATACCTTGCTCTTTCAGTTATTCAACAGAGTTTTAGCTTCTTCTATGCATTCACATGGGCGGCATGTGGCTCAGGAGGTAGAGAGGGTTGGCTGGTTACTGGAAGGTTGCTAGTTCGAATGTCGAGGTGTCCCTGAGCAAGACCTCGTCACCCTAACGGATACTGACGAGCTGGCTGTCGCCCTGCATGTTTGACTCGGTCTGGAATGTGTGCAGTAATGGGTGGTATTGCATGTTAGGCGATATTATAAAGCCCTTCGGGTGGCCGATGGTTAGAAAAGCGCAATATAAATGCCGTTCATTTACCATTTGCTTAAAGGTGCCATGGCATGAAAATCTCACTTCATGAGGTTTTCTAACATAAATATGAGTTCCCCTAGCCTGCCTATGGTCCCCCAGTGGCTAAAACTTGCGTTCGGTGTAAAACGAGCAATAGGTATTCTGCTCGCCTTTGAAAAAACGGAGGCTCAAGCGCGCTGATTTGGAATGTGGTTTCTTATGTCGTCACATTGCAGTAAGCTCCTCCCCTTACTCTGCCTGACCCGCCCAGAGACTTTGGCCCGCCAATGAGACACGACCGTGCGAGCGTCCCCACATGTGTGTTTGTGTGTGAATACACACACTGTAACGCAAGTGTTTCTTGTCGGTTCTTTGACGTCTCTTGTATTTCCACAACGAGACTAGTGGGGGTTATCTCAGCCATGGTTGAGAAGGAATTGGGGGAAAGGAACTTTGGCTTTGACTCCTTGAAGTACACGAACTGCGACATGCCACCGGTTGCCGCGAGGCACCACCGCCTCGAAGCACCACCGCCCGGCAGCAGGCAGCGCGCGGTTCAGTCTATTTCAGATTGATGTGAAAGTGGAAGAACCAGAGACGTCGCAGGACCCGACAAAGTCGTTTGTGATTCATAATATCGTCTGGAGGCGCACACAGATTTTGGCCATGATAATATGTATTATATGATATCGATATCTATGTATTATATGATATTATTTAGATATAGAGCTCCAGGACTGTAATGCAAGCTTTTTGGCCGTGATAATATATATTATAGGATATAGATATCTATGTAGGCTATAGGATATTATTTAGATATAGAGCTATAGAGTGTGTTCTAGAATATTTACAGAACACGGCTAAAGGCTGTGTGCGCCTCGCCATTGCGATACATTAACTGTAAACAGAGCGCATGGTACCGTGGCTGCAAGCTGCTCAGGGCCACACCCCCACCCTCCTCCTTGACCCCCTCGCTCCTCCTCATTTGCATTATAGCTACAGACACCAAAACAGCGCATTTGGGGGAAGCTCAATGTGCGACTGGCTCGGAGTGGCTGTAAATCTGCACCACGGCTGAATTTCGGGAACGTCTTTGAATACTGTGTTAGTGGCCCACTATCTACATTAAAGCATCCATAAAATAGCATGTCATGGCACCATTAATTACGGTAATTGCTCAGAATCAACAAATACACGTTATCTTCCTCTGATGAGGGATTTTAGATTTTATTTGAAGTGAACTATCTTGTAACTATATGATGAACCGTCTTTTTGAACGCCAATATTGACTTGAAAATGTGAATAATAAAAAACAGAATGGAGAAAGTAGTCCCTTGGGTTAGAAAAAAACAACAGCAATATTTATTGCAATGATGCAATTCCTCCTCCTCCTGGATTGTGTGCAGCTGGCCTACAGATTGTGCAGATGTAGGCCTACAGGTGTAAACAGATGTTTTATTACTATTATTATTTATTATTGTGATCTATTGCTGCTGCTTATTTTTTATGTATTTTTACTTATCTTCATTTACTTTATCTTGTATTGTTGATGGGATGTGGCTTTTGACGAACCAAGCATAATAATTTTACTTTTGTTTAGTTGTATAATAAGATGTATCAAAGTAACTCTGATTCTGATTCGAGGCCTACCTGGCCGTAGATTCCCACGCGTCTTTGGTCGATGTAGGGCAGTTTCCCAAGATATCTGAAACACAAAGCAGCCGACACACTCGATACCTTGTGATGTTAAACGAGGCTCACTCAGAGATCGATCACATTAATAACGGTCTACGTTTGGTCTATGTTTCACGTTACCGGAAAAACAATAGGACAGAAGGGGATTGAATTCCTGTGTGTGTGTGTGTGTGTGTGTGTGTGTGTGTGTGTGTGTGTGTGTGTGTGTGTGTGTGTGTGTCTATGCACTTGTTTGTGTGTGCTTGTGTCTATGCACTTGTTTGTGTGTGCTTGTGTCTATGCACTTGTTTGTGTGTGCTTGTGTCTATGCACTTGTTTGTGTGTGCTAGTTTGTGTGCGTGCTTTTGTGTCTATATGTGCATTTGTCTTTGTTTGTGTGTGTCTAAATGTGTGTGTGTGTGTGTGTGTGTGTGTGTGTGTGTGTGTGTGTGTGTGTGTGTGTCCTTACTCTAGTGCAGCCAGCTGGTCCTGTACATCAACTGTTCCCAGCTTCTGATGGATCTGATGCAGAAATCTGTTGAAAATGCTTAGATTAGCATAGCATAGTTTAGCCTAGTTTATCTAAATTAAGATAGATTTGTCATATCTTATCTAATTTTATCTTAAATTATCCTCTTATCTGAGTTGAGCTTAGTTGAGGGTAGCAGATTGTAGGAGATTACTGGCTAGGTATTAAAGGTGTGATTTTATGGGAGTGTGAATAGCCATTTCAAGCTGTTTGAAAATCTGCCCTTTTTCCATAGATAGATAGATGTATGATCTATGATGTACGCAACATTTGCTGCAGTCCACTGGGTAGGCTGGTCGACTGACCTATCCAGCATTCATCTAGGTCAGGCATGTCCAAAGTCCGGCCCACGGGCCAATCTTGGCACGGGGTTAAATTTTTTATGGCCCGCGGGTCCCTTACGAAAATGTATTATTTATGGCCCGCCAGCTCGCCACTGTTGCAAATTCTCATTTCACCACATGGTGAACCCCATGAACCTGACCCCTCCCCACCACAGGTAAGCTAATAAGGGTTGGCAGGAGCATGGACGTATTTCTACATTCATGGCTGCCGTAACTAAAAAGCGGAAGGTCGATAAAGAGGACCGTCGCTTCCAGTAGCGATGGAAATTAGAATATGTGTCGCCGTTGCAAAATAATTCAATGTGAAGAGACACTATCAGACAACCCATGCTAATGCATACAACAGGTTCACAGGAAGCAACCGTGCAGAAAAAGTAAAGCAGCTTGAAGCCGGTTTAGCTTCCCAGCAGCGGCTCTTCACCCGTGCTCGGGACTCCGTAGAAAACAGCACCAATGCCAGCTATGAAGTGGTGATGCTAATCGCTAAACACAGGAAGCCTTTTACAGAGGGCGAGTTTGTCAAAGACTGTGTCATGAAGATGGTGGATAACATTTGCCCTGAAAAGCAGCAGGGTTTGCTAATATGTGTCTTGCGCACAACACCGTGGCCCGCATAATTGAAGAATTATCAGCGGACGTTAAGAGGCAAGTGGGTGACAGGGGAGTGAGTTTTTACTTTTTCTTTAGCCTGTGATTAAAGCACAGATGCGTCTGACACTGCCCAGTTACCTATTTTTTTGCGAGAAGAGGCATGCGAGGCATTCGGCCCTCAAGGTATTGGATTTTTTCAAATATGGCCCCCTTTGAAAAAAGTTTGGACACCCCTGATCTAGGTGGACACTCCCACTTGTGATGTCACTAAAATACAGAAGAGGCAGATTGTCAAACGGCTTGTAATGGCTAATCACACTCACAACCAGGCACGTTGGAACTATTTTTTGGGGGGGGGCTGCTGGAAATTGGCAGCGGTGCGTGCAGCACTATCCAACACGGCAGTAGCTGGTTAGAATCAAAGGTTAACCATTGATACCGGATAAGGCGCGACGCAACATTAATGTTTTATCTCATTTTCATGGCGTGTGCAGCATAGCATGCACTGTCATTGGTTCAAATACACATGAGGTGGGTTTTGATTTTTGAAAACCACGTGACTCCCCACAGCAATCAAAGAAATTAAAAAAAGAAAAAAAGAAGCCGGCTGGGTGTTCATGTGATCGGCGATAGTGTAGGCCTATTGAAGATCGTGGCGTTCAGAGCGCAGAATCTAGGCCACTGTGGGCTACTGACGAAAATCAAACAACACAACATACACATTACTTCTATTTAGTAACAATATTTATTAATTTAGGCTATTTGGCTGCTCCAACTCAAGTCAGCCCAGCCAGGCGATATTTAAGTTTCGGTTTTCAACTCTGCATTTGGTGGTGAGAGGGGGGGTGGGGGGGGGGGGTCGCACCCCTACTTCCAACGTCCCTGCTCACAACTGGTGGCATAATATCACCTTTTTTAGGTGTATGTATTTGTTTAAAAAAAGGTCATTTCAAAAGTCTTGTAAACATCCTGCCCTATTGATGCATAGCCATGAAAATGGTCAGATGTTGACGATCTTAATGAAATAAATCATAAATCCACAAAACAATTTGAGTGGTCTAAGAGAAGGAAAGTTCTTTCATTCCTAATTCATCATTGTACATCCAATAATCCATAATTCACCAACGGGTCCTATGCGCTAAATGTCTGAAATGTGAACATGTTATGCAACCGGTGGTAAAGACGATTAACTTCATTCGCTCCAAGTCGCTGCACCACCTTCAATTTCAGCGGTTCCTACTCGACATGGATGCGGAATATGGAGACGTTATCTATCACACCGACGTGAGATGGCTCATCCGCGGGTCAGCGCTGCAGTGCTTTTTCTCTCTCAGAAGAGAAATTGGAACATTTTTGGCTGAAAAGGGAAAACCAATGCAAGAACTGTCGGATCCTGTCTGGCTTGCAGATTTGGCTTTCTTAGTCGACATCACAAAGCATTTGAATGTGCTCAACATAAGTCTGCAAGGGAAAGACACAGTGGTGTGCCAGCTGTTTCCACACATCAAGGCCTTTGGAAGCAAGTTCCAGCTTTTCCAAAGACACCTGTCACAGAGGGAGCCCAGCACCGCACATTTCCCTGCGCTGCGCGAGGTCATGGACAGTTTTCCACCGGGGAATATCGGCGCATCTCTCTCTGCAGAGTTCAACGGGCGGTTTTGGGACTTTTATGGCATGGAAAAGGATATTTCACTTTTCTCATCTCCCTTCTTCTTAAGTAAAGTTCACAAAGTTAATTATCAGAATCTAGTGAACAAAATCAAACAGGATCTGAACAGGTGGAAAACTATACCGAACTCTCTTTTTAGAAGAGTAGACACAATTAAAATGATGGTATTTCCACAATTCCTTTTCCTTTTTCAGAACCTGCCAACATCAATTCCTTCTCAAAGTTTTAAAAGATGGAATGGAATAATAACTAATTTTATCTGGAATAACAAAAGGAAAAGGGTCAAATATTAATAAAATCAAAAGAACATGGTGGACTTCCAGACCTCCAAACCTATTTTCATGCCACACAAATAAATAACATAATGAAATGGACTAATGATAATATTAAAGCAAAGTGGCTTCCGATAGAAAAGGAACAAACTCCATTTTCAATAAAAACATTACCATTCATTGATAGAAAATATATGACACAACTGAAAGGACAAAATAGATGGATTAACAATACTTTATGTACTTGGAAACAAATTTGTAAAAAACATGATATAAATAAGGAATTATTCTATCTTAGAGAAATGGCATGGGATCCAGATTTCAAACCAAACAAAATGGACAATGTCTTAAAAGTCTGGTCCTTAAAAGGACCACAAATATATTCACAAATAATAACCAAGTATGAAGTAAATCCCTTTGATGTTATTTTAAAGAAATATGATCTAGTCCAGTCAAATTTCTACAAATATTTACAACTTAGAAACTATATAAAAACCTTTCAAAAAAGAGCAGGCATTCATGAGCAGCATCCCTTAGTACAATTTATGATTAAAAACTATAATATTGACATCAAGAATACACTTTCTAAAATATATTAAATACTACAAGAAAACAATGAAACACAAGACACTGTGGCCTTGAAGTGGAACTTAGAATTAGAGGGACAGTTAAAAGAAGAGGACTGGGAAAACATTTATGGAACAATACATAAAACAACAAACTCTAGGTTTTGGAGGGAGTACGCATGGAAAATATACACAAGATTCTTTATCACACCAAAAATACAATCAAAGTTTAAGACATCAAACTCATAAGAGTGTTGGAGAAACTGTGGGGAAAATAATGCAGACCATTCACACGTTTTCTACTTTTGCCCATCACCAAATACCTTCTGGAAACTGATTACAAATTCTATTTCGAAAATATTTTCCAAATTAACCAGGTACCTGAACCAAAATGCTTTATTCTAGGTGTAACACCGGATGAACTCATATCAGAAAGAGACAAATACTTATTTAGGATACTTAGGATAGCAGCAATGAAACAAATAACAAGGAACTGGCTAAAACGCAGAGTTACGTATGTAACTCCGGTTCTATGAATCCTGGATGACCGCCAGAGGCGGTGCATTAAGCACTGGATTTATCCGTCTCGCGCATGCGCAGTTCGAGTACCTATACCAACAAGGTCACATGTGACCCTCGTGACACCGGATTGGCTATATAGCCCGGTGTCGACAGAGGATCTGTTCCCAGAATCTTCTCGCGAACCACGAGACTTCTGAGTGACCTGTAACTCTGGCGGTCATCCAGGATTCATAGAACCGGAGTTACATACGTAACTCTGCGTTCTATTTCATCCTTACTGACCGCCAGAGGCGGTGCATTAAGCACTGGATGGCCAATACCAACAACGTCACGAAGAGTCAAGGTGCTCACCTACTGATCAGAGAAAGCAGAGCTTGGCATCAGGGCCACGCCCATTGGATGGGGAGTGGCAACGTTGACCCGGTAGAACCTGGAGAATGTGCTAGGCGACGCCCATGACGCCGCGGCACAGATGGTCCCCAGGGGCACCCCTCTCAGGGCAGCCCATGATGTGGAGACGCTCCTAGTTGAGTGACACCTCACCCTGGATGGCGGGGGGCGGCCACTGGCCCCGTAGGCGTGTGTTATGGTCTCCACAATCCAGTGGGACAGCCTCTGCTTTGTTAAAGCATGACCCCTGTTAGGGCCACCATGGCAAACAAAATGCTGCTCCGACTGGCGAATACCGGCGGTAGCAGAAATATAAGCCCTAAGGGCCCGCACCGGGCACAGCAGCTCAGACCCACCCTCCCCAGAAGGGGGGTCAAAGCGTGCTAACTGGATGGGCTGGTTAAGGTGATTGCGTGGCAGGGTCTTTGGCAGGAACGCAACGTTCGGCCATCAGAGTTCCACCTCAGGCATGTATCACTCACTGATAGGGCATGCAACTCCCCGACCCGCTTGGCAGATGTTATGGCGAGTAAAAAGGCAGCCTTCATAGACAGCCACTTCAAACCCCCTTGACCCAAAGGCTCGAAGGGAGGAGATGACAAGGCTTCCAGCACCAGCGGCAGGTCCCATGCTGGAGACCGCATGGCTGTAGGGGGACGCAGCCTCAAAGCCCCTCTTAGAAAGAGGGACACTAATCTGTGGCGCCCTACCGTGGCGCTGTCAACCCTATCATGTAGGGAGGAGATGGCAGCGACATAGACCCTCAGGGTAGAGTGCGACCGGCCACTATCCAGGAGGGACTGCAGAAATTCCAGCACCGTGGTCACAGCACAATGCACTGGATCCACGGCCCTAGCCGCACACCAGTTGGAGAACAGCTTCCACCTGTTTCCGTACTGCAACCTGGTCGATGGTGCCCTGGCACTCATGACCGTACCCCTGACAGCCGTAGTGCACTCCCTCAGCAGTGGGTCGGGCCCTGCAGTGGCCAAGCCCAGAGCTGTAGGCGAGAGGGGTCGGGATGCCAGATCTGACCCCCCAGCTGGGACAGGAGATCCCTCCTGTCGGGGAGGCGCCATGGCGTGCTGCAGCAGAGCCTGAGCAGCAGTGGATACCAGAGCCTCCCCGGCCAAAAGGGGGCCACCAGAAGGAGCCGGTGGCCCTGCAAAAGGACCCTCTGGAGTGTCGGCAGAATCAAAGGCAATGGTGGGTAGGCATAAAGAGGCCTGTCCGGCCAATCGTGCGCCAGCGCGTCCTGCCCTAAAGGGCTGGACGCTTCTGCCCAGGAGAACCAGAGGGGGCAATGCGCCGACTCCTCCGAGGCAAAGAGGTCCACCTCTGCCCTGCCGAAGAGGCCCCACATTGACTCCACCACCTCGGGGTGAAGCCGCCATTCCCCCGGTGGAGGCTTCCGTCGGGAGAGGAAGTCTGCCGCCCGATTCTGGGCCCCCGGCAAATAGACTGCACGTAGGCTGGCCAGACGGGGAGAAGCCCAAGTCAACAGGCTCTGGGATACCCGGAGTAGCCGTGCTGACCTGGTGCCCCCCTGGTGGTTCACCTGCGAAACCGTGGCCATGTTGTCCGACCGGACCAGGACATGCCGGCCTGTCAAATGGGGCAGAAAGCTGGCTAATGCCAGCTGCACAGCCCGGAGTTCCAGCACATTGATGTGTTGTGCCATGTCCCGGCCAGACCACCGTCCCTGCGCAGTCCTGCCCTGCCACACTGCGCCCCATCCCGAGAGGCAGGCATCGGTTGTCACCAACTCCCGGCGTGCCGGGATTGCGCCCATGGGCACGCCTGCCTCCAGATACGCTCTCCTTCTCCATGGGGCCAGAGAGACAAGACACTGCAGGGTCACCTTGACCCTCCTCTGCCTGTGCCACTTGGCATCTAGGTGCAGGCTGTTCAGCCACATTTGGAGTGGGCGCAGGGACAGTAAACCCAGAGGCACCACAGCTGAAGCAGCTGCCAGCTTGCCCAGAAGCTGAAGAAAAAGAATAAAAAGCAGCCTCCTGCCGGCTCTGAAGAGAGGAAGGAGGCGGAGGATGTCGTTCACCCGTCGAGGTGAAAGGTAGGCCTTCATGGCGACCGAGTCCAGGACCAACCCCAGATAGGTAACCCGTTGGGAAGGGTCCAGGCAACTCTTTGTTTGATTCACCGTCAAGCCCAGCCGGGCGACGTGCGACAGCAGGCGGGCCGTGTCCTGGGCCACCTGGGACCTGGAGGGCGCACAGACCAGCCAGTCGTCCAGATACGGCAGGATCTTCATGCCCTGCGTCTGCAGGGGTGCGAGGGCTGCCGCCACAACCCTGGTGAAAACCCTCGGGGAGAGGGAAAGCCCGAAGGGAAGTACCCTGAATTGGTAATGCCTGCCCCGATAGGCAAACCTCAGGAACCGCCTGTGGTGTGCCGCAACCGGCACATGAAAATAGGCGTCCTTTAGGTCTATAGTCGTGAACCACTCCCCCCTGGCAACTACCCTCAGGGTGTCCGCCGAGGTGAGCATGTGAAATGGTAAAATTTTTAAAAACGTGTTCAGGCCCCTTAGGTCTAGAATGGGCCTGAATCCGCCGTCTTTCTTGGTGACCAGAAAGTACGCCGAGTAGAACCCCCCGGGTTGTAACTGAGGGTCCACTGGCTCGATCGCACCCTTGGCCAGGAGGGCGGATAGCTCCTGGGCCAGAGCTGCGGCCTTCGTCGGGTCGCGGACGACTGTCATCCTGACCCGGCCAAAGGCCTGGGGCCGGCGTCGGAACTGTAATTCGTACCCCCGGGTTAAGGTGGAAACCACCCAGGGGTCTATAGTACAGGCAGCCCAATAGCTGATCTGCTGCTGGGAAAAACAGCCGACGACCGGCCCCGTGGTCCTAGCGCCTGGCCCCCCGGCCTCTGTCGGCTCTGGAGGGGTACCGGTGAGGCTCCGCGGCCCGAGGCTGCCCGGGCGATGGGCGGGCGGGGGCGCGAAAGCTATCAGCGGGCTGCTGGGCGGACCGCCGAGACCTGCGTAGGCCCTCCTCTCTTGCTGGGTAAGAGCGTGGTGGCTGGTAGCGGCCCCGGGGGGCAGCCGGGGGGGCTCTAGGCCTGCCAGGAGCGGAGACACTCCTGTGAAGACCTGACAGCTGCAGGTTGGTTTGCCTAGCTTGGGCAGCTCGCTCCAGCGTCTCCAGGGCAGCTGACCCAAACAGCTCCCCCGGTACCACTGGCACGGCTCTAAGGGCCTTCCTGCACGCCTCCGTCAGGGGCGACTGAGCCAACCAAACCTGGCGGCGAGTCTGGACCAGGGTGGACATAACACGCCCCAATTCCCTGGACATGAGGGCAAAGGCCTGTAGGGACGCGTCGCTCAGGTCCTGTGTAGACGGCTCAACTGCAG
Organism: Gadus morhua; assembly: GCF_902167405.1. Taxonomy (NCBI): domain Eukaryota; kingdom Metazoa; phylum Chordata; class Actinopteri; order Gadiformes; family Gadidae; genus Gadus; species Gadus morhua. The sequence goes on along the minus strand of NC_044051.1, from coordinate 24,002,606 downwards.
CTTGTTGCAGCGAGGTCGAGAGCGCCAGCATTAGGTGGGAGAGGGAGTTGCCAATCCGCCCCATACGTGCTGCTGCGTCATAGGCCTTCGAAAGCAGGTCGTCTGTGACCCTGCACTGGGGCCGAGGACACCTGGCATCCGGCCGCAAGGCCTGATCGGGGGTTAGAATGAGGGAGGCAATGGCGGGCTCAACGGGTGGCATGCAACCCAAACCATACTGCGCTGGATCCCGCATGGCAGCCAAGGCCCGAGCACTGGAAGAAGGACGGGGGAGAGCCTTGGCGTCCTTCCAGCAGAGGTGTAGCTCCTTTAAATACTCCTCCGAAGGAGGGACAGAGAAAGGGGCTGTGGCAGGGCTGCGCCTGAAAAAGGCGCTAGGCTGGGCCAAGTCTGCCTGAGGAGCATCGAGCCCCAGGCGAGCCAGGGCCGTACGGATGACGGCCCCGATGGGGTTACCCTCTGTGCTGTGCCCAGAGCTCTGAGTAGAGGAGCGGGAGGCCTCCCCAAAAGCGTTTGAGGATTCCTCCCCCGTGACACCCTCACTGAAGAGGTTGGCTGATGCCGCCAGCGACAGGACATCGTCCGTCCCCGGCACATCCCCCAAGGAAGGGTCAGGCCGGATGTCAGCCACCGCGCCACCTGCCCCAGGTTGCAGGGTCAGGAGGAGTTCCTGTATCCTCTCCATATCGGACGACAAGCGATCCACCTTGGATGCTAGCTCGTCCCTAGCCCTTTTCCTGGGGGGGGGGCCTGCTCTACCCCGACGCCAAGAATGGCCGGGCTGAGCAGGAGGAAGTGGCGCCATTGATGGTAGGTCGACAGCTGCCGGATGTTCCACCGCTGCGAGCCTAGCCAGCCTGAGTGCCAAGGGCATGGAGCCGCAGTTCATACAGGCCCTCTCGGTAAGGCCCTCCCTCAAATGCTCGAAGCCGAGGCAAGAGGGGCAGCGATCATGGCCATCGTCAGGCTCAAGGAGGGCCACACAGGCGCCACACACATGAGCCATCAGCAGAACACTGGGAGAGGGAGCACTGCCTTCACCAGAGAGCTACTAATTCAAGAAGAGCCAAGAAAGTGTTACCGGGAGAGGACGCGAGAGCGCAGTCTTCACCAGCAAGTGACTGGAAAAATAATTACACACTCAAATATACAGCAGTGTTCTCGGGAGAGGACGCGAGAGCGCTGTCTTCACCGGTAAGTGACTGAAAATAAACAAACAAGTGTTACAGGGAGAGGGCGCGAGAGCGCTGCCTTCACCGGTAAGTGACTAAAAAATAAACCCCAACAGTGTTACAGGGAGAGGGCGCGAGAGCGCTGCCTTCACCGGTAAGTGACCGAAAGAAATAAACAACAGTGTTACAGGGAGAGGACGCGAGAACGCTGCCTTCACCGGTAAGTGACTGACTGGAAAAACCTTTTACCAAATAAATTTGGTAACCCAGAACACAGCCGAGCTGTTTCTATAAGGGAGCTATCAGTAGCGAAATTAATCCCAGTAGTGAAAATAACCCCAGCAGTGTTGCCGGGAGAGGACGCGAGAGCGCTGCCTTCACCGGTAAGTGACTGAAACTAAACAAAACCTTGGAAGCTTCTACTTCAGCGCTGTACAGACCAACAGCCCCTGGAGGACGAGTTCACCCGTTGCTCCGACCCTTGGTCGCGAGGCTGCACACAGTCTGGAGCGCGATCCTTTTCAAAAAGCGAATACGCTATCCGCAAGCGGTACTACAACATGCGTCTTTGCGAGAAGATGAAAGGAACAGATCCTCTGTCGACACCGGGCTATATAGCCAATCCGGTGTCACGAGGGTCACATGTGACCTTGTTGGTATAGGTACTCGAACTGCGCATGCGCGAGACGGATAAATCCAGTGCTTAATGCACCGCCTCTGGCGGTCAGTAAGGATGAAATAGAACCTACTCCACCATCTTTTAAAAACTGGAAGTCAAATATAAATAATATTTTAGAAATGGAAAGAATAACCTATATAACTAGAAATCTAGAAATTGAGTTTTTGAAACAATGTAATAAATGGTTAACATATATGGATTATAATTAAACTATTATTATTAATATTCTGAAGATAGTCGTGAAGAGCTGGAATAGTTAACTTGTGTATATATATACTGTATGTGTACTGATACATATGTTTGTATGTAGGCCTATGCATGTGTGTGTGGATGTACATCTGTATGTATATATGTGTGTGTGTAGGTGTATGTATATATGTATATATTTATATGTATATGTATGTGTATGTGTATATATATATATATATATATATTATCATTATTGTATTGATTTGTTGTTTTGTTTATTTATTTATTTTTTCTATTTTATTACCTATTTTTTATTTTATTTTGTTACTTATTCATTTATTTATATTGGTTACATTTAAATATATATATATATATTTAAAAAAAAAAAAAAATGTTTGTAGGATGATGTCAATGTAAAAATAACTCATCAGAATAACAAATGATCCTACAATAAAGTATTAAAAAAAGAAAAAAAAAGAAAAGGATATTTCACTTTTCTCATCTCCCTTCTCCGCGGACCCGGATACTGCCCCAAATCAGTTGCAGTTGGAACTAATTGAACTACAGTGGGATGATGAGTTGCGTGGCCGAAAGCAGCAGCTCTCTCTTTTATCGTCAGCTGGAAAAAGGCAGATTCCCAGAAATGCAAACATTTGCAAAGAGAATGCTGAGCTTGTTCGGCTCCACTTATTTGTGCGAGCAGACATTCTCTGTTATGAACTTGAACAAGAACCACTTGAGGTCCCGACTAACTGACGCCCACCTGCGTGACATTTTATGCATCTCAACCACTGCTATCAAACCAGACGTGACCCGTGTCCTGCAATCCAGATCTCAGTATCACCCCTCTCATTAGTATCAGTAAGTTGCCTGTTTCTCTGTCATGTAAAATGTTAAATTGAAGTTTCTGAATGGGTAAATTGTAAGCTTCATGGACAAATATACTTCTTAACTTCACAGTGTAATTACCTGCTATTTTTGTCAGTCAACAGATCTGAAAGAAACACTGAATTAATTTGTAGAAACCTATACTCACCTGTGGCTTACACTGCAACTTTAAAGAAATACAATAGGCTATTGTTGTTTGACTGTACAGTTTATGTTAATTTGTTATGGTAAAAAAGTAGTAATATGTCTTCTGAAATTAACCTGGACGGGCTATTTCTCACTTCTTGCTTGTGTGGTGTGATCTGGAAATTGTGCGAGACCTATTCTGCCCTACAAAGGCAAAGTGCAGCAACTACGTATTTTGTCACAATTGAGTTTAGACTGAAAATGGGTTTTATAACACCTCTTTGTCTTGAGACAAAAACTATTTTTCTTCCTATAAAGGTATTAATTGAAAGTATCACCACTATTGTACCTGCAACAGGTTTGGCCGGCCAGTATGAAACTTTGAAGGCATTTTTCTCAGTTTCAATGTTGGCCTGGTTACTGCCTTTGTAGGGCAGTATTGTATGTTCATTTTCTTGCATGTGCATTTTTCATGGTCAAATTGTTGTTAGTTTCCTCTTGTTCTGAGTTAATGAAATTGAAGAAACGTCAATATTTTTATTTGACTGCAATTGTTGTAATACAGTTTATGTGAATTTGGCATGGTCAAAAAGTAGTCATGAAATCATACATGTCTTCTCAAATTAACTTGGACAGCTATTCCTCAATGCTTGTTCCTTGTGTGGTGTGATATACAAGTTGTGAAAGAGACTTTCTTTCTTCTAGCATTTGTTATTGTCAAATTCAAGACTATTGCATATCGTTAAATAAAAATGATGAAATGCAATTAATTTGTTTGTGCCTTTATTATGGTCCAAAGATATGGCGGGAGAGGCATTCAGCCCTCAAGGTATTGGATTTTTTCAAATATGGCCCCCTTTGAAAAAAGTTTGGACACCCCTGATCTAGGTGGACACTCCCACTTGTGATGTCACTAAAATACAGAAGAGGCAGATTGTCAAACGGCTTGTAATTGCTAATCACACTCACAACCAGGCACGTTGGAACTATTTTTTGGGGGGGGCTGCTGGAAATTGGCAGCGGTGCGTGCAGCACTATCCAACACGGCAGTAGCTGGTTAGAATCAAAGGTTAACCATTGATACCGGATAAGGCGCGACGCAACATTAATGTTTTATCTCATTTTCATGGCGTGTGCAGCATAGCATGCACTGTCATTGGTTCAAATACACATGAGGTGGGTTTTGATTTTTGAAAACCACGTGACTCCCCACAGCAATCAAAGAAATTAAAAAAAGAAAAAAAGAAGCCGGCTGGGTGTTCATGTGATCGGCGATAGTGTAGGCCTATTGAAGATCGTGGCGTTCAGAGCGCAGAATCTAGGCCACTGTGGGCTACTGACGAAAATCAAACAACACAACATACACATTACTTCTATTTAGTAACAATATTTATTAATTTAGGCTATTTGGCTGCTCCAACTCAAGTCAGCCCAGCCAGGCGATATTTAAGTTTCGGTTTTCAACTCTGCATTTGGTGGTGAGAGGGGGGGGGGGGTCGCACCCCTACTTCCAACATCCCTGCTCACAACTGGTGGCATAATATCACCTTTTTTAGGTGTATGTATTTGTTTAAAAAAAGGTCATTTTAAAAGTCTTGTAAACATCCTGCCCTATTGATGCATAGCCATGAAAATGGTCAGATGTTGACGATCTTAATGAAATAAATCATAAATCCACAAAACAATTTGAGTGGTCTAAGAGAAGGAAAGTTCTTTCATTCCTAATTCATCATTGTACATCCAGTAGGGTGTTCACTGGGTTATAATTGACTTGCAGATATACAGTAGCCTAGCTCAAGTTCATGTGAGGGGAATACACTGTTAATTAAATTCCAAAGATTTCATAAGTGATCTGAAGTAAAAATACAACAAGATTCTAGTGTTTCCTTAAACATAGATGTTTTGGCACTATTTTCGCCGCTGTGATATAAGGCTATCTGCCCTGGGCGGCTAAAAGCTTACCCTCCACGTAGACGACCCAACCAGAAGTAGTTGATTGTATAGGTGCACTGGCTGCGCATGGTAGCAAAATAATAACAGTGTTGAAAATAGGGAATAATTATCTTTGTGTTTGTAGACAAGCTTCAATATTGTTGTGTTGTTATGGTATTCTATTCAAGCTAGTGTGGCATTCGGCGGTCGAGGAACCAATAAGATAAAGTTGAGTCAAAGAACTAGTGACAAGTTGCAAACAACGCCACCCCAGGAATTTCACCTGGAGAGTTAGATTAACCTAAGTTAAAGCACACAAGTTTGTTTACTAAACTTTATCTTATTGGTTCCTCGACCGCCGAATGCCACATTTGGCGTTGTCGGCAACTTGTCACTAGTTCTTTGACTAAACTTTATCTTATTGGTTCCTCGACCGCCGAATGCCACATTTGGCGTTGTCGGCAGGATTCTTACTTTTGGAAAACAGAGACGTGTGGCCCAGTTTCTTTATATAATTTGTTTTGTTTATTTTAATAGTCCCCAGGGTACATATTTGATGTAGATGTTTTGAATTGTGTTCAGTGGCAAAACAGCAGCTTGGCCTTTCGTGGTCCGCAGAGTCCCGGTGAGAATACAGTTGTGGGGTTGTTGTGTCCTAGTCTGACTGTAGTGTTAGTTATGGATGTAGAGCTGCAGGAGTTGAGGGAGCTGGTGGCGCAGTTAAAGGTGGACAATGAGAGGTTGCGACAGGAGCAGGCTGTGGCCGTGCCCGGTCCTAGTTCTGAATCCTCCACTTCTTCTGTGCCATCTGTGGCCCCTGTTACTACTAGGAACCCCATAGCAGAGAGGCTGGTTTTTGTGCCAAGGGATAGAAAGTGTCCTATGTTCAGGGGAAACTCAGGTATGGGGTTGACTGAGTGGCTTGAGGAGGCTCAAGCCTGCATGCGGGCGCGTCACTTATCCACATCTGAGCAAGCCTTTTTCTTGTTTGATCATCTTGAGGGTGAGGCTCGAGAGGAAATCAAATATCGGTCTGTTGTGGAGAAGGAAGACTCAGCTAAAATCATCTGTGTTACAGGAACTGTATGGGTGCTCAAAGTCTTATGTAGCCTTATAGGAGGCGTTCTTCTCCCGACGGCAACAAGAAGGGGAGACACTGCACGAGTTCTCCCTCGCGTTGTTGAGCTTGATGGAGTCGGTGAAAGGAAGTGCACCTGGTGGGATGACGAATGCAGACGTTTTGCTGCGTGACCAATCGCGAGCTGAAGCAGTACCCTCTTCAGGAGGTCTGAGATGTGCCCTCTTCAGGAGGTCTGAGATGTACCCTCTTCAGGAGGACTGAGATGTACCCTCTTCAGGAGGACTGAGATGTACCCTCTTCAGGAGGTCTGAGATGTACCCTCTTCAGGAGGTCTGAGATGTATCCTCTTCAGGAGGTCTAAGATGTACACTCTTCAGGAGGTCTGAGATGTACCCTCTTCAGGAGGTCTGACATGTACCCTCCTCGGGAGGTTGCAGTTAGAACTAGAATTTGCTTAGCGAGTCACTCTGGGAACGAGCAATATACTCACCCCCCGATTCCCCTGGATCCAAGAACATCAAAACCGGCTCCAGCTTGCCTTTGACGGGGCCCGGGAAAGGTTGAAGGTGGCGGCAGAGCGCAGAAGGAGGAATCATGATAATCATGTTCGGGATGACCCACTAAAGGTGGGGCAGTTGGTGTGGCTGCGCGATTATAGTGCAAGGGGGCGCCACAAGATACAGGACCTGTGGGGCCCTGTGGTGTACCGAGTCGTAAAGGCACCCCGAGAGGGTGGTCCAGTGTACACCATCGCACCGATGGACGAGCAGACCAAAGTTCGGCAGGTCCATCGAACACTGTTGAAAGCCGTTGCTGGAGCTGCCCCTCAGGGTAGTGCATTGCCCCCTTGTCCACCCCCTCTTGACCGGCCTCGGTCAGAGGATGAGTTGCCGTTTGACGGAGACTTGTTTATGTTGGGGCCGGAGACCCCTGTTTCTGCCCCTGCACGCACAGCCGTGGTGACTCAAACCACCCCTCGGTTGCTGCTCCCACCACCTGACTCTGCTGGGTCAGAGTCGTCAAGCGCTCCCTCGACTGCAGTGGCAGATCCACCCTCCTTTTCCCTGGCCATTCCATCCGCCAGTTATGCTGCTGAAAGTGAAGTACGCCGGTCAGCCAGGTCGACGGCTGGCCAGCACCCAAACTTCTATCACCTTCCGCGACCTGTAGGGAACTTGGCATCTGGGGCTGCAAATCCCCCTGGTCCAGCGTCAAATGCCGTTACTGCACTCTTTAGGCTGTGGAGTTAGTTGGGTGATCCTCTGGATCAGTTGTTCCATCGTCGGGACGACGATGAAGTCGATGGGGGTAGAATGTAGCAGGATGGGCCTTTAATTAGTGCTGCAGTACCGGCCTCACTGTTGGGTGCGCTGCCTATAAAGGTGAGTGGTTGTGTACTGGGAGCCCTCTTGCCTGGGAGCTCCTGGCTGCCCCGCCTCCTGTTATCACTCCTGTTATCACCGCACCTGAACGCCTTTTAGCTGGATCGTGCAGCTCGCCGTTGTTTGGTCTGTAGTAGTTGTGTGCATCTGTGTACCTTCTAAACATTGGCTTCCATCCCTCAGGCAGTTCATAGGCCGGGTCTTCCTTCTCCCGTATTGACCCCAGTTGTAGGGCGTGCGAGTGTTTTCCTCCTCTACCTGTTGCAGCGGGGAGCGATCAGCTGATTGATCGAGTTGCACTTGTAATTGTGCTGCTCGGTACAAGTGATCCCCTTCCTCCCCTTTGATGTTCATTCAACTCCTGACGGTATGTGGATAAGATGACGCTAACTCAAGTTACTACAGTTGTTGTTCAGCCTCTAGAACAAATTTATTTTTCTATGGCAGGGTTGACGTGTGTGTGGGCGGTTTCTGCCAGCACGTTCCCCCCCCCTCTTAACGCTGCTGTTGGCCGGCTGCTGTTTTGTCCACTGGTTTATATAGCCAACACATCCATCCTACTCTGCATCTCCTACTGTGCTGTACCTGCCACCGAGTATGGTGATTGCAGCCTCATCCTCAGTCTCATTATCTTAATCTATTAATTTAACCGAATTCTAACTGATCTTATTGATGATATTATTTGTGTTTGGTTGCTTTGCATGTTTGTTTTGGTTTAATTCGTTTTCTTAGTTATTTTGGTTTGGCTTAATTGCTTTACTTATTCATTTGGATTTATCAGTTTGGATAAATCTCCATTGTTTTGATTTAATTTCTTTGTTAGTTTTCTTTTGGTTTGCATTTATTGGGGTTGTTTAAGTTGTGGGTTGAAGCGATTTAACCCTGATTTAAACCCCATTTAGTTAATTGCCCTCTCCTTTTTGTGTATTTTGTGTGTGTGTGTGTGTGTGTGTTCGCTTTAGTGTGGTTGTGGGAACATATTTTATTGAGAAGTCATGTTTAAAGATTATATATATTAATTAAAAGGATTGAGTTTGTATGCTGGACCCAGTCTCAAGCTTTCATTAGTAAACAAACTTGTGTGCTTTAACTTAGGTTAATCTAACTCTCCAGGTGAAATTCCTGGGGTGGCGTTGTTGGCAACTTGTCACTAGTTCTTTGACTAAACTTTATCTTATTGGTTCCTCGACCGCCGAATGCCACACTAGGCTAAGGTTATTCTGCAGGTCCATGAAAGCAGTTAAAGCTCCCATGGCATGCTGCTTTATGGATGCTTATGTCTTAGTGGGCCCTTATTACAGTATTTGAAGACGTTCAAGAAATTTAGCTTTGGTGCAGAATTACAGCCACTACGAGCCAGTCCCACAATGAGCTTTCTACAAAATGTGAGAAGAGGGACAAGGAGGAGGGTGGGGGTGTGGCCCTGAGCAGCTTGTGGCCACGGTACCATGTGCTAGTGTTTACAGTGGATGTATCGAAATGTCTCGGATTCATAATATCATCCGGAGGTGCACACAGCTTTTGGCCGTAGTGGGGGTTATTTCAGCCATTGTTGAGAAGGAATTTGGGGAAAGGAACTTTGGCTTTGACTCGCTGAAGTCCAGATTGAACAGTACCATGGAGGAGAAAGGGATTGTTGCCCGGGATTATCTCCCGCCGGAGCCCCGCAGCCGGTTCCCCGGGATTCTCTGGGCGGGCAAAGCAGAGAAAAGGGAGGTAACCTGGCCCCTTATGAAGACATATGGGGCCAGATTCCTAATCGGTGCATCTGAGCTTTCATTTTATCAAAGGCGAGCAGAATACCTAGTGCTCTTTTTACAAGTAACGTCATTTCTAGCGACTGGAGGACCATAGTCAGGCTAGGGGAACTCATTAATGGTAGAAAACCTCATAAAGTTAAGTTTTCATGCTATGGGACCTTTAACGGTAAGGAAATGTACTTACAGTAAATGTTTCCAAGTACATCAGTATACAAATATTTGCAAAAAAGCTCACATGTTAATCAATTTGCATTTCCTGAACGACTGCAGAGCTGATGCGTGTTTTTTAGACATTGGCACGTAGCTGAATGATAAGCGTTGCAGAGGACTGAAAGTAATATTAAACAGCTATTCAATGTTATTTAGTGGAAACAGCCTAGACACCTGTCTGATATTAGTGAGTGAAATGTGATCTGTTTTGAGTTCACTGCGTCTGCCTCTGTATGAGACAATTTAGATTTAGACAGCTCCTGGCCACATATCTGACCAATGAGGGCATCTTCCCTTTGATTGATTGGGGAATCTATTTTGCCCGTTAATCACATTGCAGCAACGCTTTTTAATAGAGGAGAAATAAAGGGAGGGAGGGAGAAGAGAAGGAGGTGTCATTTTGAGGTTGTTTAGTTTCAAAATGATATTTTCATTCACTCTATTTTGCTCTCTCTCTTTACTCTCCCCTACAGCTCCTTTAATGACACTGATCGGTCAGCGTCAAACACAGGACAACACACAGCAATTATCCCTGATTTGAATAACCCTGTAGATCGGTTACCTTTGACCTCTGAAACCCGACCCTCGGCCATCGACCCGCGCCACGACTACCTGCTCGGAGGACGCCAGCAGCCAATCAAAGCCCAGCCGGAACTCATCAGACACGCCCTGCCCCCCTGGGGGGCTTTCACTGAGAGAGAGAGAGAGAGAGAGAGAGAGAGAGAGAGAGAGAGAGAGAGAGCTTTATCTATGAGTAAAAATATTGACTTTTAAACAGTTTACTTGATAGTCCCCTATGTCATCCTTTTTTTTTAAAGTGTTTAACGTGATGCCTTTAACAACTGCCCAAAAACAACAGCAAAACAAGCAATGTGTGGTTCATTGGGTCCCCTGTAGCAGGAAGCAGCCGGCTTACACCATCAGGAGGAGGCCGTAGAGGTAGGAGGTGGAAAAGTCGGAGGGATAGGTCAGCCTCACAGCCAGCTCTGGAAGGAGGAGGGAGAGAGTGTAAGCTGGAGGAGAGATGGGAGAAAGACTAGTGAGAGATAGTGAAATGGTGAGGTCAGGCAGGTCAAAGGAGATAGCAAGAAAGAGTGTGGAAGAGAGACAGAGATAAAGAGAGAGAGAGACCCCGTCCACACGGAGCCGATATGGGTGAAAACGATCCGGTTTCGTTTTATGCGGTTTAGGAATATCCCATGACTGGGAGCAAGAGGGCTCCCAGTGAGTCATTGCGAAACCGCATTGAGCTGTAGAAACGCTGCAGTAAAAATTCAAGGCGCTGGTTCTCCACAGAAAAAAATGGAGCGCATCAAGCCTGCGCCCATTCAGCCTACGCGCTGTCTACAAACATTCAGTCACAAGGAGATTCAAACTTTTCAATTGAGCAGAAATACTTTTTAATGTACAGTTAGTAATTACATTTATCAAGGGGCTTTATTTGAAGCTACAAAAAGAATAAAAATAAAATAATAAATAACAAATTCCACACAACTCTGATGTCCCCCAGCTGGTGGGGGGCTAATGATGTCACCGTTTGGATTTCAGGCGTCCACAAGAATCCTAACACGAAACCGCATAGGTCCTGATAGATTTGAAACCACCTCCGAGGGTGGTTTCAGAAATGTGCGGTTTCGGGCAACGGATTAGCCGACTCCGTCTGGACGGTCGGCCGAAAATCGCACAAGACTTATGCGGTTTCCCCAAAAAATCGTCTCTGTGTGGATCTCTGGATTTTGATTTTGCGTTAATTATATTTACTATATTATGTTTGCTGTGCTTTTAATTTGATGACTTTGCATTGATATTAGGGTGACTCTTCCTCTCCTGTGCTCCTGATTTGATATTGACATTGATATTAGGGTGTTCCTTGTTGCATGATTGTTGTGCATTCCTTTAATTGCCTGTGAACTCTGTGATTTGCTCAGTGCCTGACATGGACAGCATAGCCAGCCAATGCAGGAGTGGCTGGCTCCACCTGTTGTTTTGGGAAATGGGCGTATCCTTCGTTAGCTGCACAGGATATAACCAGGAAAGTATCTGTGGGCTGGGCAGAAAGAGGACACTACAGGAGGGGGCCACCTGCTAACCTGCAGACTGGGAGTAGGCTCTTGGCCTGTGGTAGCTACTTCCGTCCTCTAGGCGGGTGTAGCGGGAGAGAGGAGGATCTGCACAGTTCTCCAGGCTGCTTGACGGTGTGCGTCGAGAAGACCAGGCACAGGTTTGAGGTTTGAAACCAGGTTTGAAACCAGATCAGGTTTGATCTGGTTGTGAGGGTGCCCTACCGGCGCCCCCCGGTCTGAACCCCCCCCCTTCCACTTCCACATCATTCTGAAGTAGACTGAACCGCGACATGGATGCCCGCGATTGTCTCCCGCCGGAGCCCCGCTGTCGAGGCACCACCGCCTTGGAAGTGGGCAGCGTGCCTCGCGGCGGTGGTGCTTCGCAGCGGTGGTGCCTCGTGGCGGTGGTGCCTCGCGGCGGCAGGCAGCAGGGCTCCGGTGAGAGACAATTGTTAGCAACAATCCCTTTCTCCTTCATTTAAAGGTTCATTCAGGGAGGCAAAGCCAAAGATCCTTTCCCCCTGTTCCTTCTCAACCATGGCTGAGATAACCCCCACTACGAGTCTCGTTGTCCCGGCCCACTTGAGATCAGATGGGCTGTATGTGGCCGCTGAACCAAAATGAGTTTGACACCCCTGCTTTAGAGGAAGAGTACGACGACCAAACCTAGCGTGAAAACTCCACAACATCCCTGATTCGTTACCCGTCCTCAGGAACACTGAATATCAATGCCAAACAGGCGGCTCACCAAAGTGGTCATGTGAGATCATCTTGGTCTCTGATTGGACTCTCTGTCTGCTCTCCAATGCCGACCGCAGTGGCAGGTTGTCCTCCAGAATAAAATAGGCTGTTGAAGAGTAGAGACACATGTTAGCAGAGGCTTTGGTCTCCAAAGAGGGAGACGTGAACTCACAGCCTTGACCATAATTTCTTAGGGTTAATCATTTCATTTGGGGGGTACTACTAGAATAGGGTAACCTGCATGTATGTTAGAAATACTGCTTATTATTCTCATACTGTTCATTTCTGCAAAACGTATTTCAGTGTCTTTCAAAAACGGTCTGATTTGTATCATGTAGCTTTAAAGCCCCCCCCCCCCCTGTGATTGGACAGCACGCCAAATCTGTTGCGAGAGGTCGAACGCTTTGCGCGTGTGTTGGCAAATTCACCCGCCAGAGAAGTTGTAAACATTGTGGGTAGCAGGGAGGCGGGACTCCTCCATTTCAGCACCACTCACTGTCTGATGTCACACTGTTACGGAGGTAAAGTTTGAGCGCAAACAAGCTGCTTCACACACTGATTATTATTTTTTTTAATCGTTTAAACACGTTTTCTGAAACAATAGCTAAATTTCTCAAAACTCTAAACACAAACCTCAGAAGAGCCTATCATTTTGTCAAAACTAGACAATTCTTCTCAAAACGGATTTTTTCCACCAAACACTAAACACAGCTTTCAAATGAATAACTCTTAGGGCCCGTTTCCACCAAAAGCCTTTTTAAAAGGTGGAGCGCTCCGTGTACTGCTCTCAACGCGTTTGTGCGCGCCGCTCAAAAAAGGCGCACGGAGCGTTTTTCGTTTACGTCATTAATACACATCATCGCTTGTATCCATAGATATACAGCTTCTATCTGTTGGCTCCATCATCTGGCATCTGACACCTGAACTGGTTGCTCCTACAATTTTATTAGAAAATGAACGCAAGATTTAGCGCTTCTTGCCGTGGCAGCGGAGGTTGCGGACGATCCCCTGCGCCTGTCGTGGTTGCCCGGAGGAGAGTGTGGGTCCACAGCAGTAATCGTGGCAGGAGGCAGTACGGGGAATACCACCTTTAACGTGAGGTCGTACAGGACCGGACACTCACTCACAGCTGTTATTAAACTTTCGTCCGACATGTTTCAGTTTGTTTTCAGTTTGTGTTCTGTTGATCCTTTTAGCCTTGCCTCCTCCTCGATTTTGATTGGTCGTTCGAAAAAAGCGCCGATGACGTGGAGCGCTTTTCTTCAAAAGTTCAACTGTTTTCAACTGGGGCGCGCGTCTAAAAGCGTGAGGCGCGCTCCGCGCGCCTCACGCGCTCCGCGCGCCATAGAGAATGACCGACCCGGGCGGCTTTTTAAAAGGCGCGCCATAGAGAATGCATTGCAGACAGGCGCTCCGCCTTTTAAAAAGGCTTTTGGTGGACACGGCCCCTTAGAGAGCATCAATTAAACACTGGTGTGATCAATTCAAAACACTTCCATCAAAATACTATTAACATATGTTTTGGCCTTATGAGGCCATGTTACATATTCCAATGTATAAAATTGTTTAGAAATAGCTTTCTTTTTAAAAGTTGCAATTATGTGGTACATAAAGTATAAAGACTGTTGCCATATTGTAATACAATACTGTGAATATATCATATAAATATTGCATTGACACAATCGTATCAGAATAGGATACAATGCATATGTGTCTATCCAATGAGCTCCAATGGGCTAAACTCACAATGTTCTAAGAGTCATTCTGTACACCTATAGTTGATGCTGCAACATTGTTCTGACAATACACCAATGTTACCTATTTTGGTAAATTACAGTACAGTAATTGCACTGATAAGTCAAATGAAAAACACTACAGTAAGAAAATGTTAAGACTATCTTTCGGGGATGTAGGCTTTACTGTAATATAGTAAAATGTTCAGCTGAGCTGACTGCATAAAAAGCTTTTCGTAGGCCAAGAAAAAATAAAAATAAGAATATAAATGAGGTGAAACAGATCTACATGTACATCAGTATGTATCCCACCCCCAATCCTGAATATGACAAATGACCATATCTATGACATAGTAGAGCTCACAAAGTCTTCTTTTATGCTCTGACACATGATTTAAAGGTTGGGTATGGGATTTGCGAAATGCCAGCAGATTTTGAAAACACACAACTCAAATGTTCCTACCCCCTCTCCTTCAACGCTGACTCTGACTCCACCCATTCCAAGTACATGGACGCGCAATCATGCACGAGCGAACAGATGCGCGAGAGCGAGTCATTTGCTAGTTAGCTAGCTCCAGTAGCTACCGCAGGATAACAAAAAACAGAAGCTTGCTCTGGGTCACGAGGTTTGAGTATGTGCATGAAGGGGTCGCGCACGGGGGAGGGGGAGTGCAGTACGACCGTTTGATTGACGTACTTACTGTCCAATGCAACTCGGTGGCTCTGGAAATCATTGGCTGGAGTTTTTCGAGCCCTGCCTGTTCCACAGATGATTGACTTGTTTAATTTTTATGTCAGTACTTCTAACTCAGTGGCTGTAAGTGGGTTATGATAAGGATTTCAAGTAATTTTGCAAAAATGGCCAAAAAAGCGAATTCCATACCCAACCTTTAAGTGTTTTGCCAGTTGTGTTTGAACAGGTGAGAAGTGAGTTAGAGTTATTGGTAATTAGCTGTTGCGTTTTGAAGGCCAGTGTAATCCAGGTGAACCAAGTGTGCTAAATGATGAAATTTGTGATTAGAGTTTAGCAAAAATGTGAAAACAGTGGAATTGTGCTTAGAGTTTAGCAGTCTGGAATCTTGTAGTTGATACATGAGCTTCAAGTTTTCAGAATTGTGTGCATGGTTCCATTTTTTGTGTGTATACAATCGAGAAAACTGTAAGGGGCGTTCTCGGTGGGCGCCATTAATCCCCCTAGCTCGGATTTGTGAACAATCAATGTTTTGATTTTCGTTGTGATTCAGTTATTTTCTCTAATTTAGAATATTTGTTACTATTAGGTATTTTAAAGAGTCCTTGAGCAAGCCCTAATGTTGTCCATCTCTAACCGACGGGTTCTTGTAACTTTGGCCTTAACTTGTGTCCTCCAGAACAGTACATTGTGAACAGTACTAATGCTAGAAGTTAAGTCTTTTATCTTACAGGGGACGTCAGCGAAGATCAGCAGCAGAAGCGAAGGAACTCCAGGACCTTTAGAGGAATACATAAACGCAGGCGTTGTTATGTAATTTAAGCACATAAGCTACCCCCACATGGCCACAATGAAGCAGGATCATTATCGAACACATAAGCTGCATTACCCCCAATTAGCTACAAGGAAGCAGGACTGAACACATAAGCTGCAATTACTATACATAGCCATAAGGGGAGCAGGACCATACATACAAGCTGCAATATCTACTCCAGCCACAGAAGGCAGCAAATTTAAGACAGACGAGGAAGCTGGAGCCAATATGTCACATAGGCCACGCCTACTTGATACAAATGCAGAGCGGGAGCCAGATGAGGTCAGAAACATATGGCAGCCCCGTGGCTAGATAGATCAAGCCCCCAGGATCAGTGCATACTTCCGCAATCCACCAGTGCTCAGCGGCCAAGCCTGGTATTGCAGCTGTTTAAAGGGCATGGTGCAGGTTTCTATTTTCTTCTTTTCTGGCAATTTTCTAGTTGGTAATAAACATTTAAACAATTATCCATTGTATTTGATGTTGTAGGGTATCACAAAATATAAATATTAGGAAAAGTAGGTGATATATTAGTGGTTATTAGCCACAGGTTAGCGATGATTCTTATTTCTCCCACAATGCATTGCATGACGTCACGTAAGGTACTGCGCTTTTGGACGACAGCCGAAGCCGCTAGTGAGAGAGAGTGACAGTGTCAGATTATATTAGTAAATACATAAATAGAGATAGCCTAGATATAGATAGATAGATAGATAGATAGATAGATAGATAGATAGATAGATAGATAGATAGATAGATAGATAGAATAACATCGATAGATAGATAGATAGATAGATAGATAGATAGATAGATAGATAGATAGATAGATAGAATAGCATAACATCGATAGATAGTGAGGGATAGCATAGCATAGCATAACATATATATATATAGAGAGAGAGAGAGAGAGAGAGAGAGAGAGAGAGAGAGAGAGAGAGAGAGAGAGAGAGAGAGAGAGAGAGAGAGAGTAGATATACAAGTAGATAACATGGTTTTCTACTGTATTTGTGGCGGGTGCAACAACTCCAGCAAAAGTGGACATAGGGTCCATTGCTTCCCCAAGGACAAAGGGATTCTCCGAAGCTGGGTGCAATTTGTCAAGTTTAGGCGGGCAGATTTTTCAGCTAGCTCTGTTACCGCGTACTCCAGAATATGCAGCGCGCATTTCAAGGAGGAGGATTACCACTCAGGGGATGCCAAGATGGTCTCACTTGGTTTAAAGAGTAAGAGGACGGCGAAGTTAATTCCTAACGCCGTGCCGTCTGTGCATGCAAACCACTCTGCCTGCCCTGTCCCGAGGTCGAGAGACACCGTCTGCCGCAAGCGAGAGATTGCCACGGTAAGCATCATGCTATAGCTGCTAATTACAAGCTGCGCGTTAGCTAGCTGTGTATTTTGCATACCGTGTTCCCTTTGACACAGCCTCATCTACAAGCATGATCAGTCTGACATTAGAAGAGCATATTTCGTGATTCACGAATATGAGCCAAAACAAAATTGCCCTGAAGTAAATGTCCATATCGTCATGAAAGCTTCATGGCTAGTGTTTGGATCAGTGATCGTCAACATCAAGCGGCTTTCACAACAGTGTGTTTGCGTTTTGTGTTAGTGCTAGACTGCTACGGTTCTCTTTCACATATACTGTATTTGACCGTGACCTTTTATATACTTATATATACTATACTTTATACTAATATACTTTTTTATATTTGTTTTCGCAAGATGTTGACAGACGCCTCACAGCAGGAGACCGTGGCCAGTGTAGACACTGTGGAGAGTGTCGATACTGGGGATCAGCCCTTGCCCTCCTCCACTTCTGACGCTGGGACACAATGCTTTTTGAAGCCCCCCCGATGGTCTCACGGTAAATCTTTGGTATTTTAAGGGGTAGATATTATGTCTAAAACATTGCAAGTAGGACATTTCCATACACATTGATGAAATGAATACATAGCCTACACCAAAACATAGCCGCCGATTTGCCATGATTGTCATATGTTTGGGTATGTTTACTGCCTCTGCCACAGCTGTGCAGGTTAACCTGAAGCCCAAGATGGTTAGCGTGGGCACACAGACTTCAATCAGCCCACAAACCTCCACTCCCCTCGCTAGTCCTGAACAGACAGTTGACGACGACGATGATGATAATGCCACTGTCATCAGTGACTTGTCGTGGGTGCCCGAAGAGCCGATGGATGAGGAGGAATTGTTTGATGAGGAGCCACCTTACACGTGTGACCCCCACCACAAGTGAGATAATCTAAAACCAACATAGACCATATTGAATGCTCAATGCTTTGTTAGTTTGAATGACACCGCCCCCCTCCCCCTCATTTTTTGTTGTTGTAGTTGCATTGACAAATTCATTGTTTGCCAAGAGGAGCTGATGGGCCTTTTTGCCATCTGTCCGGCCTGTTGTGAGAGGTCGGATAGTAGCATCGTGCAGCAGGAAGGAACTTTTGTTAAGATCAAGCAGGTACAGTTTTGTTTATGCAGTTTTGTTTACGTGGCCATCTGATTAGAAAATCTGAATATCTAATTACAATCTGATAGCTCTGACTGTCTTGCCAGTTAATTTACAATGTATGTACCAGGCTGGCTTAAGTCTGCTGGTTTGTGATGCCATCATATTTGAGTGTTATACTGTATTGGTCATGTGTGTTTCATTGAAAACATGAAACCTTTGACCAGTAATGTACAGTACTTACTCTATATTGAATCCTGATATACTGTTGATTACGGTACAATGTTTTATTTTATTTTCTTACATATCTAGGTCTGTGCATCATGTGGCTACCACCGTTTCTGGCAAAACCAGCCAATGCTCCACAGGAACATGCCAACCTGCAACCTCCTGTTAAGTGGGGCCATTCATTTTACTGGATGTTTGGCCACACAGACACTAAGAATGTTGACCCTGTTTGGCCTGCAGTGCATCAGTGCCAGCAGTTTCTTTCGCCATCAGCGCCGCTACACCATCCCTGTAATCGTTCAGGCCTGGCAGAATGATCAAGCCAAGAATTTTAGTGACCTACGGGCAATGGATGGCGGGCTAGTTCTTGCTGGTGACTGCAGGTAAACCAGTGTGAGAGCTAGACCAGTTCCACGTTTTGATTTTGTTATTTGTTATCATGTAGGGTGGCTTTAGTTGGCATTTGCAGTTGACATGGTGGATTGTCTTTACAGACCATGGTTTTAAAAACTTGAAACATAAATTGTAATTAATTCCAGGTCAGATTCTCCTGGGCACTGCGCAAAGTATGGGTCATACTCTCTGATAGAGGACAGAGTGAACAAGGTGGTGGATGTTCAGCTTGTTCAGGTAAACCTGATGTTATTAGACAAAGAAATGAACTCTGCAATTTGGTAAAAGGATTGTATCTTAATATAACATCTTTCCACTACAACCATGCATAGAGCTTTATTGTGTATTGCCTAACTAGAGTAGTGTATCATAATGCCTGGTCCAGCAACGCTTCGGTTCATTAACGCCTCCTTCAACACCACCAGCATTCTACACTTACACTGTTATGTCATGTTGCAGAGCTCAGAGGTCCCCAACAGCTCATGGTGTGAGCTTGAAGGCCTCAAGCGCAGTGTTGGCCTGCTGAGGGGAAACGACCTGCATTTGGCAACGCTGATCAGGGACCGACATCGCCAGGTATTTACAATAAAAATGCAGTATAGAATGTAAATATCTGAATTGCACTGAAGCTGGATGTTTGTGGTTTTTTTCTCCTTAGGTTGCCAAATGGGTGAGAGAGGAGCTGATCCCTGAAGGGACACAGCATTATTTTGACGTGTGGCACATTGCCAAAAGTATGTATCCATTGTTGGAACCTTGAAGCAGTTTTTGTTAGTGCATATCAATTAATACCATTTGTTCTAAAACAGGTCTGGGGAAGGCATTGGATGCAGCATCCAAAGAGTGTGACCAACTACAGTTGTGGAGGCCAGCTATAGTGAATCACCTCTATTGGACTGCAGCCTCAACCCCAGATGGCAACCCAGCGGTCATGGAGGCCAAATGGAGAAGTTTAGTGAACCACATCCAGGACATCCATGACCATGACACCCCTGCCTTCTCCAGTTGTGCCCATGGCCCTCTAGACAAAGATCAGCGCAACAAAGAGTGGCTGGACCCAGGTACAGTACTGGTATTATGCACGCTATACATAGTTTTGTTTTAGTTGCTGTCTTTGAGTAATTGTCTGGATGCTTTGACATGTGACCTTTGTGATGAAATTATTTTTTCATTCCCTGGCAATCTCATAACATTCTGTTTACTGTTTATGTTTGCTATAATTCATATGCAGGACAATTTCATGTGTTTCCATTTCAAAAAGGAATTCTGTCTGTCCATCTTCCTGTCTATTTGTACGTTTTCCGTCTGTGTGTCTGTCTGCCTCCCTGCCTACCTGTCTTGGTCTTTTCAGGCTCATTGGCAGCAGTCAACAGATTCCTAAGGAGGAGGCCATCAGCCTCTACCTAGCCCGGCAGTCACGCTTCAAGAAAACCTAATTTCACATTATTTTTTTCCACGCACAAGTCCAATGATTTAGTTGTTATTTGCATGAAATTTCTTTGTATGTAATTCAAAATAATTTGGTAATCATTTTACCTGTGCCTTGTCAACCTCTGTGTGCGGTGTTGTCTGGGCTCACTGTGTGTCTGCTTGATGTGCTTTTGCATGTATCACTGCATGAAATAGTGTGTGTGTGTGTGTGTGTGTGAGAGAAAGAGAACCATCAACTGTCCCTCGGGTATGACTACACTATTGCAGAATTAATTAGAATTAGAATTAAACATTGCGGGTCTAGCCCTTCATCAGTGTTCCTTGTATGTTTTGTGCCTAACCATTTTTTTATATAGATTTAATTCCAACCTGTGTCTTTGTTCAGTAACCATTACAAGCAATGCCAATCAACTTTTTTTTATCCAAAATGCATGTGTTCTGTGTACTTTATAACATTTTAAGGGCAATTGAATGATCACAACAGAATAAGCATAACTATTATTTTTATTCATTTTCATCCAAACAAGGCCATTGAAAGCCCTGATAGGTCTGGTCACCATTCTGGAATTGCTGTCTGATGGTTGAAACCACACAAGAGGGTAGAGGCTTCCTTATACTCCTCCCTAAAACGCCATAAGCCCAGCGTATAGCTTGCCTGTACGCAGTGTACCGGTATTGCCTAGGGATAAGTAGGAAAGATTCTTAAGTTTAAAACTGTAAGTAGGTTGGAAACGTCATTTTAAGCCTGTTTCTTATGCATGTTTATTGTGTATGCAACACATCTCCTGTCACCTATAACTGTTGGTTCAAATGACTCAGTGTAAAAAGATTTGTAAAGTAAACATAAACCATGAACATACTCGTGCGTGCTGGCTTGAAGGGGACCATGATCCTGCCTGAAGTGTGTGTATGCTATTTTTAGCACAAACGGATTCAGGCAGCATGCCTCAAATCCAGGATGCTGCGTTAGGCACGTTACATCTGCTGGCCGCGGGGTGAGCTCCTCGACCAGCGACCAAAACGCGCTCACCTCCCTACAACACAAGCTCTCCACCACAGTTTCCATGGGACGACACCGCCCACACAGACACCTGCCAAACACAGCGACACAGACACGCTTACTGCTCTCTCCCGGTAAGCGGTACCCTGACAGTTTCAATGACAATCAATCACGAGGAAAACGAGTTAGCACTATCAAAAATAATCACACTGAAGACATAACCAGCCTACTCGGCGTCGGCTACGTTTGCAAACAACATTTTCACCGGAGAAAGGTAAAAGCTTAGAATAAACACTAGGGGTTCACAGGTGGGACTGTTAAGCTAGCCCATATTTAGAATAAATAGAAGGCATAATATGCCTTCTATTTCTGGATCTTCTGACTAAGTTTAGGGTACTTATCTGAGCCAATGACATAATCACTGTCACTAGATATAAAGAAAACGTTGACTTTCATTCGATGCTATTCACTGACAGTAAAAGAAAATAAGTTATTGTATGCACTGCTGTTCATAGACTACTAGCTCCAGCGCTCCTTGCTGCGTTTCTAAATGGTAGCAACTCACCAGGACACTTCACCAACTCTCCACTCATTCTCCTCTGACCATGCATTTATTTGTCTTTGACGGCCATCGGCTCTCGGGATTTCCTCATTTCCCCTCATACGCCTAACCGGTTCGAAATTATATGGCTGTGGGCCATCATAAATGTTGACAGTGGGTCTTGCTACCGCTTCCTCATCCCCGTCCGCCATAATGCTAGTTCTAATGCGTCTACCTTACGTGACGTCATCGCCAAATTGCGTAAAAAATAACCGTTACTAACCAAAAACGACAAAAACTGGACTTTAACACCATTTTGGAGACATTTCTAACTTTCTATACATATTTTGAGTGCTTTATGTACCCATTAATCATAACTTCCGGTTAACCTGCACCATGGGCTTTAAGCGGGCTGTGGACGGGTCCCTCGATTCAAGGGACCCAGAAGTAGATGTCTCCGTTCACTCCAATACAAGTGGGGAACAGGAATGTGTCTCCGCAAAAAATGTCTGGATATCAATCAAAGGCTCATAATTATCTTTATGCCATGTCCTAAAAACAATTACTTTTTTTCTTTTCAAAACGCCACCTCAAGCGTTTTATTAGCCGTTCTCTCTGATTATTTTTTGCTGAAGGAGGGGTGTGCAGCTGAAAGGAGTCGTAGTGAAACAAATGTTGTTTCGACCTGGCATCCGAGAGGGCCTAGATCAGTGCTCCGTTAACGTGTCCGATTTTTAGACTGGTTCAGCTGCTGCTCAATAACTCTCACGGTCCTCTGCTTGCGATCATTGTGATTCACCATATATTGATCAATTTATTCAAAAGATCCAAAGACAAAGAACAGGTGCATTACGGTATCATTTTATATTATTGTTGATAGTCTAATTAACATTTCAGCGTTGGTATTACATTTTTAATTTGCTTGTTTAGCTACCTATGTATGACAGTTAACAATGTTGGTGTATTACAATTATTTATGTGTGTAGGCCACTCCAACTTCGTTGCTGGTTGAAATCTAACCATTTATTTGTACATAAGTTATTGATTGCATTTCTCGGAGATAGTAAGTTGGAAGGAATCTGTTTCTTAAGCAGTGTGACACTTGGAGCTTGCATAACGGAGCACAAGGCATAGTTAAACAGTGCATTTATTTTTGAACAGCACATCTAGGGATGGATGCACCTTGACGTGGTGAGTGGGCTTTAAACTATGACGTAGTTTTATTTTTTTTGTTTGTTATTGATTGTTTGTCACAGTCTATCTTATTAATGATACAAAGCCTTAACTAAACCCCTTCTCTTCTGTTTGCAGAAACTGGGAACTTCAGAGTATATTTTATCGTAAGTTAGAAAATCTTTGTTTCCTCATCAGATCCCGGTCCATCATGCTCCTGTACTTGTCTGGCGTGCCACCATCATGCCTATGCATCACCTCTCAGCGCCCTATCCAGCTGCATCTTATTCCGTTACTCCAGCTCTTTCATATACTGTAAGTGACAAACACACTCCACCCAAGTGTTTTTAATATTTTATTAATTATGCATGTAAGGGGTGCTTAAGTGGCCTGAAAGGTGCCCATCAATAAAATGCTTTTTATTAATATAACATTATGGCTCCATGAAAAGCAAAGTACACCTGCCATTTACAGTTATCATTTATACTATCCTAGACATCTTTAATCGTATTTACATAGGCCTACAGTAGGCCTGATTTCCTCTGAATGTTTAAATAAAAAAATTCCCTGTCCATGTCAGATCCCTGTCCATCATACTCCTGTTGTTGTCTTCCTGCAAACCTGACTGCCTCCTCCATCGATTGCGGCCACAGCCCTCTCCCTGTACCATATTTCATGTTGAATACATTTCAGGATCAAGTTTGAGATTCAGTTTCAGTATTACTTGTTTTTGAAACCTGACGTGGGGCTGGCACCGCCACCATCATATCTGTCTTATTCATTGCACCCACACATAATAGGTCCATGATACCATGTGGGGTCATTTCGGACTCCTTTGCTTCCTAACACCTTGTGAGTTCCCTGGGTACACCAGCTGATGGGTCTGTGTATATATTGGGCATTTGATTCTCGTTTCAGAATCAGAAATATATATTAAAAAAGTGTGCTACGAGTGCTAATTATTATTTCTGTTTTAACATTCAAAAAGGTGCTTTTCTTATAAAGTCAAAAAGGGGCAAACCAATCTAAAATAATAATTGTTAAACTGTTACGTATTTTAAGAACATGAGCTGCCTCCACATAGCCTCTAGGAAGCAGATTCAAACACACAAGTTGTATTACCCTCACTTAACCACTAGGAAGCAGGACCAAACATATAAGCCGTAAATACTAGGGGAGCAAGACCTTATTGAAGGCTGCTCCATCCACAGACAGCATCACCTTTAGTTAGGTGAAGAAGCCGAAGCCATTACGTCACCCCGGCCACGCCCACTACATAGGACACGCCCACTTGACGTCCTCTAGCGGGCGATGCAAAGGAAACAGCCCAGAAACTCTTGGCAGCCCATACGATAGGGTTAATATAGCTTTGGTCAGCTGGGAGTCGCTCAGCACGTGCAAAGACACGCTTCAACCTCCTTTTGCTCCATAGTATTAGTTTACCATACCGAAATACTTTACCAAATAAAGTAACTGTTAAAAGCTATCTCTGGATTTGATGACTTTCCTTGAAGAACTTCTGCAACAAAACATATAGAGAATCATCGGGGGATTAGTAACCTGTATTTCCATGGTCGGTAAACAATGCGACTGCGATCGCTCAGACCTCTCGCTTATGATGCTACAATGCTAACAATGCTAAAAAACAAGAATATTTCTGCATCCGGTACGTCATGAAGTAGGGCGTGGCTATGGACCCATGATGCAGAAGCATATCTCTCCTTGATGTTGCCCTGCGCCATTGAGCAGTTTACATAGGAATGAATAGGCGCCATTTTGAAATCCGTTGTCCATTTTGTAATATGTCCATAAGATAGATAGGCCTGCGTTATGTCGCTCCACGCGCGTGTTAAATACAATTCCCCTCCTTTTGCTTCATAATTACCATGCCGAAATACTTTAACATCGAAGGCTATATGTTATACAGTATTCATATATATGTATTAGCGCAGTCAAGCGATTAAAATATTTAATCGCGATTAATTGCATTAATGCCATAGTTAACTCACGATTAATCGCAATCTTTTTTCTATGCTAAATATCCCTTGATTTCTTTGTCCCATTAATTTTTCTCATTTGAATGCTCTTATCAACATGGAGAAGTGCATCGGCTTTCCTTGTGCAAATGGTTTTTTATTGATAACAATATTGGCATAAACTGATCAAAACTGGACGATACAAAAAAAAAGCCTATCGTGCAATTAAACGATGAACATACAAACATACTGCCTTGAACATAGCAATACGGCTACTGCTTCTTTGTTTTGAGCCAAAGAAAAAAAAAATTGCGTTAATCGCGCGATAAAAAAACTAACGCCGTAAAGATTGGTTTGCGTTAACGCCGTTAATAACGCGTTTAACTGACAGCACTGATATATATATATATAAGTATTAACATCAACACCAAAAAAGTTCACATTAAGGAAAATTACAACAAATGAACGCACTGGGTGACACTGCAAGCACATACCGAAAGAGATGTTACATAGATGAAAGACATTGTAAAATATTTAACTAAAAACACACTTACAAACCTGGCTACTGTTAAATACAAAGTGCCCCTTTTACATCATAAAGAGTAGCCATACAACTAAAACCAAACTAAAAATTATTAGAATTGATCTAAACAGTGTTTGATGCGGCCTCTTGCTGCAAACGTGCAGCTTCCACCATTTTCTAACCTTTGCATCGTAGAATTGCATGCTGGGAGTCTGGGCTGACGTCAGCGTCAAAGAACGTGCAGCCCTGCCTTAGGCCGCAGGTCAGGCATCGCCTTGGAAACAAGCCCAGAGTTGACACACTGGAGGGAGAAGACGGGAATTGGGGAATTAGGGACAGAACTGAAATCTATTGATTTTGATAGATTTCAGCCAAAAACCTTTCTTGACTGCACTACATAACCCTTGTAAAATAGAGGTTTTATTCACTAAACTCTTTTTTTTTTAACAATATAATAATGGACATGAGAAATTTAACATTTCTTTTTTTTAAACAACATTTCACATTCGTATATAAAATATTACTCAAATTTGACACAATATTTTGACGCAAAAAAGGGTAATGAGCAAAAATACCTTCCCCCCCTCAAACCACCCTTCCCAGCTTGTCCCTTTAAGTCCAGATCTGCACAATAATGACTATTGTCCAAAGAAGGTTTACAGACGGATCATATACAGTTTAGTACAATATTTCAAAATAAGTAAGTATAAGAACAGTAAAGTAAACATTGGAAAATAGTAAAAAAAATATATATATATGGATATTGTGGCAACCCGGCCCCAACCCATTGGACCAGGCCGCCCAGGGGAAAGGTCTTGGACGGGAGATACCATTGTTTCCCACCAGTCGGCGACAGAGGGCTCATTTTAGGTCACACTGGTGAGCCTGATAAGAAGCACCTGCGGTGGAGGAGGAGGCCAATTAGGCAATGGATAAAAGGCTGTGGTTTTGGTCCCTTTAGGAAGAGAGTCCAGACGCACGAGCAAGCCTGGAGACGTCGGGAGAGTTGCACACGGGAGGCGTCTGCTACGGAGGAGTGGACCGCTGGATTCCTTCCTGAACCAGACTGCTTCCTTAACGCTCCGAGAGAACGCGGCCGCACCGGTGACGATCGAGAGCCAGAGACGACACATGGGACTCCCCCCTATACCCGAAGCAAGACCAGCCCAGCTACCGGGACCCTGAGCCCGAGACAGTACCGTGACTCGGAATCGGTTTTCTTTTCCTTTTTTGTTCCACGTAGGACACGGATCCTCGTGTCCTACTGAAGTCGCATGTATTGTGCATAAAAGCCTAATTTCTCGGTCTGAAACGGATGACAGTGTGGTAATTGTGGGAACGCAGAGACATTATTGGGACCAGATTGCCACATATGGTGGAGGATGCAGGCAATCTGACTCCGCTACGGACTACCCCCCACGACCAATGCCGAGCCCAGACGGAGCCGAAGCTGCGGCCGCCGCCCAGCGCCAACAGTGGGACCAAGCCCTAGCTGCCGCTACGCAGAGAGACACTCATGAGAGCCTCGCCCTTCTTCGGGAGGCCGTTCTGCACCTCGCCCAGCAGGCGACACGCGGATCACCCGCTTCCGCACCAACGAGCCAACTCACCAAACTTGGCCCAGATGATGACGTGGAGGCATACCTGGAGGTCTTTGAGAGGACGGCCAGACGGGAAGGCTGGCCGGAAGACCAGTGGGCCCACATCTTGTCACCCTTCCTCACCGGGCCAACCCAGCAGGCAAGCCAAGACCTCAAGCCGGAGCAGGACAGCCATTACACGACCTTGAAGCAAGCGATAATGGCATATTATGGGCATTGCCTCGCCGCCAGGGCTCAACGTTTCCATGACTGGAGATTTGATATCCGGGGCGTCGTCCAGTCCAAAATCCCCAGCTCGGAAGGTTGATCACAAGATGGCTCACGGGCGGGGAAGCACCCAGTGTTCTAGAACGCGTGCTCATAGACAATACCGTCCGTCAGTTACCACCAGAGGCCCGGAGAACCATCGGCAGCAACCATCCCGAGACGGTAGATGAGCTGGTGAGACAGCTGGAAAACTGGCAGGTGGCCCAGCAGCTGAGCTACAACGACCGGAACCCCACGCGACACGCCGAGCCACGTAGGGACCGACGGTGGAGTAGCGTCTCCCAGAGGACGACCCTGCCGAGGCCGCCGACCCCCTCCCAGGAAACCCTGAGAGGACCGACGGTGTTTCAGCTGTGGTCAGGTCAGGCACCTAGCCCATCAGTGCCCCGGAAATCAGGATGTGCCCATGCCCTCAGGCTTTGCCGCCGGGGGAAAGACCGGGCCGTGTCTCCAATCCACATGTAGAGAACCCAACGAGCTCAGGGCCCCTACACTCCTGGTACGGGTAAGGAGGAAAGACACCCAGGCTCTCCTGGATACAGGGAGCATCGTGACCCTCCTACGCCCAGACCTAGCCGGAGGTCAGCGGGGTGAACCTATGGAGGTCACCTGCGTACACGGGGACACCGCCACCTACGAGACATGTTACGTGGAAGTACAAACCCCCCGAGGGATGTACACGGCGTGAGCTGGGGTTGTACCACGCCTTCCTGTACCTGTAATAATCGGGAGAGACTGCCCCATCTTTCACAGGTTGTGGAAGCCCAAACCCGAGTATAGGCCACCGCGGAACACTTCACACCGGCAGGGAAGAGTCGGCCGACCCGCTTATGGGGCACGGGTGCCCCTCTCAATCCCGTCCGAATCATCCGCAGAGGAAGACGGGTCCGACGGAGATGACCCCATCCTACCGAGCACCCCAGCCCACTCGACGGGAGGGACCCTTGGGCAGGATCTAGGGAACCAGACCACAACACTCCGGAGACGCAGACAGCTACGGAACCGACAGGCCCGCCAAGAGAAACAGAGAGCTCACCCCTCACCGAGTTCTCGGATTTCTACCCGACAGGGCGATGGGGAACGGATCGGCCCGGGCAGTTCGCAAATGCTCAACTTCAGGACGACACCCTGAAGCATGCCTGGAGTCACATCCTCGCCCACAAAGGACAAGACAGGGAATCGGTGAGTCACCTGCCATTCCCTTAATTCAGCACCCGGGGAGGATTGTTGTACAGAGTGATCAAAAAAGGGGGAGTAGTAAGGGAACAGCTGGTGGTACCTGTCAGATCCGTCAATTCTACCACCCCCTAAATGGCGATGCTAGTGAAACCTGTATCCCGTAACGGTTGTAACAGGTTGGTGAGGAGATTCGCTCAGCCCCCAGCTACCTTGTATCAGACGCCTATCCCTCTTACCTCGGTGCCCTACCCCTGGGCATAACCCGTAGCCAGGAATGTGGCAGACCGATCACGTCTGTTATGATAGCTCTCCTCTGGGATCCGTGCACTTGGTGAATTTGCTGAGATGTTTTAGGAGTTTGGAATGACTAACTCCCGGGATACGTTTGATTTCTTTGTACTAGGTAACCTCTTAGATCCACGATGCCTATACTAGAACAGTTAGTTTGTTCACTGAAGCTCTAACCTACACTCCTCCGTAGCAGGTCCTTGGACTCTAAGAAATCGACCTTACTTGACATACCCCAACCTTACGTTAACAAGGTACTGTTTATGGCCCACTCTCATCTGTTGAGGAGCCCACTTGGGCATGGACAAAACCGGGAACGAGTCTTGGATAGGCTTTATTGGCAGGCCTGCCCCGAGTGTCGGCGTCGGCGTCTGGAAGAGACGGCGTACCTGGGATACCAGGTCGGACGGGGAAACGTCCGACCCCAGGAGAGTAAGGTCGCCGCCATCCGGAACTGGCCCCGCCCCACCATCAAAAAACCGGTGAAATCCTTTCTGGGTCTGGTAGGCTACTACCAGAGATTTATCCCTGGCTTCGCCACTCTGGCAAGTCCCCTCAATGACCTAACCAGGAAAGCACTACCAGACCGGATAACGTGGTCAGTGGTGGCAGAGAAGGCATTCGACGACCTTAAAAGAGCCCTATGCGCGGAGCCCGTCCTAGTAACCCCTGACTTTTCTCCGCCCCTAATAGTCCACACAGACGCATCCGAGGTGGAACTGGGAGCGGTTCTCTCTCAGATCCGGAGGGGAGAAGAGCACCCTGTAACCTACATTAGCTGGAAGCTCCTCTCGAACAAGAAGAATTATTCCACCGTGGAGAAGGAGGCCCTGGCTATCAAATGGGCCCTCGACAGGTTGAAATATGACCTCCTGGGCCGGGAGTTCACCCTCGTCACGGACCACGCACCACTTAAGTGGATGGCGAGCGCGAAGGACACAAACGCCCGGGTTACGAGGTGGTTCCTGGCCCTACAAGATTTTAGGTTCCAGGTGGACCACAGACCAGGACGGAACCACGCCAACCCTGACGCCTTGTCCCGCCGAGATGCTAGTCTCTGGTCGGAAGAAAACAACCCGAGGCTTCTTCCAGCGGTGGAGGAGTGTGGCAACCCGGCCCCAACCTATTGGACCGGGCCGCCCAGGGGAGAGGTCATGGACGGGAGATACCATCGATTCCCACCAGTCGGCGACAGAGGGCTCATTTTAGGTCGCACTGGTGAGCCTGATAAGAAGCACCTGCGGTGGAGGAGGAGGCCAATTAGGCAATGGATAAAAGGCTGTGGTTTTGGTCCCTTTAGGGAGAGAGTCCAGACGCACAAGCAAGCCTGGAGACGTCGGGAATGTTGCACACGGGAGGCGTCTGCTACGGAGGAGTGGACCGTTGGATTTAACCGGACTGCTTCCTTAACGCCCCGAGAGAACGCGGCCGCACCGGTGACGATCGAGAGCCAGAGGCGACACACGGGACTCCCCCCTAAACCCGAGGCAAGACCAGACCAGCTACTGGGACCCTGAACCGAGACAGTACCGTGACTCTCGGAGTCATCGGTTTTATTTTCCTTTTTTCTTTCCACGTAGGACACAGATCCTCGTGTCCTACTGAAGTCGCATGTATTGTGAATAAAAGCCAAATTTCTCAGTCTGAAACGGATGACAGTGTGGTAATTTTGGGAACGAAGAGACATTATTGGGACCAGATTGCCACAATATATATATATATATATATAAAGAATAAAATAAAATAACGGCAATTACATTTTAAATTAAAGGAGGGGGAGAGGGTGGGGGGTAGGGGGGTGCACTGCTTCCCTCTGATAATAGCCCAATAGTCATCATTATTTAATGGTATTTGCAAGCTCTCATGGGTATTCTAAAAAGGGGGCCCAAACCTTCCTACATTTTTGCAAGGAACCTTTAAAAGTATATCTGATCTTTTCAAGCTTCAGGAAATGCATAATATCCCTAATCCACCTAGTGAAGCCGGGGGGTGCTTGATCCTTCCAAGAGAGAAGGATCAAACGTCTTGCAATCAAGGAGGTGAATGCTATAAGGGAACGGTTTTCAGGGGTAAAACCAAATAGGGCACATACAGGGTTGGGGGTGATGAGTCTTTGAAGCATTTTAGAGTAGGCGCCAAAGATGCTGGCCCAGAATGTGTTAAGTTTGGTGCAAGACCAGAACATCTGAATATAGTCTGCTGGTTGACCTTTACAGAGACATGAGGGGTCAACATTAGGGAACATTTTCACCAGTCTTGACTTGGTCAAGTGTGCTCATAGAACTATTTTGAGTTGTATCACACTGTGCCTGGCGCAAGGAGAAGATGTATGTACTAAGTCAAGCACAGCCTTCCACTGATCATCTGTAAAATTCTCACCAAGATAGCTCTCCCAGTTCCTCCTAATATCCTGCAAAGATTGAGGGGAAATATTGGATATGCAGTTCTTAAGAACTGAAATAAGACCTTTACGCAAAGGGGATAATGAAAGGATATGTTCAACCATATTGCTGCTCGCTGGGAAATCTGGAAAGGAGGTAATACTTTTCTGGACAAAGTGTTTAATTTAGAGAAATCTAAATAAGTGGGACTTTGGTAAATTATATAATCGAGAAAGATGGGCAAAACACCCAAACACCGCACATAGATTAGAAATGGACTAAATGCAATTTGAGAACCAAGTTCCAAATGTAGAATCTGACAGAGAAGGTGGGAAGTTACAATTATTCTTTATGGGAGAATTCACCAAACTTAAAATGTCTTCTAAATTGTGACCAGACACTGACTGAGTGATAGACCATTTGGTTAGCGCAACATTGGCTTTGCAGAGGAGGTGATGGGGCACATAGTATCAAACCTAGACCAAATGAGCTAGAGGCACACTCCATTTGCACCCAGGCCTCACACCCAATGAGACGATCCCACCCAATCCAGAGTAGCATTGTCTTTATATTGCATGCCCAATAATAGTAAATAAATTAGATAGAGCTAGTCCAGCAAGCTTTTAAGGTCTTTGGAGGGCGCTTATTTTAATTCTAGGAGATTTACCGTCCAAATAAACAAAGATATGCATCCCTCCAAAGAGCTAAATAATATATTTTGAGGTAAAGAATCTTTGGAAACATTTTAACAAGGTAAATTCGGCCAGCTCAGGACAGGGGGAGGTTCATCCTTCTAGCAAAGTCGTTTTTACATTTTTCAAACAAGATGTTTTGTAAAGAAGGATAAAAAAGCAGGAGTGATCTGTACACCAAGATATTTGCAGCTCAATGAGACAATGGTGGCCAAAGTCTATGACCTTCTCCATCTTGTGTGGAAGACGTACCACCAGAGCCCTAAATCCAGGCGTGAGCTGAACCTGATTGGAGAAGAGCTAGGTGTGAGGGTCTGCTCTCCTTCGAGCGTGATAGGGACGAGGTGGATTCCCCATGTACACCGGGCACTGAGTGTGTTCCTTCGTGCAGGAAAAGAAGGGAGTCTGTCAATTGACAGTGGTCAGTATTCGGCTGTTCTGCACCACATGGACAACCTTGCCTCCTCAGCAGCCAGTGCTGAAATTCAAGGGCATGCAAAGAAGGTACATTTTACCAAACCATAGTACACATTGCTTATGAACCTGATTTATTTTGGGTTACATCACTTAAAATCTAAACAATGTATTTGTTCTAACTGCCCCTGTTCAGATTAGGAAGGAAATGCAGGAGATTAACTTCCGCACATTTAGCAATTTCCTGGCTGATGTGTCTAATGAACTGGCCTCGCTCAGTTGCGTTCTGCAGAAGAACGACCTCATTCTTCCTCAAGCCATTTCAGCGCTGAGAAAGACAGTGATGGTGTTGCAGGCTATGCAGGAAACACCGCAAAGAGGAGGCATGCTATGTCAGTTCATGGAATGTCTACAAGGGCAGGAAGAGATCTCATTTCAGGTTTGTTAGGGATACAGGAAATTGAGTGTAGTACAACAGCTTAATGAGAAATAGTCCATGACTACTCTTTTGTAATCACCTCACATGTCTTTTACATGTCTGTGTGAAATATTCTGTAGGTTGAATGTGCATGTTGTGTGCACAAGCTACTGGATGCTTTACAATTCCTTTGAGATTAATAACTAGGTATGTTGTTCTTTTTCCATCATTCTTTCTTAAAGGGTGTACTACTCTCGGGAGAGGTCACAGGAATGCAGCACAGGCTACAGAGAAACAACACCACTGTCATCACCACCACTGTGGAAGCCATTAACAACAGATTCGGCAGTCTCATTAATGAAGACTCTGAAGACTACTCTGCAGTGAATTGTATGAAAATCTTTCATCACGACACCTGGCCTGAGAATACCAATGAACTGGTTGATTATGGCAACGATCAGTTGGAGGCCCTAATTGAGAATTTTCTTCCTGTCCTTACAAGGCACGTTGCTGTCAAATATCATGGATTTGATGGGTTACCAGATTATGAAACAGATGAGTAACAAACCTATGTTTTTCTCTCTCTAGCTCTAGATGCCAGATGGATGCTTTGCCAGGGGAATAGCAAAGTTTGAAGACCCTTGTCAGCCACACGTTTAAGGACAAGTCCTTAAGCAGCTTATGGCAAACTGTTTCAACCAAAGAGCCATACAGAACTGACTACAAGGTAACATACACTTCAGCACTTAAATGGAAGGTTGTACTTTAATTGGAATGAGGTATTTCTTGTATGTAGTTATTTATTTTGATCAGTCAGTATGAGTCCCTTTTAAATGACTCTTACAGAACATCCTACACACCTTGTGGACATACTGTTGGTCCTCCCAATTTCTGCTGCACAGTGTGAGCGGGGCTTTTTTGCGCAGAAACGCCTCAAAAGCTCTTTGAGGAGCTGCTTGCATATCTCCACCACAGAGGATCTTATCAGGATCACTACATAGGGCCCCTCACTTGAATTATTTGATCCCACTAAATGTGCCGAAAACTGTCAGCTGGAAAAAGGTCACGTCGACCCAACTATAAGTCATGGCCAAGTGACTCTGGCATGATTTTTTTGTAGCCTAAATGTGATTTTGACTATTTATGTTAATTTCGTTTTTTTTGTAAATTGGTGCTGTTTTGTGTAGCCTAAATGTATTCTTGTCTTAATTTTGTGTGTGCTGTTGGTGTGTGTAATTTCTGCACGCTAATAAATGTTCTAAACAAAAAAAGTAGTTTTTTTAACTTAGGGGCATGAGTAGGGATGGGGATCGTTAATATTTATTGATATCGATACCTTCATCGATACTCCTTATCGATCCGAGTCTTTATCGATACCACTATCGATACTTTTAGCCTTCTAGCCTTCAATAAACATGGCTAATGTAATAGGCCACTTAGAAACATAAAACTAACAATAGAAAGAATATATCAGCAGCACCGAATAAAAAATAAAATGTCATAATGTATATAAAAGGAACACAAAAGGAAATAAAATATCAGCTCATAAATTAACAGGTATTTTTTTGCAGAAAACGCTCCTGGCTGATGGTGTCCCCAGCAGTGGAAAACACCCTCTCTGAAGGGGTGGAAGATGCTTGAACAATAAGGTAGCCGTGAGAGAGTTCCGCTAGCAGGGGCAGGGTGTCTCTCTTTGTCCACCACCAGAGAACTGGGTCCTCTGCCATAGAAATCATAGGCAGGCTTCTGCAGAGCTGGATTTCATCACGTACTCTCTGCTGAATGCTGCTGTTGGAGTTATTCATACGGATGGTCCGTCGCTCTTGTTCCTCCTCGGCAAAAAGCTCCTCTAAGGCACTCTTGGCTTTGGGTTGTGATGGTGGACTGACTTCAACCCGGGGATTCTCATACATAGCCTCCTCGGTTGTGTCGCTGTCCTCATGGGACTCAGGGATTGGGACATCTGCTTCTGTTGCATTTATTGCTACAGCTGCCTCCTGCAAATATTCCCAGGTGCTGTGCCTGACACTTTTGGCTTTAAACCTTGGGTCCATTGCCGTCACCTCTCCGAGGAACTGTTGGATTTTTTCCTCCTGGTAACGTCCAGATAGGTCAGTCAAAACCTTCTGTTTAATGTCGGACACAAACGAAGAGTCTCCTTCCTGAACTGTGAAGTGGGCCTTCAGTTTCATGAGTATCGGAAGGATCTGTCCACAGGTGGGGGTTTTCTCACTAAATACACACAGTGTAGAAGTGTACAGGACCTTCATGACCTTTATGAACTCCTCTGCTTTGGTAAAGTCCTCATCTGTGATCCCATCCAGTCGGTCCCTCTCAATGGGCTTTCTTATACGTGGATCCAACACTGCAGCTTGGAGAGCCGGATACTGCTCAAGGAACCTCTCAACCATCAGAAAAAGGGAGTTCTACCTGGTTTTCACATCCAGTATCATGGTGTGCTGTTGGAAGTTTGAGGAGGAGCTGCTTTTCTTTTAGCACTATCTTCGCCATTGAAGAACGTTTCATCCACACGATGACTGCTCTTAGTTTTGCTGCCCATCGGGGCGGCGTAGCAATGCTGTAAACTTTTTGCGCAGCCAAGTTAAGGGTGTGGGCAAAGCAACCCAGTTTGAGGATGTCCAGCTTCTTTGCAGCAACATCCATGTTGGACGTGTTGTCTACAGCCATGACAACCACCTTGTGAGTAATGCCAAACTCTCCCAACACCTCCCCAATCTCCACTGCCACTGTTTCCCCGGTCTGCGCTCTGTAGACAGCTTTGGTCCGGAGGACTTTTTGGTGAAGCTTGCCTTGGCTGCTGTAATGGGCAGTTACAGTAATGTAGTGGTCTTGCGCTAAGCTAGTCCACCCATCACTTGTAATGGCTACCTTGCTAACATTTGCCAGCTCTGTAATGACATTCTGCTTCTCCACCTCATACCATGCAGGGATGAGGGTGTTTGATAGAACAGTCCTGCAAGGAGGGGTGTAACGTGGATTGAGGGCCTTTGTCATTTCCCTAAACCACGGTGATTCAACTGTTGCAAAAGGGTGCAAGCCTTTTACCACAAATTTTGTGACAGCCCTGTTACACTGCTCCACTTGATTAGAAGGCATCTTCCTGGCAGCCAGGGTGAAGGGAGTTTGGAGTATATATATACATATATATATTTTTACTTATAATTAAAAAAAAATCATTACAAGGTCCTCCAAATGTTCTTCTCAGACAGAAAGGAAGTGGGAAAAAAATGCATTTGAAGAAATGTCCTATATTTTGAAGAAATTTCTTTTTTTGGTTTAAAAAATATGTAATTGTTCACAATTGTTGGTTAATGTATTGTCTACTGTCACTTTTCATCATGTTTTTAGTGATTAGGAAAATATTTAGGATTTTTTTATTTTAAAATAAATGTCATTTTTAATAAAGTTAAATTAGTTTAATTATATATTCTAAAATGATTAGAGCACTATACAACTGTATTACTCATGTTTCTCACCAAAAACTCAATTTCCCTTTTCTTTACGTTACACTTGAACGCATAACCTAGTAGTCGTTTTACTGAGCCAACCTTAACGCATCATCACGCAGCACGTCTGAAACTTAATTACTTTTCAAGGAACTAGCTTGTATGCTGCTGATTACGACACGGATTTCACTATTGGATTACTATTTTTAACTGACGGGACAAGCTACAAAGTCTGTGTGTGCGCTTACCGCTGGTACTGTGGACGCCCGGTTGTCGTGCGGCGGCAGGAGGAGGAGTCGGAGTCTTTTCAACCCCGAGATAGTCGAAGGTAGTGCATTTGGCCTTTATTTGATGCACGATGCTTATGTTTTTGGCCATTGAGGTTGTGTTCCCCCCTTTACAAGAAATTATTTTGCAACATAAGTTGCATTTCACTTCCGCTTTATCTTTGGGCTTGGTAAAATGAAGCCAAACTGTAGACCTTTTCGCCCGTTCAGCCATCCTCGTGAGTCGTGACGTGAGCGAGGTTAACTGCCAGACTTCACCAGTTTTACTTTTAATACCTGTTGTTTGTTTACAATTTCATTAAAAAACATTGGTGGACACACTGCAGCGATTGGATTGATTATATTTAAATGCCGTGACGCGAGTCATGCGACTCCAGGGACAATAACGTTACAGGACACTACGGCCCTACGGGAGGAAAAAAACAATGAGACTCGATAGTGATATCGATAAGCCCAAACTTATCAAACTTAAGCCCAAAAAAAAAGTTTACGTAGAGCCCTGATGGGATGTCAATATTATATGAAGTATGTAGTCTACCATTGACTTAATACACCCCACCACTCTCAGCTCTCTCCCCCCAAGTGTCCTGAGTTGGGCACTGCAAGGCAACTGGTTTTGCACCTCCTATTTTACTTTAAGGTTTTCATAGTGCCTCTTTAAAGACAAACCATTCATTTACTATTGAAAATGGCTTTTTGTTCAATATTGTAGCATCCAGCGTAGGTACAGTTCCGGGCTTGTGTAGCCCCATAATGCCATGCAATATATCGTGTAAATGTTCTTTCGGTAAGTTCAGATAATGAAATGATCAATGAAAAACATCAACAAAATGCTGAATTAAACAATACTTTGTTCCATTCCAATGCTCCTGCTGGTGCCCCTGGTGGAAGGTAAAGCAGAAATCGGTTTTCTGATATCTGGAAGAAGGGTGTTATTTAAATATTGTAAATGAAATAGTTGTAGAACGATATGCAATGCTCGTACACATTGTCACAGGTGAGCCACCATACCAAGCTAGAAGGTGTATGTGCGCATGCATGCTTAGACCGGTGGTGATTGCTGGTTGCTACCCAACAGATGCCGGTTAAATGAATGAACCCTGTAAATGCTGAATAAAGACCCTGAAAGATACAAAAGAACATTATTGATCACATCATAAAACATAGTAGGTGCAAAAGAGTACAATTAATGAATATATTAACCAAGAAATACACACATACCAGAAAGGCTCTGCATTTTTCTTTAGAAAATGGATACAATTGAAGTGGGAAAACATATATTAAGGTGTGTTTGATTAGTATATCATAGCAGAATAGTTCTGCATTGGTCTGGGGTGTTAGGGTCCCATAACATGGAAGCTATTGAGCAAAAAGCCATTTTCCATAGGAAATGAATGGGATTTAAAAACAATTTAAACAAAATAGGAGGTGCAAAATATACGTTTATATGCATTTTTAGTGAGGTGTGTCTTGTTAGTACCACATAGCAGGACAGATCTCCATTGGTCTAGGGTTTCTGGGTCCCATAACTTGGAAGCTATTGAGCAAAAAGCCGTTTCCCATATGAATGGGATTCTTAAAAAAATTAAATAAAATAGGAGGTACAAAATATACGGAAGAGGATTAGGGCCACACATAAAAAAATAATTAAATTCTGACTGTATTCTCAGAATTCTGAGAAAAGAGTCAGAATTCTGACTTTAAAGTCAGAACTACTGGTACCCGTAAGGACCAACCTCTATGGGAGAGACACTTTGCTTTATGCAGTAGGAGGAAGAAGAAGAAGCCATTTAGGTCTTCCATCGTTAATGGAAGACCTAAAGGCGAGTGAAACTTGGACCAAAACAACACATGTTCCAGTTTCACTCACCTTTTGGTCTTCCATTAACGAAATGGCTTCTACTTCTACCTCCTACTGCATAAAGCAAAGTGTCTCTCCCTCTCTCCTGAGACTTTTTTCTCAGAATTCTGAAATGAATGTCAGAATTCTGAGTTTAAGTCAGAATTCTGACATTAATCTTAGAATTCTGACTTTAAAGTCAGAATTCTGACTTTAAAGTCAGAACTATTTTTCTTTTGTTATGTGTGGCCCTAATCCTCTTCCGTAAAAATATGAATTTCTAATGAGGTGTGTCTTTTTAGTACCACGAAGCAGGACATGTCTTTATTGATCTGGGATGTCTGGGTCCAATAACTCGGAAGGTATTGAGCAAAAAGCCGTTTTCCATAGGAAATGAATTGGATTTATGAAAAATGTAAATAAAATAGGAGGTGGAAAATATGAATCTTTAGTGAGGTGTGTCTTGTTAGTACCACATAGCAGGACAGGTCTCCATTGGTCTGAGGTGGTCTGGGTCCCATAACTCGGAAGCTATTGAGTAAGAAGCTGTTTTCCATAGGAAATTAATGAGATTCTTAAAATATTTAAATAAAATAGGAGGTGCAAAATATGAATTTTTAGTGAGGTGTTTCTTGTTAGTACCACATAGCAGGACAGGTTTGCATTGGTCTGGGGTGTCTGGGTCCCATGACTCGGAAGCTATTGAGGAAAAAGCAATTTTTCGTAGGAAATGAATGGGAATCTTAAAATATTTAAATGAAATAGACGCTGCAAAATATGATTTTTAGTGAGGTGTGTCTTGTTAGTACCACATAGCAGGACATGTCCACATTGGTCTGAGGTGTCTGGGTTCCATAAATCGGAAGCTATTGAGCAAAAAGCCAAGTGAAAATGAAAGCAAGTTGAACTTCAGTATCTTACCTGTACATGTGTCGGTGTTGTGGAGAATCCTCTGTGCTCAGAAAGTATCTGCATACGTTAAGAAAAGAACACACAACGGAGAAGCTAAGACGAGGTTATGAAGACGTGTTCGGTCATCACCTCCTGTGTTTTATTGTGTAGTCCATTCACAGACAGACCAAACACTCCTTTTTGTATCGGTTATAACTAGTTTATACCAGTATCAAGACTTTTATTTTCTGGTTTTGGTAAGATGGGAAGAGGTTCTTCTTTGTAAATAGTTTCTCTCTAAAGCCCAGTTCAGACCAAAGATTGACCTTGCAACGGCTTGCAACAAGACGGTTTTAGAACGTCGCAGTGGCGGTGTGAACGGGTCGTTGCAAGGAGTCGCAAGGAGTCGCCAGAGATTGAACATGTCAAATCGCAAGGTCCAGTTTTAGAACGCGGCGATTTAACTATTTCTCTTCAGCCAATCACAGCACAGAACAACTTGTACGTCACGGCCTTACTCCGTCCCGGTACCGTACTGTCCACTCCAGCATAAAAATATCCGATTGAAATATCCGATATCCGGAGAATGACAAAACACAGTAACACTAGCCTACTCTCAAGCAAAATAAAAATAAAACTAATTGCAAACCTTACTAATCACAAACCTAACTAATCTAACCTAATTACGCAAATGATGCTGTTGCGGCTCTCAGCTGTGCCAGAGCATTCACAGTTGCTAGGGAAACCACCTAGCGTCGCAGCCAGTTGCAGCGCGTTGCAGCCAGTGTGAACGGCCCAGTTTTAGAACGTCGCAGCCCGTCTCGTCGCAAGGAGTCGCAAGGAGTTGCGAGTTGCATGCCGTTGCAAGGCGAATCTTTGGTCTGAACTGGGCTTTAGATCATTAAGTAGATAATGCTTGTTTAAACTGTTAGTACATGGTTTTCTGTAATGTCTCTTTCATAAAAAAATATATTTTGTCAAATAAAGTCAAACATAAATAAACAAGTATTTAATGTATTTTTGCTATTTATATAACACTTTACAATAAGGGTAAATTAAAGAACCATTCATTAAAATAGCAAAATGCAATAATTAACATTCACTAACAATTGTATTACCGTTAATAAACTAATCAACTATTGGTCTAATCATTTACTAATGGTGTCCATGGTTAGTAGCGGTGTTCAAGTTAACCAAGATAATGGTGTTCATGTTAATGAAGGTATTTATTAAGAAATGATTGAAGGGGCTTAGGGTAAGGGTGAACCTAACCCTAACCCACTAACCCTAATCCTAACCCAAACCTTAACCGAAAGTCTAACCCTTATGGTAATGCTGTATATTAATGCTTATTACTACAATAGCTAATGTAAATGAATGGTAACTATACTTTTAATAGTTAGATAATGCTTATAACTATATCCACTGATGTTAATTAATGTTTCTTTAATTTACCCTTATCGTTGAGTGTTATCATGTATGCATCTATGTGAGTGAGAACCTTTTAACTCACATGATTTGATTGCTTTCGTCATACGCTAGGATTCTTGTCACCTCCCAGTCGCCAGAGGTGAGGTGGCGCACCTCATTCTGGTCGCTCCGTGACTGAAAACACAACACTACAAACGTTGCCAACAATGCCAACGTTTCTTGCATTAGGCACGCCATCACACGGCGTGCGTGTGATGGCGCGGACCGCTTCCGCAGCCGTCAAGCCGGCTCCGCTAAATTTATGTTATTTGTTTGTATTCTGGGTGATAACACTGGATATTTTTGCTAATACAGCACTGGGTATAATCACATACAACTCCCAGGCACTCATCGACATCGGATTATCAACTCACTTTATACGTAGTCCATCTGATGTTTGGGCTCGCTCGCTCGCTCCCGGCTGAGATCCTGAGGAGTGCAGCTCAACAACCTCGGAGAAGATCCAGAGGGAAACGCGGAGGGGTGAAGCATGCCCTGAGGGCCCGCGTACACAAGCCACCCTTGCCAAGTATCATGGTTCCAATGTCCAGTCCTTGAACGATGAGAAAGTGGATGATCTCCGTTTGCGTTGTGCATTTGAACGAGACATAAGGAACTGTAACATCTTCCTCTTCACTGAAACCTGGCTTAATCCGTCCAAAGCAGACCATTCCATAAAACCGATGGAGAATCTCTCCGTTTACCGGTCTGACAGAACTTTTGAGGAGTCCAAGAAGGAGATCGGAGGTGGCGTAGCCGTCATGGTAAATGAGGGCTGGTGTCACAGCGGAAACATCACCGTGCTGCGGCGCTTTTGCTCCCCTGAGGTGGAAATCCTGGCAATAAAATGTCGGCCTCACTATCTTCCACGCGAATTTACATCTGTGGTAATCGTAGCATTGTACATTCCTCCCCAGGCATGTACAAAAACAGCTCTAACAGTGCTTCACGATGCACTGAACAGCTACCAGGCCAGCGATCCAATGGCCGCGCTAGCGGTTGCTGGCGATTTCAACAAGGCGAATTTGAAGAAAGTGATGCCAAACCTTTATCAACACATTGACTGTGCTACGAGAGGGTCAAGAACACTGGATCATTGTTATACTCCGTTTAAGGGTGGATACAAGGCCCAGTCTCTTGCTCCCGTTAGGGAAAAGCGACCATGCTGCTGTCTTCCTCTGGCCATCGTATGTCAACAAACTACGAAGGGAACCCCCGATGACGAGACAGGTGCGTCGGTGGACGGACCAATCGGAGGACAGCATGCGAGTAGCACTACATGAAGCACTTTGGGGTACGTTTAAGAACTGCACTGTAGATATTAACACTGACATTAATGTGCTCACTGAGAATGTCGTTAATATTATCTCCACAACCACAGACATGCATGTCCCCAAAGTGACTGTTAAAGTATTTGAAAACCAGAAACCATGGATAAATAATAATACCCGGAATGCCCTGAAACAACGCACGGCTGCATATAAATTAGGATTGGAGACTGGCAATATGGATGACTACAAAGCAGCAGCATACAATGTGAGAAAGGTAGTGAAGGATGCCAAGAGGGAATATGGGGAGAAGATGGAATCCAAATTCCAGCAAGGAGACCTCAGGAGCGTATGGCAGGGGCTAAAAATCATGACGGACTACAAACGCCCGCCCCCCTCCTCGGGAGGTGCAAGTAAGGAGTTGGTGGATAACCTCAACACTTTTTTTGCACGCTTTGACACCTGCCAAGGGGCCATTGCACCAGGGAGGGAGAGCGACGGAGTAGGAGGGAGTGGAGGACCACTCGTTCTCTCTGAACATGATGTCAGGAGGACACTTAAGCTGGTGAACGCCAGGAAGGCTGAAGGACCAGATGAGATAGCGGGGCGGGTTCTCAAGGTTTGCGCCGACCAATTGGCACCAGTGTTCACGGCTATATTCAATCTGTCCCTGGCACAGTCCATCATCCCCATATGCTTTAAAAGGTCCACCATCATCCCCATACCCAAAAAACCTAGACCAGCCTGTCATAATGACTATCGCCCAGTTGCTCTTACCTCTGTGGTGATGAAGTGTTTTGAGAAGCTGGTCAAGGCCCACATCTGCTCTTCACTGCCCAACACCCTGGACCCTCTACAATTCGCGTACCGGCCCAACACATCCACTGAGGATGCCATTACTCACATATTACACAGCGTCCTATCACACCTGGACACGAGTAAGGGGAAAGTGCTGAACTATGTGAGACTATTATTTGTTGATTATAGTTCAGCCTTTAATACCATCCTCCCCTCCACCCTCATCAAAAAGCTCAGGAGCCTGGGGCTGAACGACGCGCTCTGCAGGTGGATCCTGGACTTTTTAACAGACAGACCTCAGGTGGTGAAAGCTGGCCGGCACACCTCATCCCCCCTCACCCTCAACACAGGGGCCCCCCAGGGCTGTGTTCTGTCCCCTCTACTGTACTCCCTGTACACCCACGACTGTGCAGCCATCGCAGACTCAAATACCATCATAAAGTTTGCTGACGACACCGTAGTGGTAGGCCTAATCCGAAACAACGATGAAACGGCCTACCTGGAGGAGGTGAGGTGCCTGACACAATGGTGCCTGAAAAACAATCTGCACCTCAACGCCAGCAAAACGAAGGAGATGCTGGTGGACTTCGGGAGGACACAGAAACGGGAATACACGCCTGTATCCATCAATGGGACCCCTGTGGAGAGGGTGGACACATTTAAGTACCTCGGTGTCCAAATCACAGATGATCTGACGTCGTCTACCCACCTGGACACCGTGGGAAAGAAAGCCAGACAGAGACTGTACCATCTCAGGAGGCTGAAGAAATTCAGGGCCTCCAAACCAGTCCTGCGGAGCTTCTACACCTGCACCATAGAGAGCATGCTGACTGGGAACATCACCGCTTGGTATGGGAACACCACCATTCAGGACCGTAAGGCTCTGCAGAGAGTGGTGCATTCAGCTGAGCGTACCATAGGGGGGAAACTCCCTAATCTAGCAGACATTTACACCAAGCGGTGCAAGGGCAAGACCAGCAGCATCCTGAAAGACCCCAGCCATCCTGGCTACGGACTATTCTCCCTGCTCCGCTCTGGAAACAGATACCGCTCACTGGCGGCAAAAACTGAGAGACTAAGGAAGAGTTTCTACCCCCAAGCTGTGAGGTATCTAAATGGCACTGATTAAAGCACTTTGAGCAACTGCACTTATTGATATATATATTTATTTAAGTAATCCCCCGCTCCTTAGACTTTGTGCAATAACCTCTGACATATTGAATGCATTTACTGTTTTGTTATGTTGTTATGCATATATTTAGCATGGAGCCGACTGTGAACATTTCACTGCAATGTATTGTGTATGTGACAAATAAAATCTGAATCTGAATCTGAATCATTACCAGTGTTGCCAGGGTTACCAACGTTAGCAATGTTACGACATTATCAGCATCATCAAAAATGTTCACATTGTCAACATCGTCAACATTATCAACATAAGCAATGCGGCTTATGTTACAGAAATTAAAGAACTTACACAGCATAAGTTACAT
Organism: Gadus morhua; assembly: GCF_902167405.1. Taxonomy (NCBI): domain Eukaryota; kingdom Metazoa; phylum Chordata; class Actinopteri; order Gadiformes; family Gadidae; genus Gadus; species Gadus morhua. Next base: position 23,958,662 of record NC_044051.1, on the reverse strand, counting down.
ACGTTATATATGTTATATGAGTTACATACGTTATATATGTTACAGAAGTTACCTATGTTACGTACATTACATAAATTACAGACACCCTTGGTCTACCTTTTTGATGAGCATGGAGATATGCTGGAAGTCACCCTGACCGCCCTGCTTCACCGGCAGGGTGAGGAACAGCCTGCTCCTGTCCCTGGAGAACCAGGGAACCCTGTCCTAAAGGGGGGGAGAGAGAGAGAGAGAGAGAGAGAGGGAGGGAGTGAGAGAGAGGAGAGAGAGAGAGAAAATATATATATATATATAGAGAGAGAGAGAGAGAAAATATATATATAGATAGATAGATAGATAGATAGATAGAGAGAGAGAGAGAGAGAGAGAGAGAGAGAGAGAGAGAGAGAGAGAGAGAGAGAGAGAGAGAGAGAGAGAGAGAGAGAGAGAGAGAGAGAGAGAGCGAGAAGAGGGGGAAGGGAGGGCAAGATAGGGAGAGAGAACGAGACAGAGACAAAAATAATGACTGAGAGAGTTTGATTATGAGGTGTATGTCCGTCTGTCCATCAGTCACTCAAGTTGAAAGAAGAAGTGTATCCATCCATGTGTGTAACCATCCAGGCGAGTTGTACCTGCATGGTGAGCCAGGCCTCTGAAGTCTCCTGTTGTCTCTGAAAACAACAACACACTCAGTGCGTTTACATGACACTAAAGATTGTTTGGGTTAGTCCAACTATGATTGGATTATTAAGATGCATGTATACACCTTAGTCACACTATAATCGAATCGAGTTACTCGAATTAAGACACCTATATTATTCGATTGTTTAGTCAAATCGGGTCGGATCGCATGGAATCCGATTTAGCGCTCTGCGCATGCTCAAGATTTTTCCCAGGGGCCGTCATCCGGAAGTATAAGGAGACAATAGTCATGTTGTTGTCGCCGTCAGAAAACGAAAGACGGCAATTTATTTAAAAAGGTGGCGAAGAAGATGGAGGAAGCCGGTGTCGTGCCAATGTAGTTACCCCCTATAAGAAGTGTATCATCATCAACATGCATTCAGTACACACTACGCTTCTGAATAGCATACGTGTGTGCGTGAGAATGGCAGTTTGTGTGTGTGAGTGACTTCAGTGAGTGAGTGGACAAGCGAGGAGAGCGAGCGGTTGCGCGTGACAGTTTAGTGAATGAACGAGTCCGGTCGTGTCTGTGCAAACGACGTGCACTGTTAAGTTAGTTGAACTACGAATAAAGTACCCAGCCTAATCGGTGGCCGCTTCATTCCGACCTATAAGCAGACCCACTGCCGGTCAAAGTGAATGGTGTTACCCCCGAGAGAACATCGGCCCTGGAGGGAACGTCTATCCTGTGCTCCTCGACTAAGGTCTGGGAGCCGACAGCAGGAAAGATGTAACAGTTCGATTTCACCAAAGGCTGAATTAAAAGTACATGTCTTTCTAAATGTTGGTCATCAATGAGGTTGTAAAGTAGTAACTTCTGTCAAAATAAATGTTTTTTTACAATCTTTATTCATTCATTGCAACTGACAGGGATATTCTCTGATATTATGAATCTTAAAGACTGCGTTAGGTTCTCCGACTGTGTGGTACTTCAGCAACAAGTAACGACTCGTAGTGAGGGTTATCTCGGCCTTGGTGGAGAAGGAATTGGGGTAAAGGAACTTTGGCTTTGACTCTCTGAAGTCCATATTGAAACGCGACATAGAGGAGAAAGGGATTGCTGCCATATCTGTACTCCCGGAGGAACTGTTCCGCCGCCACCAGAGAAGTCTCCATACGACGAGAGGTCGGAACAATGGAGCGTCAGAACTTTGGCTTGACTCTCTGAAGTCCATATTAAAACGCAACATAGAGGAGAAAGGGATTCTTGCCGTATGAGGGACAGCTGTCGGGTCCATTTCTCAGAGTGCTCCATTGTTCCGTCCTCTCGGTCGTATGCAGACTCCTCCGGCTGGACTCCTCCCGCTGCTCCGCCGCCGGAGGAGTCCGCACACGACCGAGAGGTCAGAACAATGCAGCGTCGGAGAAATTACCCGAGCTACTGTCGCCCCGGAATTGAGTTCAGAATGGATGTTCTGCGTGTCCTCTGTACAGTGTGCAGGAAAGAGTATAAGCTAGGATGTCCGGTGTGTTTTGCATTTGATCCCCAATGTCTGCACACGGGTATGGGTTGGGCATCTAGCTCAAGGACAACTATAAGAACTGATGCCTTGCTCAAAGACAAGGGAGGCAGCAGCAGTTACAATCTCCTGAATGACACGTCTCTTTCATTCACCTTCACTTCAGATAAAAGCTAAGCGAAGCAAATCTTCAACCGCCAATAACGAACATAGGCAGTGGCCAAGTCACTCCAAGTGGTCTATATTAGTGCTAGGGATGGGAATCAAAGGGTGCCTTATGATACGATACGGGATACATGGCCCTCGACACCGATAATATCGCCATACAGCGATTCTGCAATAATCGATATATTGTTAGACAATCCTACAGCGATACATCACCATATATGTCTCACGATGAATACAAAATGACAGTGAAAAGGTAAAGTGCTGGATTTCTGTCTTTATTCAAGGTCCAAACTGAGTTTTGAAACTGTTTAGAGCACGTTATTTTACTAATTAAAATATCAATATTCCGGGCGATATTCCCTGTATAACTCTTAAAGCATAAAAATCCAAAATATAAGAAGGGCGACGATATATCGCTGTATTGATATTACATCCCACCCCTAATTAGTATTATGAATACATCAATTAATACAATTATTACATATTTAAAAGCAACAACCCCTTGATGAATCACCTGTATACAGGAGCCTGTAGTTGCATCGCAGACCGTGAGCACTGATGCATTCTGGGAACGCCTCAGCCAGCGAACCGCCAGGTGAGTGCTGCTTATCCACTTCACCATTGAAACGTACAAATCCCTGAAAGGAGAGAGAAAGAAAGAGGGAGGGAGAGAGATAGAGAGAATAAGAGAGATAAAAAATGACGATTTATTTTTTTATGTAATAGGCGTGTAGATGTGTGTTTGATATGTGTGTGTATTTATGTGTGTGTGTGTGTGTTTGTTTCTGTTTAATGGTAAGTATGTGTGCGTGCGTCTATGTATGTATGTGTGTGTTTGCTTGTGGTTGTGTTTTTGTATGTGTATGTGCGTGTGTGTGAATGTGTGTGTGTGTGTGTGTGTGTATACATGTCTGTCTATTTGTGAGTGTGCTTGTGGGTGTGTGTCTACGTGGGTGTAAATGTGTGTGTGTGTGTGTGTGTGTTCTTGTTTGCGTGTATATAAACTTAGCACAAAAAGTAAGGAAATTGGTGTTGGTTGATTACTTCTCTGTGGTAACAATGCTTTTTGGCAATAAATCTTATACCATTGGATAGCCTTCAAGGTACCCTTTCAAATGGTGCCCCATTTGCAGAAAAGATTTGGCAAATTTTTCATTGGCCCAACCCACATACTCAGCGCTGCTGCTCATCCCACAAATGCCTGTTCCTAACAATTGGGGCACCATTTGAAAGGGAACTAAACAGTGTGTGTGTGTGTATGTGACTCACCTCGTCCTGAATCCCTCGGGTGGTACCAGCTCCTGCGTGTGTGTGTTCGTCCCAAACAGGTTGACCACAGACAGCCTCACGGAGGGATTGACCTGACCGGCCTGGGCACGCACGTGTTTGTGTGTGTGTGTGTGTGTGTGTGTGTGTGTGTGTTTGTGTAAATAACAAAGAGAAGGGCAGACAGGGAAAGAAAGACAAAAGGTAACGCTTTATATTAAAGTCCTTGTAATAAGCCTTTGTTAATAGGTAATAAGACCTTATTTTATGCTTATTAACTCTAATTTGGGTTAATAAGACTATCTATAAGGGTCAATAATAGCATAATAACCATGTTTATTATGAGATTACAAGACATTTATAAGCACTTATAAGAAACTTGTTAACTATTTATTGATTGCTTAATAACATTAATAATAGATGTATTATAGTTGTCAATAAACGCATTACAAACCCATTTATTGAGTCTTACTAACTTACTTATTATGTCATTGCTAAACCTTTACTAAGCATTTTTTGCTGCCTTATGAAGGTAAAACGGCTTTATTATTCATTTATTAGCAGTTAACTCATTGGCTGCTAATGACGTCTATAGACGTCAATTTAAATACAACCGTTGACTGCCAAAGACGTCTATAGACGTCAATTATGTTTTTCAACGGGGCGGGCTGGGGAGCGATCTGGAGCACCTTGTCACAAAAAATCAGGCTTGTAAACAGAGAATTTACTACCGAACTGACCCGCTAGGTGGGTCGTGCGCTGTGCCAAATTGGATGGGAGATGAGTAAACAGTAGCCTAATGGGTGAAGAAAGTGAACATGGCGCCCGCGAAACGTAAGCAAAATTTCAGACAGCTAACACTCGAACAGAGTATGTGTCTCAGTGTCGCGATCAACTTGGTTGTTTGCGATAAAGCCTCTGACGAAAAACCCGGGCCAAGTAGAGAGAGTAGGCCTACACGGCGTATTTCAGCAGACACCTCCGAATCATCAGGTGATGAATTCAGCGAACCTGACCCAGATTCGTCAGATGAGTGGTTGCCGTCAACCGGGAACAGCAGAGCCTCATCCCCTGACGCGTCTCCAGGAAGACGTAAGGGGGGTAAGAGCTAACTTTTCACCTTCTCTCCTCCTTCAGTCCGTCAGATGAACACCATTTAGTCCCACTAGTTCAGGGATGGGCAACTTCCATGATAAAGAGGGCCACATTTTTCATCATAACCATCGGAGGGCCACATGACTGCACACTTCAACTAAACGTGAGCTGAGAGAAGCTACACAATTTTGAATTTGGTAGATATGATTTCCTGTATTCTGGTGCATTTTGGGGATGGCCACTACCTAAAAAATCATCCAGAATCATAACCTATGTACGGTATGTTAATTGAACCAACATACATTAATTTCATGTTTTCCATGCTCAAACAGCCACATGAATGGTCAGTATTTTTATCAGTGCAAAGGGCTCACATACATCATCATTCAATGAAGTAAAAAAACTGAAAAACAGTGGCCCAAAATTAAGTGCAACAACTCAATGAACTAAAACCCAACAAAGAGTTTTAGTAGTTGTAGTGGCGACTTAAGTGGATATCTTTAATGACTGATATCGCTTCTAAGCAAACTAGACGCATGGGTTTGCCTTCGAATTCTATGAATTTTTCTCATCTTTCTTTCTTGACCGAGTTTTCTGTAACTCGATCAATTATTATTACTTTGTATTTTATGTATTTTTTATGTGCGGGCCTGACTGAGTGAGGATGCGGGCCGCACTGAGTGAGGATGCGGGCCGCATGCGGCCCGCGGGCCGACAGTTGCCCATCCCTGTACTAGTTCATTACTGTAGCTAATATGTGTTGCCAGTAGCCTACTGATGTGAAGGGATTTACAATTTACAGATCGTGCGTCCAGCAGAGCTCACACTCGCACTCCCACTGTTAGCCTCAGTCCATGTCACATTGAACGCCATTTAGTCCAACTAGTTCATAATGTAACATCTGTTGCCAGCCTACTGATGTGAAGCAATTTTCAATTTACAGATCATGCATCCAGCAGAGCTCCCAATCCTGTTGGCAAAGCGAAGAAGAAATGTAAAAAAAAGTATTCTTCACATCACACCGCAGCAATAAAAAAATATTTTTTTTATAGTAGGCTAATTGTATATTTTTCTATAATTTACAGGTCGTGCATCCAGCAGAGCTCCGACTCCTATTGGCAAAGCGAAGAAGAAAGGTAAAAAAAAGTATTCTTCACATCACAACGCAGCAATAAAAAATATGTTTTATGGTAATTTTATATATTTCTATAATTTACAGGTCGTGCATCCAGCAGAGGTTGCGGGGATGACTGGCATCAAGCTGGCTGGCAACCAAACAATTTCCCCTTCACTGCAACCCCTGGACCCCGGAGGGCTGCTGCGGAGCTGGATAGCGACCTGCCAACTGACTTCCTGACTGACAAGCTGCTCCAAAATATTGTGGATCAGACCAACCTATATGCAAGTCAATATTATGATGCACAACCTGACAATCTGCCATATAGCAGAGGAAATGCATGGAAACCAGTGTCAGTCCCAGAATTGAAAACTTTCTTTGGACTCAGTTTTCTCACTGGTTATATCAAAAAGCCTAGCCTTGAACTGTACTGGAGTGTTGATGAGGTAGATGCCACGCCCCATTTCGGCAAGACTATGCCTAGGAACAGATTTCAGATTATATGGAGGTTCCTTCATTTCAACAATAATGCATCACAAGATGCAACTGACAAAATGTACAAAGTCCGCCCAGTGTTAGATTACATTGTGGAAAAGTTCAAGGAGATGTATCAACCAGGGCAAAACATTTGCATTGATGAGGGTATGATGCACTGGGGGGGGCGCCTGTCTTTCAGGGTGTATAACCCACAAAAGCCTAAATATGGAATAAAATCCTACATACTGTGTGACTCTGCCACAGGGTACTGCTTCAATATGCGTCCTTATGTTGGGGAAGCTAGTACTCGGCCAGAGATAGTGTTCTCTCTCCTTGATCGTCTCCATTGTTCATGGATCATTTCTAAAATTTTGTAGCACTGTGTGAAGGTTTACTGGGAGTGAAAACCAACGTCTGTGGAACACTGAGGAAACATAGGGGGGAACCTCAGATCATCAGCGAGATGACAAAGACTGACTTGGGGGTGGGGGAAAAAGTTGTGCGGCACAATGAGAGGGTGATGGTAGTAGCATGGCAGGACAAACGGTTGGTTAGGATGGTGACTACCTACCACCAAGATAGCATGCAGAGGGTTGATGTGTGGAGGAGGGGAAACAAAGACAAGGCTGCTCAGCTCAAGCCAGAGTGTGTTGTTGTGTACAATGCATCCATGAATGGGGTAGACAAGTTGGACCAAATTATTGCATACTATCCCTTCATCCGAAGATCGCTGAACTGGTCAAAGAAGTTTGTAGCCTATCTCTTCCAACTATGCATGTTTAACGCCTATGTCCTCTACCGAGCCAGAAACCCAGGGGAGTGTAAAACCCTCTTGGAGTTCATTCGCAGGGTAGTGAAGTCCTGGACAGTAAAGCGACATGTGGGAGGGTGTGAGGAGGAGGAAGTGGAGGAGGAGGAAGTGGAAGGTGTGGGGGTTGAGGGGTCTGGGACTTGGAGGAAGGCTGACGTACTCCGAGAGCACCATATAACACTGACCCAGAGAGCAGGCTAGACGGAGGGCTAAGCAGACACAAACTCAAACACCTGATGCCCACCAGCAAGAAGGGGAGACCAGCAAGGAGGTGTAGGGTCTGTGCTCGCAGGGGTCTGCGCAGCGAGACAAAATGTGGTGTCAGTCCTGTCGTGTCCCCTTGCACGCAGGGGAGTGTTTTACAGCTTACCACACTAAGCTGAACTATTTTGTGTAGGGGTGGAAACAAGCACACACACACACACACACACACACACACACACACACACACACACACACACACACACACACACACACACACACACACACACACACACACACACACACACACACACAGGATTTGATATAGCTGCGCCAACATACAGAAATACATACCTGGAAAGAATTGTACAACTGACATTTTGAAGAATTTTCTTTTTTTTTATTTATATTATATATTGGTTATATATTTGCAAATAAATTATTATTGTCCTATCAAAATACCTGTCTCAATTTTGTTTTTGCTGTTTTATGGAGGGAAACCAATTTTCAGGTGTTGAAGGGGTCACTAACATTTGTCATTTGTCATTTGTCATTTGTCACATCACGCATAGACTACTGCAACGCCCTCCTCGCCGGACTCCCCACCAAACTCATCAACAGACTGCAGATCATTCAGACCTCAGCCGCCCGGATCATCACCCGCACCAAATCATCTGACCACATCACCCCTGTCCTCATCCAACTTCACTGGCTCCCAGTACACTACCGCATCCAATATAAAACCCTACTCCTCACCTACAAAGCTCTCCACAACCTAGCCCCCAGTTACCTCTGCGACCTCCTCCAAGAATACACTCCCTCCCGCTCCCTCCGCTCAACCTCTGCTGGACTACTATGTATCCCCACATCACGACTCACTACAATGGGTGCCCGGTCATTCAGCTGTTCAGCACCCAGACTCTGGAACTCCCTCCCCCCACACATAAAACAGTCAGACACCATTACAACCTTCAAGTCACAACTCAAAACTCACCTGTTCAAACTCGCACACAACGTCTAACTGATCATTGTTTTGATTGTTTGTTTGTTTTGTTTTGTCTTGTTTTTGTTTTATTTATTTTTTATTTATTATGTTTTTTCCACAATGTCTTTTTTTTTTAAACGATTTATGATGACTATATGCTCTGTAAGGTGACCTTGGGTGTCTTGAAAGGCGCCTCTAAATTAAATGTATTATTATTATTATTATTACTAAAGCAAAAAAAGTTTATTTTCACAAAAAGCTTGTTTTCTCCATTTTTGGTCAAAAACAGGTGTTTTTGGTGAAACCAACGTATGTTCTACTGCCGATTACTAAAGCGAGAACACTGCTTATAAAGGTTAATAAGGTTAAAAGGTTAATGTCTCTAGGGAAGACATACGGAATAGCACGTTTATTACACGAATGCACACGAATTACACCCGATAGAGTCACGCTATTTATTTTTTTACCCGAATTAGACCCGATGTAAGCCAATGTAACCCGAAACATACCGATTGCCTGCAGGCCGAATTATACCAATAGTCTAACGACAATTAACGATTGTGACCAGATTGTGTTAATTGTGTTGTGTTAAGACCCTCAATCTGTCACTTGGGTATAAATAGGGGGTGATGGATGGATGTCCTACTTTTATAATTAAAGGGGTACTTCGTCCATTTAGAACCGGCGTTCTATTATTATAAAATCGCTATTGTAATATAAATAAATATATAAATAAATATCAGTCTAAACCAGTCTCCCCTTGGCCTTCTCCCCAAATGACGCCAAATGACGTCAAATGACGCCAAACGCACTTTGGGTGTCTTCCCTGGCATAAATCGTTATGTTATCGTTATAACATCGGGTATGTGTAAATGCTACCCCGATAAATTGACCCGATCATACATTTTTAGCCCGATGTCACCCGAATCACCCCGACTTCCACATCGGTGGTCCATCGGCCATTAGCGGCCATTAGCGGGATGGTGTAAACGGGGCATAAGAAAATAAATAATGAATACTCTGATAACTCTGACTGTTTTGATTGAGAATAAGCATTACATGTTTGGTTGGTAATATTGCCGTTCATCATTAGGCCTATTCCTGCTGCAGATGCGTTGCATTCTAAAAATGTATTAGATTAAACAAGTTCTCGATTGATCCTCTAACTTCACCTTAACTTAATTAAGGATGCTAAGAGCATCGTTAGCCTACTATAGCCTCAGTTGCATCGCCAACAGACATTCCGTGTATTGGATGGGTTTTATTAAAACAAATCCAATACCACGGAATGCCCAGCTGGCGCATTTTCGCGACCAAAAACAGTGGTTACCGCCGATATATTACTCATAGACTGCTGTTAGGTTTAAACACTTTCATGAATTGCACCCATACATTTTCTAATCGGGGGCCCCAATGGCAAGTTCCGCAATGGGAGCATTTAGTGCAATGGTGTTGCGATCCACTCCTACTTTTTCACAGGCCGCAGTTATGGATTTCTTCTTTTTGAAGACACTCAACACTCTGCGGTACCTGTCAAGGACTTCATCTGGGTCGCGTGCTAGGATATAAAATAATAAGTAAACAAGGTGTTTAAGGTGTGCAATGGAAATTAACAGCATTCAGCATCTCTAGCCTAAAATTGGGCAACACACAAATCACATCGATGGGTTTGTTGTAGTAGTATAGTCTGGTATGATTTGCAAACCGAGAAAAAGAAAATCATGTGAATTTTTTTGATCAATTTGTAGTTTTATCTTCCTCTGGTGAATTGATGTGATACCATTGAAACAAAGAAGTTTTATCTAAAATAAATGAGTCCACTCGAACAACCCGGAAGTCTAAAGGTTGAATTTTTTTTTACACACAAATAGAGCTGTTAGGGGGAGTGTATGTTTGCAAATACCATAGTTAATATATTCATACAACAAGTATGTTGATGTGCTTGTTGTTTGATTTCATATTGTGAAGTTTAATTATGTAGTGACTGAACTAAGGGCTAAATTGTAAAATTGGCAGACATTTTTTACACAATTTCATGGTTTGCCTAACCTGGGAAGTGTTGCTAAACCAGTCAAATACCATAGACAAGTAATTGGATATGATTATGAATTCATATTCCAAAACCCAAAATAGGCAACATTAAAATCTAGGGCTGATGATAACCTGACTATAAAAAGTATAGGCCTAACATAAATTACCTCTTGAAACATATCGCTGTGTGGCCGTTTTGCTTCCTTTCTTTCCCTTCCGATTCTTTCCCTTCTGCTTCTTTGTCTTTTTCTTTGACTTCTTCCTCTTCTTCTTCTTCCCATCGTCTGAGGAGGAGTCGGAGGAGTTGGAGGAGTTGGAGGATTCGGAAGACAACAACGAATTTGAGTTTGACTTCTCCATGGCCTCATGGGATGGTTGGGAATTGTGGCTGGTCTTTCTTGTTGCTGTATAAAGGAAACACAAAGAACATTGCCCACATAGACAGTTAGCAGACAGGTTACAATAAGCAATTATGCCGTTTAGATATGGATTCAGCAAAAGGGGCCGCAGTTCACTGTAAGAAAGGTGTCCCTGAAATTCCGGACACACAGTGTTTACTCTGTTATGGTGAACATTTTGGAAGAAACTAATTATTTACCTATATTCAGATAGTTGACCTTTCAGGAAGTCTCTCTCAGCTGTAAGGTATTTTATTTTTTCTTCTTGGCATTCCAATTTCAATCTGGACAGCTCATGCTCGTGTTTTAAATTCTGCAGACCCGGTTTGGCAGTTTGAGACATTTGGGCAGCACCTGGGGACAGCAAAGAAATAACAATTTAGGATTAATTTCTAATAATCTGTATCGGGGACAAGACAGATTTTGAAGCATTACTTGCCCCCTTCCTGACAAGCTAGCATGACAAAATTGTTTGCATTAGATCCGTTTGGTTACCTAGTTTCATATGATGGCATGAGCTAAACATTAGCTAAAAGATTTTCGCTAGCAAAGAAGGGAGCGTGTCTATGTTCCCCGGGTCCTATGTTCCCCGGGTCCTATGTTCCCCGGGTCCTATGTTCCCCTCTTTGTATGAGACTGGGGAACATAGGACCCTTTTTTAAAAAAAGGGTCCTATGTTCCCCGCTTTTCCCAAAAAGGGTCCTATGTTCCCCGATATGTATGTGACCGGGGAACATAGGACCCTTTTTAAAAAAAAGGGTTCTATGTTCCCCGGTCTGTTACTTTTTCCATCATTACTGCCAAATTCCGGCCGAGATAACTACCATTGCATGTCTTTACCTTTTGTGGAAGAGGGAGGCGCACAGAGCTTTTGGCCGTGATATTATTATACAATTATATTATAGTATATACTATCATATAAAGAGCTACGGGAGTCGCAAACGGCAAAAATCACTTTATCCTCCATGCTGCAGTTCACCCCGGACTGCACTGCAATGAGTTGGCCGGTTGAACGCTGATTGGCTGTTACGTTACACATGTCCCTCAGTGGCCACGCTGTTGAACGCCGATTGGCTGTCATCACGCGAATATCGCGTCAAAGTTTAAATATTTTTAAAGATTGATAGATTGCGGGGAACATAGGACCCTTTTTGAGAAAAACGGGATACATAGGACCCGGGGTACATAGGGATGACCCCGCAAAGAACTAGCTTACCTAGAACCAGCTAACGTTGCAATAGCATTACATTCTTAAACTTACCAGAAGAGTCATGTTGCTTGTGCCTGTCTTATGACTGCCAGTTGCTTCTTCTCTCAAAGACCTGGTTCGGGGTGCTGACGACTCCGAGATGTTTGGCAAACCTTCGTGATACATTTTGTCGCATGTCCATCAAGCCATCTGCTACTTGCATGAACAGAACTTTCGGTTTAAAAATTACCCTAAAAATAAAAGCCTTTAACGGCATTTCAGAATGTTTGTAAACAATAGGCGTCAAGATGCTTCTGGGTGGCAGAAAGTGAATGGTTTCCACTGACCTGGGCCCAGTTTCCCGAAAGCATTGTTAGCCTAAGTGGATCGTGAAGTGCGTCGTACAAGCATCGTACAGTTTTCACACCGTTTCCCGAAAGCATCGAAAAAAAACGCTCGTAGCTAACGAGGACTCAGGGGTTCTCGTAGGATGCTAAGAACATCGTTAGCCTACTATAGCATCAGTTGCATCGCCAACAGACATTCCGTGTATTGGATGGGTTTTATTAAAACAAATCCAATACCACGGAATGCCCAGCTGGCGCATTTTCGCGACCAGAAACAGTGGTTACCGCCGATATATTACTCATAGACTGCTGTTAGGTTTAAACAGCAAAGATAGAGACATGTTAGAAGTCAACAACAACATAATTTATTGCAGCGATGTAAAATTCCAAAAATACATGCGCAGCCGAAATGTACCGATCAAACGCCAGGTCACAAGGCATATAATAAAATAAAATGATTCCATTGCTCGTGTGTGGGAGGTCGCTTTCGAGCTGCACTTGCTGTCTCCCTCTGATTTGAATACAACCATCGTGCTTAAAATGTCTTCATATTGATCAATGACAGAAGACATAGGCTACTGTAGACATGAATCATGAAATTCTCCAACACCAGCGGGTGTCGGAGAATTTCTGCAGGCGTTTTTTGTTGCGATTGTTTGCATTAAGCACTGTAGGCGCTTCGGTGAGGCTGTGATGAAGTTCACTATTTATTGGACCGTGTCTAGACGAACATCCCTGACCATAGTTAATCGCGTTTGTAGTCTACACTCAGACGTGAACTCATTATTGCATGCGGGTGTCTTCATTCATAAAAAGATTAAAACATTCAAATTATTCTAAAGAGGTCTAGACTCCATGCGCAGCCCCGCCTTCTCCAGTGAACCAAGAAAGCCTGCGCCGTTATGAACGGGGAATTTGACCCCCTCAGTTTTACACAGGAAACTTGAGATAATAAGGTAAAATCGCCGGGCGTGCCAAGCTGCGACCGAACCGAGATGGCAGTGTATAAATCTCATCTCATCATCTCATCTCATTTTCGTCCGCTTATCCGGGGTCGGGTCGCGGGGGGAGCAGCTCAAGCAGGGGGCCCCAGACTTCCCTTTTCCGGGCCACATTGACCAACTCTGACGGGGGGATCCCGAGGCGTTCCCAGGCCAGTGTTGAGATATAATCTCTCCACCTAGTCCTGGGTCTTCCCCGAGGTCTCCTCCCCACTGGACGTGCCTGAAACACCTCCCAAGGAAGGCGCCCAGTGGGCATCCTTACCAGATGCCCGAACCACCTCAGCTGACTCCTTTCTAAGTAAAGGAGCAGCGGCTCTAATCCGAGTTCCTCACGGATGGCTGAGCTTCTCACCCTATCCCTAAGGGAGACGCCAGCCACCCTTCTGAGAAAACTCATCTCGGCCGCTTGTACCCGCGATCTCGTCCTTTCGGTCATCACCCAGCCCTCATGACCATAGGTGAGGATAGGAACGAAGATCGACCGGTAGATCGAGAGCTTTGCCTTGCGGCTCAGCTCTCTTTTCGTTACAACGGTGCGGTAAAGCGAACGCAATACCGCCCCCGCTGCTCCGATTCTCCGGCCAATCTCACGCTCCATAGTACCCTCACTCGCGAACAAGACCCCAAGGTACTTGAACTCCTTCACTTGGGCTAAGGACTCATTTCCTACCCGGAGTAAGCAAATCCATCGGTTTCCTGCTAAGAGTCATACAGGGATCTATCCTCAGGGCCATTGGATGGCCCTGAGGATAGATCCCCTTACCCCATACTCCCGCAGCACCTCCCACAGTTTCTCCCGGGGGACCCGGTCATACACCTTCTCCAGATCCACAAAACACATGTAGACCGGATGGGCATACTCCCAGGCCCCCTCCAGGATCCTTGCGAGAGTGAAGAGCTGGTCCGTAGTTCCACGTCCGGGGCGAAAACCGCATTGTTCCTCTTCAATCTGAGGTTCGACGATCGGCCGAACCCTCCTTTCCAGCACCTTGGAGTAGACTTTACCAGGGAGGCTGAGAAGTGTGATACCCCGGTAATTGGCACACCCCCCGATTTGCACTCCTTTGGCACTGTACCCGACTCCCACGCGATGTTGAATAGGCGTTTAAAAAAAAATAGCTTGTGTCACAACTACATTTATGAACTATAAATAATAATAATAATTCATTTTATTTGAGGGCGCCTTTCAAAGCACCCAAGGTCACCTTACAGGGCAGTTTAAAAACAAAAAACAAAATCAACAATCATAAAAAACACAAGAACAAGTGTGGGGTGGGATGGGTTAGATGGAATATGTCAGTTTAAAAAGATTTGTTTTGAGACGGGACTTAAAAGTGGAAAGAGTGTCAGAATTACGGATGTCAGGTGGGAGGGTGTTCCAGAGGTGGGGGGCAGATCTGCTGAAGGCTCTGGACCCCATGGTAACCAGGCGGGCGGGAGGCACAGTGAATTGAATGGAAGAGGAGGACCGGAGAGTGCGGTTGGGTGTGTTGGTGTGTAGGAGTTCACAGATGTATGGAGGGGCGAGGTTGTGGAGGGCCTTGAAGGTGAGGAGCAGAATCTTGAAGTGGATGCGGGTTTTGACCGGGAGCCAGTGAAGCTGCTGAAGGACTGGGGTGATGTGATTAATGGAGGGGGTTCTGGTGATGATGCGGGCGGCAGAGTTCTGGACCAGTTGGAGTTTTCGGATGGACTTGAGGGGGAGACCGAAGAGGAGGGAGTTACAGTAATCGATGCGGGAAGTGACCAGGGTGTGAACAAGGGTGGCTGTGCTATGGGGTGTGAGGGATGGGCGGAGGCGGTTGATATTGCGTAGATGGTAGTAGGCAGACCTGGTGATGTTATTGATGTGTGCTTGGAATGATAGTGAAAATGAATGTTAAATTTTACGGAAAATATGGCCAAGTGGAAGTAGATAAATGATGAACAGGAGGGGGCCTAGAACAGAACCCTGGGGAACACAGTGACTGGAAGTGACTGGGATTTGAAAGTTTTGAGTTGGATGAACTGAGTACGGCCGCACTCAGATCAAGGAGGGTGAGAATAGTGAGGTGTCCGGAGTCTGCTGCCATGAGAAGGTCATTGTTGATTTTAACCAGGGCTGTTTCTGTGCTGTGGAGGGGCGGAAACCAGATTGAAATTGTTCAATCTGGTTTCCTATAGCCTAAATCATCCTGCCCAACAATATGGGCAGGATCTAGACCAAGCTCTCCTAATCGGGTCAGCAATAACAGTGTGTCAATGCCGTGAAAGAAGGTACGCAAAGTGTGTTCAGGATTGGGACTGATATAGCATATGTCGGCCTAGGCCCAATCAACCCATTTTCCTGCGACATTCCTGCATCTCCTCCTCCTACATAGCCCGTTTCAGGACCGTGTCAATGGACAGTTACAATCCTACGAACGTCGTGAGTACAGTGTACGCGCGTTCATGTTGAGAGGAGTTTCGGGAAACGCTCCAAAGAAATTCACGATGGTTCGCAAGATCCCTCGTGAGAATGATCGTACGAGCGAAGATCCATCGTTTTCGGGAGACGAGGCCCTGAAGCGATCCAGCCGGCTACTGTACACATAGTTACATAACAAAATTTGTTGTTGATCTGAAGATGGAACGAGGACGAAAACTATATCAATATTATATAATATTATATATATATATATATATATATATATCATTTTAATTCTCTTATCAACATGGTGAAGTGCATCGGCTTGCCTTGTGCAAATGATTTTTTATTGATAACAACATTGGCATATATCAAAACAGGACGATACAAAAAAAGAGCCTATAGTGCAATTAAACGACTGCTTTGAACAAATGTCATTTGAACATAGCAGTCAGGTTACTGCTTCTTTGTTTTGAGCCAAAGAAAAAAAAAAGAAAAAAAGTTTTTTTTTTTTAATCGCGCGATAAAAAAATTATCGCTGTTAAATTTGGTTTGAGTTAACGCCGTTAATAACGCGTTTAACTGACAGCTCTAATATATATATATATATACACGTCCCTTAGCACCCCACAAGAAGAAAATCATTAATTCCAAACATTTACTATGTTTTCTCAATCACTCTGCCCTGGGCCCCGTTCCCGATAACGATGGATCCACGCTCGTTTGATCATTCTCACGATGGATCTTGTGATCCATCATGAATTTCTTTGGAGCGTTTCCCGAAACTCCTCTTAACATGAACGCACGTTCACTGCACTCACAACGTTTGTAGGATTGTAACTGTCTGCTGGAATAGTGCTGAAATGGGCTCCGTAGGATGGGGTGACGCAGGAATGTCGCAGGGAAATGGGGTTAAAAAGCGTTAAAATATCTCCCCATCAAGGCCAACAGCAGAGTAGCATACGAAAATAATATGAATGCTTAAGATATTAAAACACAATTTATTGGGCCTATGCCGATAGCAGTCCTAATCCTGAATGCCCTGTGCCTACATTTTTTCACGGCATTTTCCCCCCTGAAATAATTCCATATTACAAAAATAGCTTGTGTCACAACTACATTTATCTTAATTTGCTGATTTCTGAAACATGCTTTGCGCAGCAAAGAGAGCCGACTTTATTTTATTCCGCTTTCATTGATTGGCGCGCACTCTCTAGTCTAGAATATTTGTAGACATTAAAAATGCAACGTTCCATTCATTCATTATCATTTAAACGCAGAGGCTAGGCATTGGCACACGGCTATTGCTGACCCGATTAGGAGAGCTTGGTCTAGATCCTTCCCATATTGTTGGGCAGGATGATGTAGGCTATAGCCTAGGTCTTTTAACACTGCCAAGTTCGTCAAGGCGCGGGCTTTCTTGTTTCAATGGAGAAGGCGGGGCTGCGCACGGAGTCTAGACCTCTTTAGAATAATTTGTGCCTCCGTGAAGTCCAACAAAAAAAAGGTTTAACAATGACATAATAGGTAAGTTAGTAAGACTCAATAAATGGGTTTATAATGTGTTTATTAACAACTATAAGAAACTCATAAGACTATTATTATTGTTATTAAGCAATCAATAAATAGTTAACAAGTTTCTTATAAGTGCTTATAAAAGTCTTATAATCTCCCAATAAACATGGTTATTATGCTATTATCGACCCTTATAGATAGTCTTAATAACCCTTATTATAAGGCTTATTAAAATACCTTAATGTAAAGCGCTACCAGGCAAAATAGATGATTAGTAATGTCACACACACCACACACACACACACACACACACACACACACACACACACACACACACACACACACACACACACACACACACACACACACACACACACACACGCAAACACAACCATAACTCTAGAACTCTTTAGAATAATTTGTATTATTGCAAAAAAAATTATGAATGAAGACACCCGCATGCAATAATGAGTTCACGTCTGAGTGCAGACATACACGATTAACTATGGTCAGGGATGTTCGTTACTGTCTAGACACGGTCCAATAAATAATGAACTTCATCACAGCCTCACCAAAGCGCCCACAGTGCTTAATGCAAACAATCGCAACAAAAAACGCCTGCCGAAATTCTCAGACACCCGCAGGTCTCAGCATGATTTATGTCTACAGTAGCCTATGTCTCCTGCCATTGATCAATATGAGGACCTTTTAACCACGATGGTTGAATTAAAATCCGAGAGAGACAGCAAGTGCAGCTCGAAAGAGACCTCCCACACAAAAGCAATGTAATCATTGGATTTTATTATATGCCTTGTGACATGGCGTTTGATTGGTACATTTCGGCTGCGCATGTATTTTTGGAATATTAAATTCCTGCAATAAATTATGTTGATGTTGACTTTAACATGTCTCTATCTTTGCTGTTTAAATCTAACAGTAATCTATGAGTAACACATCGATAGTAACCACTGTTTTTGATTGTGGAATTACGCCAGCTCGGCATTCCAGCTTTTACAACCCGGAAGAACGTATGGTGATGTCATGTCTCATTAAGTTAGATGCAAAAAGACAACATTTTGGAAAGAGGAACACAAATCTGTGACTTTTACTATGCTGTTACAAAACAAGCATGCTAAGATGGCGCTGCAGGCGCTCAGACAACTCATTTTTGAAGGTACTTCAAATACAAAACCATTAAAGCTAATCAAATACCTTCAGAAAAATTAACTGCTCATGAAAAAAACAAAATGCCGCATTTGTCACCAGATGATGAAACGTTTAAAGAAGAATGGCAGGGATCATTACAGCTGGTAAATGTATCGTCTTCTTCTTTATAGGCTAATATCATTTAAGTAGCCTGTAACTATCTGTACATTTAGCCTGCTTGCCTACAAGCACAATTGACTAGCAGTTTTGTGTTCAAACATGCATCATTAATAACCCCTTTCCATCAGCCATTATACGGGATGCAAAATGTAGGCTACTGTACAAAGTTCATAGTGATTGATGCACAATAATGGTATTTTTTAAGCTGCACCAATTAATAACTTAACCAATTAAACAATACTGTGAACTTTTGTAAGGATATGCCAGAGAGCAATGCACTGAGGGACCCAGACTGTGAAAACAATTAGGGACTTATTTTTTCAAGAAGTCCAGACTTTCGCTCATTCAGTGGATGCCGTTCATTTATCGGTAAATCATTTTTGAGCAATAAATTGTTGAGCGAAATGTATAAATATGTCCTCAGTTGAATGTATATATATATATAGTGTCTATTCTGTACCCAAGTTCGCAGAAGGGATGCAGTGTAATTATTGTACCGCTGTGGAGCGCTATGCAAGGACGCAGACTTCATATGTTAATGAGGGTGTGTTCACATGACGCACATGTTCAAGATGTTTAACGTAGTTCTAAGTGAGCTCGGCTGAGCTATATATTACGTGAGAGATAATGCCCGACGAGGTGTCCATTACCAGGAATTAATGGATGACACAGAGGAGTGAACTGGTTGCCTCCACGAAGTCCAACAAAAATCCATAACTCAAGCGCACACATACACAAATGCACCGGAGAATGGAAGGAGGGGAACAGAGTTTGTTTAGGTTTGTTTGCACGATGGAAAGCCCTAGTTATTTTTTATCTGTTTAACAGCTCACAGTCCTGCTGTGGAAGCATCTCACCAGATAACACAGACTCTGTTGGAATATCTACAGCCTTTTTTATTTCATTCCACTAAAATGGCTGCTGTTTAAACGACCTTGCCAGCTCTCCACAGAAAGGGATTGAGGACAGTATTTGAGTATTGAATCTCCTTTAAATCAATCAAAAACACACTTAGAAAAAGCTTGAGACAAGAAAATATACGACAACGACACACACATATGCAGACAAACATATGCGACAACGATTTGCCAACGCGAACAATGCATTGTACCAAAAATGGGCCTACATACATTCTATGTTTAACATTTCTGTTGTAAAGGGTCGTAAGGTCGTTCAAATCCCACAAACCCATATATAGACAGACACACACACACACACACACACATACACTCAAACACACAATCACTCACAAGGTACACACACACATGTTATGAGTGTCATCCATACATAATATATTTTATGGGGGGGCCCTCATAGTCAAATCTGATTGGTCAGACCAGACCGATCGGACCAGATAGACGATCAAATCATATAAGATATACAGTATGTTTACATATGCGGGTCCATGATGCCTTTTTTATGATGACTTTTTGCGTGGTTTCAACGCTGAAATATAATCACTTGTCACATCAGGGTTTCCACAGCGGTCTCAAGGCGCTGAAGGAACGACCGCTCTAAAGACTTTCACGGTATAACCACAATGTGTGTCTCCCTTCATGCCAGCATCTGCATTCAGTTAGACAGAATATATAATCTACTATTAGAATTATACTCTAATATAGCATGATATAATACAGCGTCATTATAGTGGTGATATCATGCTTTTCCGACTTTTCCCTTTGCTTTAGACGTTATATGATGTATACATGTTTTAGTCTGAGCCAGGGGGAGAATTCGCGCCAAACGAGAACGCCCCACAAAAAGTGTGTGAAACAGCTTTTTTGCACTCAAACTTTACTTCTGTAATTGTGTGACGTCAGACTGTGCAGTGGGAAGGGCTGAAGTGCAGAAATCCTGCCTCCTTCTTACATACAGGCGTGTAACCATAATCTAATGTGATTATGCAATTATTAACCCTGAAAAAGTGTGATATGGGATCTTCAATATAATACATTTATGAATGTATTATTCACTTCCCATCACAACCCCCTCCGTGTGAGTGGTACAACATGACTTTGTTTGAATCGGGGTTTGGAAATGCTGCCAAACCTTCTACGTTTTACCACCTGAGGTTGTGTATCTAGAATGTGTCTATAGTGTGCTCTAATTTGACAATAAACTGATTGGATAATGTCACTATCATTACATAAAGGGGTTATCAATGTCATGGTCTGTGTCGTGTTTTGGTGTGTTTCCCTGTGTTTCCCTCCTGTGTTGATTACTGCTCCCTCCCCTAATGTGTCTCAGCTGTTCCTCGTTGCGTGTCTTGTGTTTGTTACTTAAGCCCTTGTCTTTCCTTTGTTCCTCGTGCTGTCATTGTGGTTTGTTGGTCCTGCGTGTTCTCTGTTGTTACCTGTGTTCCCTTGCTCCTTGCCTTAGCCTTTTGGCAGAAATAAAGTGCAGTTCTTCCCTACCCGTCTGCATCTGGGTCCTACCTGCCTGCCTGCACCCACAACCTTAACAATCAAACAAACATTGAGGACATTTATGGAAGGCAAAACCTAGCACAGAAAATAGCACACAGAAGACTGAGTCTTTGAAGCCGAACAATCACTCATTTGGCAATTCAACTATTATATTATATAGATAATGATAGTGTTGGCCATTTCGTGGACAGTTTTATCCAGGGAAGCTTAAAGGTGACATATTATACCACACAGTGAGAGTTTGACTAGCAGTTACAAGCCGTTTTGGAAATCTGCCTCTTCTGACTTCACAAATGTGCGGGTCCACCTAGATGTATGAGGATATATGAGCAACGTTTGCTACAGTCCAGTAGGTGGGCTGGTAGACTGATCTATCTAGCACACATCTATGGGGACACCCCCACTTGTGATGTCAGAAGAGGCCGATTTTCAAAACGGCTTGTAACGGCTTATCACACTCACACCTAGTTTTATAATCTGTCACCTTTAATTCGTCCGCTACATTGCTGACTGGACACTTATAAACTCCATTTCCCAAGATGCTCTGCTGAGGTGTACACCTACCATGGGGTATGGGTAGTGTAGTCCCTGTGGGTATGTGCTGCCGGTGAACTGGGGCAGGGCCATGTTGGGCACCAGGGTGTCGTTGATGGTGAGGAAGGCCAGCCTCTCTCCGTCAGGCGACCACCAGTAGGCCAGGTGGGACTTAAGGATCTCCTCTGGATCACCGCATAATCAGAATCAGAGTTACTTTTATTACATCTTAATCTTGTATACAAGGACACAAGAGCACAATTTTTAGGCTGAGTTCCTCAACAGCCACATAGCAGCAACAATACAAGATCAAGTAAATAAAGATAATAAAAAATATAAATATGCACAATATGTAGCAGCATAGATACAAAAATAAATAATAATAATAAAATATAATAAAGTAAAAAAACTGTTGTAATACGTAATAATAAGTAATGAGGTGTAGTAAAGTGTAAAGTGTTCAAATGTTAGAGGTACCTGCCATGGTTTATTCTTTGGTGCAAAAATGCTGTCCAAATTACATAAGAATAAGTAGTTAAATAGTGTGTCGTTTTAGTGTGCGCAGGGTTGGTTTGGGGGTATAGAAACATTGATCAGTATAAATTAGAGCTGTCAGTTAAACGCGTTATTAACGGCGTTAACGCAAACCAAATTTAACGGCGTTAATTTTTTTATCGCGCGATTAACGCAATTATTTTATGATAAAAAAATAAAATAAAAATAAAAATTCTTTGGCTCAAAACAAAGAAGCAGTAGCCTGACTGCTATGTTCAAATGACATTTGTTCAAAGCAGTCGTTTAATTGCACTATAGGCTCTTTTTTTGTATCGTCCTGTTTTGATCAGTGTATATGCCAGGGGTACTCAAGTAGAAATGATGAGGGGCCACAAAAAATTTTTTCAGTGACTCAAGGGGCCGGTCGGTATACGTGTGACTGAGGCCGATATATGCTCTGTTTTAGACGTAACGCGTAAGCACGTAAGATACATAACCCCCCCTTGCGCGGTAAAATATCCCCCCTTACGTGCTTAAGTGCGTCGGCCAAAATTCCTGACTATGCGACTGAAACACACCCTACGCAGCTCGCAAAGACTGTGATTCGCCAGCTAACCACATCCTTTCAGGGGTCTCACATTTCCGGTTTTACAGCATAATAGCGCCATTTTTAAAAGGCCGTGACAGAAGCGAATGAAGAATTTTGAAGAAGGAGAAGAAGAAAACACAAGAACGAATTATGATATTTATAAATATAAACAAGCCAGCGATTTCCACTTCCACGCCCACAGATTCGTTCGTTGCTCCCCCTACTGTTCTGGCGGAGAATCCCCTTGCAACACGCGCAATCCTTAAGGAACCTTAAAGGAACCGTAAATCAAAACTTGTCTAAAACAAGTCCCTTGTGTAAATTACGTGCTTACGTCTCTGCGTCTAAAACGACCCTAAATCGGCCTTGACTGCTGCTGAGATGGACTGTCTGCCTCGAGTTTGGGAGGGCTGGAGCGGTCTGTGGGCTGGAGTGCTATCTGTTTATCGTTGCAACCCCCAGCCTCGTATTGAGATCGCGGCGCGCGGTTTCAAAATAAGAGCGCCCAACACGATTTTTTTTTTTTTTTTTTTTTTTTTTAATAATTAAAAAAACTTTTCAAAACAGCTCGAGGGCCATTAATAGACACCCCGCGGGCCACAAAAGGCCCGCGGGCCACTACTTGAGTATGACTGGTATATGCCAATGTTGTTATCAATAAAAAATCATTTGCACAAGGCAAGCCGATGCACTTCACCATGTTGATAAGAGAATTAAAATGAGAAGAATTATGGGACAAAAAAATCAAGGGATATTTAGCATAGAAAAATAATTTGTGATTAATCGCGATTAATTAGAGTTAACTATGAAATTAATGCGATTAATCACGATTAAATATTTTAATCGCTTGACAGCTCTAGTATAAATGTATCTATACATTTATAGTTATATATTTAAGTACCCGGAGTGGAATGGTTCATTATTTTTTACATGGGTGAGATTCAAATGGCCCCCTAGCTAAAGTCTATGGCCAAAGCTCAGTTATATTAATATTGGATAACTTTTAACGAAATAAAACGGGACCTCTCAAATACATGATATCGAAAGTCACTAGTCACTGAGATCATAACCAAACGAGGAAATTCTTATCGTCTTCGTGTGTGTGTGTGTGTGTGTGTGTGTGTGTGTGTGTGTGTGTGTGTGTGTGTGTGTGTGTGTGTGTGTGTGTGTGTGTGTGTGTGTGTGTGTGTGTGTGGGCTTCTCTATGTATGTGTGTGTGTGTATGTGTGTGTGTGTGTGTGTGTGTGTGTGTGTGTGTGTGTGTGTGTTGTGGTGGCCCATCCGCTGAGCAGTGCCCCACAGGGCCACATGGTGGACACAAGGGGTGTGGTATTGGATGGGAGGTACTACTCTAAAAGCTGTGTCATAGAGACCCCGCCCCACTCAGCTGTCTCACAGGTGTGCTGAGTTAGCCCTGCAATCAGGAGGCCTTTTAACCCCACCAGAAGAAGCTGAAGACGGACTGGCTGGGGGAGCGTGAGGAGACCAGACACACACACTCTGTCTGCCAAGTCTAGTGGAAAAGCCAGACAGAGCACCCTAACATCAACCGCCGACCCGGTGAAGATTTGAGTTGCCTTTTTTACCCCTCCCTTTTCCCCGCACCTTTATAAATAAATGTCATAAGTTTGATTTCACCCCCTGATTCTGCCTGTTTCTGTTCCGATTGGTTATCCCACTGTTGAGCATCACAGACCAGGCGCCCACTGTGTGTGTGTGTGTGTGTGTGTGTGTGTGTGTGTGTGTGTGTGTGTGTGTGTGTGTGTGTTACAGACCCTCGTAGAGCCAGTCAGCGAGGCCGTTGAAGATGACCTCGTGGGCCCCTGATGAGGTCACCCTAAAGGTGCTGGCCCGCAGGTCAGCCTGGTAGTACAGGTTGTTCTCAAAGACGTACAGCTGACACACACAGACATGTCCACACACACACACACACACACACAAACACACAAACACGTCCAGATCCACACACACGCGCAGACACATTTACATATGTAGAGGCACACATGCAAAGACACACACACACTCACACACACACAAACACATACACATACAGATGTAGAAACACACATGCACAGAAACACACACACACAAACGCATGCGCGGAGACACATGCGTAGAGACACACATACACACCCACACACACGTATATATAGACACACAAGAGTCGAAAAGAGAGGGAGGGAAGGTCAATACGACAGACACACAAAAGCAACAATACAGACACATTATCAGATCCTCACCAGCTGTTGGCCATGTTTCCCCCAAGCTGCGTGCTGAAGCACTGCATTCTGGACCTCTGGAGGGCTCACTTCCCACACCTCCCTGACACACACACACAAATAGAGAAACATATACACACACACACACACACACACACACACATAGAGAAACACACACAAACACAAATAGAGAGAGACACACACACACACACACACACACACACACACACACACACACACACAGAGAAACACACAAACACACACACACACACACACACAGTAATATCAAACACAAAATATTAAACACACACACACACACACACACAGACACACACACACACACACACACACACACACACACACACACACACACACACACACACACACACACACACACACACACACACACACACACAAAAACAGAAAAAATAGCGCCCAGTCTGCACTTCTCTCTAACTCTGTCTCACGGTATACATAAATATTAGTGTGCACAGTTTACCACTGTTTTAATTTATCTTGTTATTATATACTTTTTTTTATTTTATTATCGTTATTTATTATTGTGATCTATGTTGCTACTAATTTTACATATTTTTATTTCTACTTATCTTTATTACTTATTTTGTATTGTTGCTGCAATGTGGCCGTTGAACCAACTCTAAGAATTGTACTCGTCGCCTACGCACAATAAGATGTAATTATTATATATTATATAATAAGATTCATGAACATAAACATGAGCAGCGAGGAACAAACGGGCAAAACAGGAAGGTTGGGGAGTCTCTCCGCAGTACACCTACCTGGTGTGGAGGTTGTAGATGATGTAGGAGGCGGTGTAGGAGTATCTATACACCTAGAGAAGCAGGAGACATTTCTTTAGAAGTTTGTGATCTTGAAGCGGAAACCAATACAGCCATCCATGTCGACCACCACAGAAAAGTTGTTGGCTTTCTTTACAGAATCCAAGTTCATCCAGAGGTAAAGGCGGGCAGATGGTGGGGACAGCTCAAGGGTATCAGAGAACCAAATGTGATGGGTTAATCTCAGAAACAGATCTGCTGTTAACTGCCCTGTGAACCCCATGCAAAACAGCTGTTGTTCGGCAAACCATTTCTTTTTTTGTAAAGATTGTAAAAACACTATAATATTAATATTGTAAAATATTTAAAGGGACCTATTATGCTTTTTCGACTTTTATGACCTATAAACGTTTTTATAATGATTGATCGTCATGTTTAACCATACTAAAGTGTCAAATAATGACGGACATGCATTTCAACGTATTCCCTGCGGACAGTCTGGAGTGGCTGGGCAAAGCGCTAAACACTCGGGACAACGTTTGCGATTCACTTGTTCACATTTCCGGGAAATCATCTACGTAGAGGCACTCCTGCCGCGCCCCCATATGCCTGGTCAAATCTGCCCACGCGCGCGCTTCAAGGAAGGTATCCAATCACAACGAAGTTGGGTTGGCAGGAGGGGGGCGAGGGGGCGGAGAAGGACAAAACCCAGCGTTGACAGATAAAGGCTGAAAGCGCCCAGATGAGAGGAAGAGTTTCCCGAAAATCTACATCGTTTTTTGTGCATGGTTAAACATGACTATCAATCATTATAACAACGTTTATAGGTCATAAAAGTCGAAAAAGCATAATAGGTCCCCTTTAATATTGGGACAATCAGGCAACAACGTTACAGCTTAGTAAACCGACATTGCAAGGGTTCCTTCATGTATTAATGCGGATTCGACGCTGCAAGGCGATATATAATATTTATTCTATCTATGATATATATTATAGATATAATATACCTAAACACAAAAACAACCCAGATCTCCTCCAGGAGGTGGAGCAACTCATTATTTAGTGTTGTCTGCTGCCGCCCAGAGCAAACTATCTCCATAACCACTCGGAGGAAGAAGCTAAATAACTATCGTTTTTATCCTGCCGCCTTTCAAAACATTCTCAGTACTCAGCAGCCCTAGATATAGTTATTCTTACTTGATTCTATTGATTTGATTTCAATTTTAATAAAATAAGTAATATAAGGTAAAATCTTGTTTTGTTAACTTGAACTATTTTATGTTTAAATAAATGAACACATCTTGTTCAGACAGGGTGGGGGGAACGGGGGATGTGGGGGGGGGGGGAGAAACCAACAGAAAGAAGGAAATGAAGACCTTGTCTTTGTTTAAGTACTTTTGCCTTGTTCTGATAAAACTCAGAGAAAGAGAAAGCTGAGTTCTGCTGTGGGACAGAGGGGTGAGGGGTGATGAGGAGGGGGGAGGGATGATGAGGTTGGTGGGGTGATGAGGGGTGATGAGTGGTGATGAGGAGGGAGAGTTGATGAGGAGGTTAGGGTTAGGGTTAGGAGAGGATGGAGGGATGATGAGGTCGGAGGGGTGATAATGTCGCAGGGGGGGGAGGATTCAGTTACACTGCAGTGTTTTTCGCGGGGCTTGGGGGGAGAGCAGGAGTTCCACCTGGGAACGAGCGGTGGCTGAAATCAGTGATCACCCACCCACACACACACACAAACACACGCACACACACACACACACACACATAGACAGAGACACACAAACTTGCATACACTTACGGAGACACACGCTTTTATGGACACACACCCACACACACACACACACACACACACACACACACACACACACACATGCAGAAACACATACTCATACACACAGGGACGTCCTTAGGGGGGGGGGGGTAAATTAGGATGATTCCAGGGTCGCACATTATTAAAAGTATATGCAAAAATAAATAAGAAAAAGTTTTATTTTTCGGGTTAAATCATCAAATTAAGGTGGTTTGTTTCCTTGTTTTGTTGTGATTTGTTTCTCCATTTTTACAAATACATTAGAAAGTTTTCTCCCTGTTATCACCCCTCTCATTTGTCATTATTTGGTACAGCCCAAGTCTTACGCTACTGCAGAGCAAAGTAGCAGCCAGGCAGATCGTTGTGAAGCAAGTGCAGACTGCTAGTGTCTTAAACTAGCAGTCTAAAGTCAGTTTGTGTGTATCCCGGTCGGTGAAACGAAGAAGTCAGGTTGTCAGGGGAGGAAAGAGAGGAAAGAGAGAGAGGAAAGAGCTCAAAGTGGTCGACAGTTCGTCACCCAGTTTTTTATCAAGAAAGGTATATTCCTTCCTCTACACTTTCCCAACAACCTGATAACAAGCCTAGCCTAGCAGTTGGCGCTACTGTGGCTAAAATAATTACAGCCTGCACTGGATGATAAAACTGAAAAGATCGTTTGCATTACCATTATCATGATATCCAATAGCCTACCTGTCTACAAAAAGCCTAGATTATTTTTACAAGTCGAACGGATTAATTAATATCTCCAGTATGCAGGCGTTGCCAAGCAACGTGGCCTTCATAGGGTCTACATCTTTCCTAGGTGTAAATTAACACTTTTTAACCTACACCCTCCAGCCAATCAGAATCGAGTATTCACCCAGACCATGGTATAAGTAAGGGATAATGTATAGAACGGCGGTCATTATCGAGAAAATAAGCCCCGACAGGGCGAACAGGACACCGAAGCGCAGCGGAGGTGTCTTGCTTCGCCATGAAGGGGCTTATTTTACGATAATGACCGGCAAAGTTCTATACATTATCCCGCTTATTACACGGCTACTTGCCAAAACGAAACAATTTATTTACAATGTATTTGTTATCAGCATTCATAGTGTTGATCAGCAGAGAAATAGTCCGCCCAAGATGTTGACGTCGTCGCTTAGCAACCGACAGCGCTTGGGTTGATACATATCCTGCTTATTACATTGACAAGTTACCGGACTACGTGCAGAGTGTTACCAATGGCAAAAAGTCATTTTGTTTACCTTGATAGCGGTCATTATTCATCCGTTGCCAATGAATTATCCAAAAATAATTGACCGCCGGAAGTTGTGAAGTGCCCATGCAAGTGAACGGAACGTTGAAAAGACCAGTGTAATAAATGGAGATAATGCGATGATTAACATTCCATACTGCTTGTCAGCATGATAATAACATTTATGCAAACAGATTTTGAATATTTTGATTGGCTGCATTACAATATTAGCAGACATTAAATTAAGGATACTTACATTTTAGCTGACTTTTAAGTTTTAAGTCAGCTACAATTACAAGTAGTCTACCCTCAGATTAATAGCTGCTATTTATTGTAGGCTAATGCATCACAACATACAAATACATATTTAGTCATGCCCAGCTCGATTCAATCAAATAGACTGTTGACAACATTGTTTAATATGTTCAGATAATTATGAGACATATTCTGAATATATGATGTATCTTAGAGTCAGGGCCCTCTTCAAGCCATGATGAGTAGAAAGGTTGAGAGGTTGAAATAGAAGAAGGGGAGAAGGAGGACAGTCTAAGTAGAAGCAGCACTGTCACAGTCTATTATCTTATTTCTGTCTATACTAACTACAGGTAAATGTGTAACTAAATACAAACTAACTATCAATTGTACAAAGTAGACTAGGTAAGTAGGTAGGTTTATCATGTTGTTATACAGTTGTTATTCATTTTCTTCTGATGATAATGACTACCCAATTTTGACCCAGTATTACCCAATATTTAATGATTATAAAATGAGAATGAATATATAAAAAATGTAGGCTATATATAATTGTATTTTTCTTTGAAAATATATATATATTTTTGGGTTGGGGGGGGGAGCTCCATAACCAAATTCTGTCGGGGGCCCCAGAATTCCTAGGGACGACCCTGCATACACACACACTAAAATGCAGATACAAACACACACACACACACTCATATGCAGATACAAACACACACACACAGACACACACTCATATTGTGGCAACCCCGCGCCGTCGTGCTTCGACGAACTGCGCCAGCAGCCTGAACAGCGCCCTCTCCGCGGACAGGTAGTCCGCGGGAGATGTGTCCCGTTCAGCGCGGCTGCGCTAGATCGCGCACCAAGCAATCCCGGGGAATCATGGGCATTGGGATCACCTGGCGGAAGGAGACGGCAGAGGGGCCGGGCACGCACCAGACGGGGGAAGCCGAGTTGGAGACCATTCAGTGGAGTCGCGGACTGAGCGGCAGAAGCCGGGAGCGATAGCCACGCTGACCTCACCGACGGACCGGAACCGGAGACCCCTCGCCCCTTTTTCCCCAGTGTGGAAGAAACCTAAGTTACTGTATGATTTCGCCTTTTCTTTGGTGAGCTGCACGTAATAAAACCGTTGCACCGCAACCCTGCTTGAGCGTTTGTTTTGAGAATCACAGCCGCCGACGACCGGGGTTGCCACATTATACAGATACAAACACACACATACACAGACACACACGCACTCATATGCAGATACAAATACACATATGAATGAACAAAGAACTACATAATTGTATGAGGGGCCGCCTGGGACATAATTCATACTTGGTCTTACACACACTATTATACTCTGTTTACACGTATGTATGAGAGTGTATAGTCGCGTATGTGAGAGAGTATAGTAATGTATGTGAGAGAGTATAGTAGTGTGTGAGAGAGCATATAGTTGGGAATGTGAGAGAGTATAGTAGTGTACGTGAGATGGAAATGTAGTGTATGTGAGAGAGTATAGTGCTGTATGTGAGAGAGTATAGTAGTGTGTGTGTGAGTGAGTATAGTTGTTTATGCAAGAGAATATAGTAGTGTGTGTGAGAGAGTATAGTTGTGTGTGTGTGAGAGAGTTTTACTGAAACGGAAGTGAGTTTGATTCCTCAGTTTCTGATTGGCTGACAGAGGAGCGATTCTGTTATGCTGCGTTCACATAACGCAGCATAATGCGTGCTCCGTTTCATTCAAACTCTCTCACACACTACTATACTCCCTCACGCAATACTATTTTCCCTCACATACACTACTATATTCTCTTGCATAAACAATTATACTCTCTCACACACAATGCTGTTATCTCTCACACACACTACTATATTCTCTTGCATAATCAACTATACTTTCTCCCACACACTACTATAATATCTTCCATAAACAAAGAATCATCATTTGTTTCTTGCGCTCATAGGCTCTTAAGATGAATTCTCCCATGGGACTGTGAGCTCTATGATGTTGACAGACTTCAGTGAAGGGGACCAGAGTACCATGTCTGGTCTAAGGGTGGGGGCTGCAAACTCAGGTGGAAAGATTAGTTGATGGCCAATATCGACTAGCATCTTCCAATACCGGGCCTTGGCTAGCTGCCCAGCATCTGGTTTGGGAGGGGGATGGTTGGGCTTTTTCTGTCCCTCTCGGATGAATGTTGGTGCTGTGATGGGATTTGTTGCTCTAAGGGGCAGGGAGTTTGTGGTATTCCATTTGCTCTCCAAAGCTGCTGCCAGATTCTTGAAGACCTGGTTGTGCCTCCAGGTGTAGCGGCCTTGTGTAAGGCTTGTCTTACAACCGGTCAAGATGTGTTTGAGAGTCCCTGGGGTTGGGCAGAGGGCACAGGTTGGGTCCTTGCCATACCACTGGTTGAGGTTTTTTGGAGATGGGAGCACACCATAGTTAGCTCTGATGATGATGTTGCTTGCCTCCATTACCTAGAGCTCCCTCCAGCAACAACTATACTCTCTCAAACACACTACTATTCTCTCTCACACACTGCTATATTCTCTTGCATAAAAAACGATACTCTCTCACACACTACTATATTCTCTTGCATAAACAACTATACTCTCTCCCATACACTACTATACTCTCTCACATACATTCCTATGCTCTCTCACATACCCAACTACTGTATATGCTCTGTCACACACTACTATACTCTCTCAAATACACTACTATAGTCTCTCACATACACTGCTATACTCTCTCTCTCACACACTACTATTCTCTCTCACATACATTACTATACTCCCTCACATACACGACTATACACTCTCATACATACATGTAAAAGCAGTATAATAGTGTGTGCAAGACCAAGTATGAATTATGTCCCAGGTGGCTCCTCATATAATTGCGGCTATGCACACACAAACACACGTACATGCACGCTTACACACACACACACACACACACACACACACACACACACACACACACACACACACACACACACACACACACACACACACACACACACACACACACACACACACACACACACGGAAATAGAAACACAAACATGAATGCCCAAAAGCCTTAAGGCCAACACACACACATACGGACCAACCCAGTGCAGTTGGAAAACACACGCACAAACACTTACATAAACATGGCCACACAAACTCACATGCACAATTTACAAACAGCTTCTGTTCTGTTGTGTGGGCGTGTGCATGTAGGTGACCGTGTGATTGTGATTAATTAGCATTTAAGTGTATATGATTGTGTGTGCGTGTGTGTGTATGTGTGTATGTGTGTGTGCGCATTTTAGTAGGATGAAGAACGGCTTGTTTGCTTATGTTTATATATTTATTTCCTGCTTGCTAAATTGCCAAATATTACCACTGCATCCACAGTTTTTACATATTTTCTATTTGGCTGTTGAGGAACCAAGCCTAAGATTCTTACTCTTTTGTACTTAAGTACAATTAAGTATAATAAAAGTAACTCTGATTCTGATTCTTATTCTGATTCCGTCGTTTTTTTACGTTACATTTTACATCCGACCTTGACCTTGACTATTCTGTTAGAATGTAGTGATTAATAATGATAATAAATCATTTGGTTATTAATAGTGATAATAACAAAAGTAGTTAATAATAACCTCACCTGGGTCACATCATAGGCCACAAGGGCGAACTTCAGATCAGGAGAGAGCGAGTACTTCACCGCCCTGAAATCCACCTGGAGGTTTAACGAAATCAGTAAACATACTACAGTAAACACACTACATTAAACACATCACACCTGACACTACTCTGAACACAACAAACCTCTGCATTTAGGAATGCTCCACATCGGCAGGGTTATTAAGTAGTAGTATATGAGTAGAAACTACAGTGAACTGAGAACTTTGACGTAGAGCGCTAAACATTGGACGTTGGATTGTCGTGAAGATCATGTCTATATCTGGTCCATCGGTCCATGACCAATTCTGGACATCAATTTGACGTCCAAACTAGGTCCACTATTTGGATGTCAAACCACGACCCAACTTGGACGTCATATTGGCGTTCAAACATTTCACCTTTGAAGTGGGTAAATTGTTGGACGTCATTTGGACGCCTATGACAGGTGCAGGATCTGTAAACATGATCCCACTGGCAATGTGACGTCGGAGAAACATCTTTTCTGTGTCATTATTGGATTGTCCGATTTTGGTCCACTGAATGGTTTATTTTGTAACGCCAGGTGACGTCTAATGTTGACGTCTGTTGGACCTCCGTGTAAGGGCTATTTATAGTCTTTTTTATACTACTTCTTATTGTTTCAAGTTGTTTTCTGTACCATTAGTTTTCCTGTAGCTCTAGCATTTCATCTTTGAACTGGATACATTTTTTGGACATCATTTGGACCCCTATGACAGGTGAGGGAAATGTATACATGATGATTGTTTTTTTGTTTTTACATTTTACATTTCATAGTTTATTTATTTTAAGTAATCAAGTTATTTTTTCATGCATATATCTGTATATATCTTATTGCATTTATCAGTTTATTAATTTGGAAATGCTGTTTGTGGAAAAAGTTCAGTAAATAATTTCATGGTAGCCTATCCACCTTATTCCGAAGTAAAAAAATGGCAACGCCATGGCAGCTGTTGTCGTGGGCATGTGTGGTGTACTGGTTAAAGAGTTGGACCTGTAACAGGAGGATGGAAGGTTCGAAACCCAACTGGTACCCAAAATATGTGTGGGTGATGTATGGAATTGTACTGCAGCACTCTCCTACGTCATCATCTACAGATGAGGTGCCTTCGAGGCAGGCACCTGAAGCTCCCCTGGTGCACTGTGGCAGCCCACTCCGGGTAGTGCTTTGCTGGCCCGCTAGGACGTGTGTGTTTCGTTACCTTACATCCGTTGACCTCAAAAATTCCTGCAGCTAAGCTTGGATATTTACATTCCCATTAAAGGCTTTGATAACATGCCTCTGAAGTGTGACTTATTGCACCATTAAAATACTTACAGGGAACTAGTCATCATATTTCCACTCCATGAAACACATGTTAATGCTCAGTAGTAGACAGATATGGTTCTTTAATGTATTTGCATTGTACTAATATCCGTTCATTTTCAATGGGCATAAATGTGTCTGAAACAAGGGGCATCCCAATTTTTTCAACATTAACAGTATAGTCATTAAATAGCCTTTAGAAAAATGGTTTTGGGGGGAACTTGGGCAGTGTGCTAAAGCAGTGTGCTGTGTGTGTCACTAATTCACGGTTGGGATGCATGCAGAGACCAAATTCCTTCCATTTGTGAGCATACTTGGCCAAAAAGCTGATGCTAATTCGATAGGCCCTTGTGGCGCGGCCTAAGCGTTTGTCCTTAATGTCATTTTTTTCCCCTTACATTACTTTTACTTTAATACTTTAAGTAGTTTTTAAACCACTATTTTCATACTTTTACTTAAGTAAAAAGCTTGAGTTGATACTTCAACTTCTACAGCAGTCTTTTTTGAACCCTAGTATCTATACTTCTACTTGAGTAATGAATCTGAATACTTTTGACACCTCTGATTAAAACACCCTAATAGCCAAATAGTTGTTTTGTCATGATTGTGAAGAGAGATTGAGAGAAAGAGAGAGAGTTCTTACGAATGTCTTGTTCCTGATGAGCACCTCGGTCTCGTTCAAGACGACGTTGAGCTTGACCACATGGCCGCTGTGGTCTCTGAATACCACCTCTGAGGCTAGGACACAACAGAGACAAGGTTCTGGTTCACATGGGACTTTGTACACAAACACAAACGCAGGAAGAATTGTAAATTGCGTGTTCGAGAGAAAATCCAATGATTAAGGAGAACACTGTTGATGAGGCAATCAGGTGACAGCACCACTGTAATTAACAGACTATTGATTGTGGTCACAGGCAAGGGCGTCAGTTTGTTTTTAGAAGTGGTGGGGACAATAATCATAAGCTTGAGTGTGGTTTGAAAAGTGCTGGGTACCCTTATGTAAGCTATTCATCCATTCAACGCTGCATTACAATATGCTCTACAGTGTATTGTCAGGTGTTGAAAATCCTATTCGAACAATAAAAGTTGAAAACCACAGTTTGTGTTTTGGCTTGTTTTGCAAAACGGCGTTGGAAACACCAGGGTATTGGCTCGGGATATGTAATACTAATACACATAGGACAAAGAACAGTGTTGGCAATTTAACACTTATCTTGACATCAACAAAGTTTACCAGACAAACAATGCCAGACTGTAAAGGGGGTACAAAATGAAACAAGGTACTGAGCATCAGCCTTTTGAAGACGAGCAAGGGCTGCTGGTAGCATATGTTATGCTGCATTAAAAAAAGAAGAAAAAAACAAGCGCCCAGAGGAGAATTGCATCTGCCAAATCCTGACCACCAGTAAACACTTGCGAAGGACCAATGTAGACTTCACACGTTACAACATCATAATAATAATATTAAATTTTATTTATAATGCACTTTATATTCAAGAATCTCAAAGTGCTTCAGAGAAAAAAAAAAACGATTAAAAGGGGGAACCTCAAAGAAAGTTTAGCTAAATGCTCTTTTAAAGAGATGGGTTTTGAGTAGGGCTGTAACGATACACAAACTCACGATTCGGTTTGTATCACGATTTTTTGACCCACGGTTCAATACATCCCACGATTTTTTTAAATTTAAAAAGCATTTTATTTAAACAACACTTATACCAATTAACTTAATGTAACATTTAATAACAAATAATTTGGAACACTGAACAGATTTGAACAGAAAGAATACTATTAAAGTATAGCTAAATTAATAAAGAAATAACGTGTGGGAGGATGCTTTTTTCAACTGTTTGGTTGGTTTAGTCAAATATCCTTATTAGCACTTCTTATTAGGCTATGTAGCGTAAATAATGACATAATCAGGCCGTATAGAATGCAACATGTTTAATAGCCTAACTTTCAATAGATGGAGAAAAACCTGAATGTCATGAACGTCGCAATAACGAGGCGTTACGAGTAGCATGTGTGCGCCAGAATGGCAATGTGCGTATGCGTGTGTGAGTGACGTCAGCGAGTGAGTGGACGAGCGAGGAGAGCGAGCGGTAGCGCGTGTGTCTAGTGAAGAAGCGAACGAGTCCGGTAGAATAAAGTACCCATCCTGTCAATAATCGGTGGCCGCTTCATTCCGACCTACAAGCAGACAAACTGCCAGTCAAATCACACAAAACACTAGAGACAGGATCACACAGGCCCCCTCTGGATAAATGTCGTTCATATCGCATATGAGCACTTCGACGGCTGTGGAGAAATGCGATCCTCCGTAGCCACGGAGGATTTCAGTCGCATACTTACGGCATCGATAGGAGGGGGCGCTGTCGGCAGACTATTATTTAGACAAATTATTAGCAAATTTCAATCGGACAATTTGCCCGCACAGTTAGAAAGGGCGTATCGCGCTTCTGCCTTCTCACACCGCGAGACAGGTTCGTGGCTTTGAGTATCGCGATTTTCGGTTTGATACGCGTATCGTTACAGCCCTAGTTTTGAGGTTCCGTTTAAAAAGAGCTGTAGTCTGTGGAGCCCTCAGGTGGTCAGGGAGGGCGTTCCATAGTCTAGGGGCAGCAGCAGAAAAGGCCCGATCACCCATGGTGCACAGCTTCGTATGTCGGGTTTGGAGGGTGTGAGTGGATCCTGAACGGAGTGTACGTGAGGTTGTCGGGGGGGTGAGGAGTTCCTGAAGGTAGAGGGGGGCAAGTCCGTGAAGGCACTGGTGGGTGAGGAGGGAGACCTTGTACTCAATTCTGAGTGGGACAGGGAGCCAGTGCAGTGATTTCAGGATGGGGGTGATGTGGTCATGCTTGCGCACCCTCATCAGGACCCTGGCAGCACTGTTTTGGATGCTCTTGCCAGGGATCCCAATGAGAAGTGCATTGCAGTAGTCCAACCTGGAGGAGACAAAGGCATGAACGAGCTTCTCTGCATCAGCCAGGGTGAGTGATTGGCGGAGTTTGGCGATGTTCCTGAGGTGGTATAATGCTGTCTTACAGAGGTGTTGGATGTGGGTGTCAAAATTAAGTTGTGGGTCCATTTTAACACCGAGGTTGGTGACCAACCCAGTCGCCAAGAAAATACGTTGATGGTGTACGTTTCCATGAACACTGGATACGTAGCATTTCAACGTAAAAAATAGCGTGTTATACCGTGCCACTGTGGAGGCGGGTTTCGGGGTTTGGGTTTCACGGCTTTCGCGGCAAATTGTGGACACGATTGTTTAGGGGGGGTGGGGGGAGGTAGACTGTTGTTGACCGGGGAGGGGGGGGGAGACACGTTAGTTGAGGGGGGGGGGGGGGGGGGGGGGGGGACACGTTTGTTGAGGGGAGGGGGGGGGGGGGGGGGGGGGACACCGTTTGTAGGGGGGGGCACGCTCGACAACGAGAGTTGTTTTTTATTGAACGCTCGACAACGAGAGTTGGTTTTTATTGAACGAGACTTCAACACGGAACAGCTACACGAAACGATGGTAACGTCACTCTCGGTGACGGTGTCGACAACAATGAACACACGAACAATGTTAATAGAACAACACACAACCACATAACATCCCAAACCCATTAACCCCACTTAATCCTAACAACAAAACAAGTTAACAAAAGCCCCAGTTGTCAACTGACAACCCCAATTCCCAGAATCCCCCGCGGCTCCGGAACACGGCGTAGCTTATATTAATCTTTATTATCTGAATGGGAAATGCAATATTTTAGGAGAGATACACCATTAAACGCGTTTCTAATGACATTTCTAGCGAGAAATGTACATTTTCCTTACATAATCTTCAGTCAGTGAATGTGTATGATCTTTATTAATCTTTATTATCTGAATGGGAAATGCAATATTTTAGGACCGATTCACCGTTAAACGTGTTTCTAATAACATTTCTAGCGAGAAATATTCTTTTTACTTGCATAATCTTCAGTCAGTGATTGTGTCTGATCTTTAGTTTTATAGTTATTAGGATTTGATCGGCTCGCTCGCATGTTTCAACGACGTCAGGTTGTTAGGAATAGGGACGCTGCTTTCGCCTAACTAGCAGCTCACGTGCTTCCTGCGTTTGTGTTATTAAACTGTTACTTTATGTAACTTTTAATGATATCATCTTGTTAGAAACACGTATATCTGAGAGCCAACCCAGTCGCCAAAAGCATACGTTGACAGTGTACGTTTCGTGAACACTGGATTACGTCGCATTTCAACATAAAATAGCGTGTTATACACACACGCACACACACACACACACGCACACGCACGCACAGACACACACAGACACACACACACACACACACACACACGCACACGGTGTATTTCGCTGCTAAAACAACAACAAAATTCCCTCAAATATTATTACTAAAGAACCGTTTTCCAAAGAACGAAATGTAAACCAATGCATTCTGAATGGGAGTGTTTCTCAGATTTTTCCATGCTACACAGAACGAAATGTAAACCCATGCAAATAAAGACTTGGTCATAATAATTCAAATATCATTAATCTCCTGAGTGTGTTGGGTGGTATTCTATTTTTTTCAACGGGGCTGCATCCAGTCACTTGACCGTCATGGTTGCTATGGTGGTTGCTATCGACCTCCCCCTCTAATCCTTACATGGCTCTAAAAACCATGCGGCAAAGGAGCTGCCGTAAATTGTGTTGTTTTTGTCGTAAACTGGGGTCCGACGGTTAAAAAATAGACAGATATTCCAAGGTATCCTTAAAAGGCAGCTTGGATGTTTTTATTTTCTGCAGTTTAGACTTCCTCTATAACCTATTTTTGAAAGCAAAACACCAAGTTCATTGATTTAACGAGGCAGGGTTATTTGAAACAATTTATTCAATAAATATTTGTGAGAGTTCATTCCTTCTCCTGAGTTTGCTTCCTATTTATGTCTAGTGTACACCCCTACTGTCCAAAAGCATCCCCCCCCCCCATATGGATTTGGAGAGTTGTTGCCACGTCCCAGTGGTGGAAGTATCATATAATATGAAAGAGGGCATTCAATTATACTACAATGATCAATTAGGAGGCCGAAGCCCTAAAGGAAGTGATGCAATAGGTGACTGAGGCGAGAACATTTAAGTAAACTGTACCTTGGGGTCAAAGGGGGTTTCAAAAGGACGCATATACGCTTCAACCTGTGGCTCCAGCCCTACAGGAAATGACACAGCAAGTGCTCCATCTCGTTGCACCTGCACCCAGCAGCTCGCTTGCAAGATTTTGGCCTGAAGTTCTTCCCAGACCTATACCCTAACAGTCCAACATGCATATCTGAGAATCAGGCCTCTCTTCAATAATGACAAAATGTTATGAGAGAAATACAGATTCACTTTTTGTTATCTCATAAGCGGCGTGGTGCCGGCTCCTTTTGACCTTTTGACCCCAGACTTCAAAGACGTGGCCACAGGCCAGCTGTGTCTACACACATTAAGCCACAAATGTACACCTCCATCCCGCAAAAAATGGGGCCTAGAAACTAACCTCTGTCTTATGTACAGTGACTGTACTGTTGGAGGTCACGCCCCTTTTCCGGCCTTTTCGAGATAGCTAGGGATGCAAAAATGTTTACACACATTTCCCGGGGCCCCGAGAACGACCTATCCAAGATTTGTAGTTCTAGCCACTAGAGAAAAAAAGTTTTCCCAAATGGACTGTCATTTGGACAAAGCCACTTCAGAAGTGTTGCCTGCGAGACCTAATGGTTCAGAATGTGGTGGAAAAACACTTTTTGAGATAGGAAGGTCCTACCGCCCTGAAATTTGAATACCATATTCTAGGGCCTAACTGGGACCCCCGCACCGAAACTTGGCCCGGTCGGACCCCGAGTGCAGGAAGGGGGGGCCTGGACTTTCATAATCTTCGCTCTGTGAATGTAGAGGATGTTTGGTCGGATGTTATGACGAAGAATCATAATGTGAATGGGAATATTCTATTAATGTCCTGATATTATCTTTCGTCTCAACACTTCTGCTGCAGCCGCTTAAAGTCTCACTCCGAGAACCTTAAAATATGAATCAATCTATTAGAAGTATGAAAATATCTTCCCGGTCGTGCAACAGGGCAAACAAGGTGTCCTTTGACATCTACGTTTCGAGACGATTGCAACAGTGCTACACATGATCATATTTGAATATGTTTCGGGGTAGTAATTAGCTGTCGATTGTGGAGGCCTTTATCAATAATGACCAGCTATAGATTTGCTTCCCGACGGAGATTTTCGACAAATTACATGTTAATTAGCATCTACACGTTAAGCTGAGTCCAATGAGATCAAGCTCGCCCTCTTGCTACACCGAGATCATGTCCTAGACCTAGGTGTACCATGTAAAATACATGTTACCATTAGCTAGAGTGTCATGCTTGGTGTCATTGGACTCAGCTCAACGTGTAGATGCTAAATAACATGTCATTTGTCACAAATTTTTATCGGGAAGCAAATCAATAGCTGCTCATTATTGATTAAGGCCTCCAATTTCGACAGCTAATTACTACCATTAAACATGTTCGTGTGTGGCACCGTTGCAATCGCCTGGAAGCGTAGATGTTGAAGGACACCTTGTTCGTCCTCCAACGCCACCGGGAAGATATGTACATGCTTCTGATTGACTAATGAATTGATTCAGCTATTCCCCCAGAAGTCTGGGGTCAAAAGGTCAAAAGGAGACGGCACCAGCCTCGTTGAAAAAAATAGAATACCACCCAACACACTCAGGAGATTAATGATATTTAAATTATTATGACCATGAAGTCTTTATTTGCATGGATTTACATTTTGTTCTGTGTAGCATGGAAAAATCGGAGAAACACTCCCATTCAGAATGCATTGGTTTACATTTCGTTCTTTGGAAAACGGTTCTTCAGTAATAATATTTGAGGGAATATTTTTTTGTTGTTGTTTTAGCAGCGAAGTGCACCGTGTGCGTGTGTGTGTGTGTGTGTGTGTGTGTGTCTTTGCGTGCGTGTGCGTGTGTGTGCTTGTGTGTGCGTGCGTGTGTGTGTATAACACGCTATTTTATGTTGAAATGCGACGTAATCCAGTGTTCACAAACGTACACTGTCAACGTATGCTTTTGACGACTGGGTTGGCTCTCAGATATACGTGTTTCTAACAAGATGATATCATTAAAAGTTACATAAAGTAACAGTTTAATAACACAAAACGCAGGAAGTGTGGTAGAAATTAGTGAGTATATTCTATGGTAAACCATGATTATTAATAGGTTTTATATTTTTAATTGTGGAAACCACAAGATGCTCTGCAGAGTCTGTTCAGAGCAGATGGTAAACAGAAATGTCCTGGGAACTGCGGGGTCAAGTCATGTTGACCTCAGCCTGTCAGCCCTGGGTCATCTTGGCTAACGAGGTCAATCCATGCTGACCTCGGACCAGGGCGCGGTTGATAACATGCTGAGACGAAGATTGACTGGGCGGAAACCCCATTGGATCAAAGGGAACCTCCATTGTGACAAAGAAATTCCTATACGTGTATAAAGTGAGGCGGCAGCCCAATGTTGGGCCAGTGACTCTTAAGACCTGCTCGGCTGTTATCGTTGTTGTTTTTCTTCACGATAAAGTCTTTTGTCAATTCTTGCTCCGGACCCCTCGTTTTATTTTACTCTCTCTCTCTTGAATTAGTCTAAGTGTTTTAAATCTCGATTAATCTACAACATAATTTGGCGTCACGACCAGGAGGAAATAGGGACTCGTCAGCTGCCGGGCCAGAGGACGGGACGCGAACGGATCATACGACCAGAGCTCAAGGGTAAGTTGTCTTGCCATATATAGGATAGAGTCGTTTGATCTGTTCTTGCCCCGTCTGAACGCCGAGCAGCAGGTAAAGTGTCTCTTCGATCAAACGAACCAAAATTATAGATAAATGAGCGAGTGAGAGATACAGGGGCTCCGGGAGAGATTGACGTGCGCGCGCACATATGCCATAACGCGTTCTTTGGTTCTAAATGACCAAGACGCTTTGTGGCTCCCTATTTTGACACGAGTTATTGTTATTGGGAGTTTTGAGGTTTTGGTTAAATAGACCTATTATAAAGTCCTGTGGCTGTCTTCTGAAGGAAGGAAGGACAGAGCAGTGTTTTGTTTAAATAGGCCTTCTGTAAAGTCCTGTGGCTGTCTTCTGGAAGAAGGAAGGACAGTGCAGGTCCGCAGGTCGGTTGAAGTAGGCCTACCTGTTGGATGACTGAGAGTATCCCAGAAAGCTGGGTTGGAATTCATTGCCGTCGATTAATTCATTTTTATTTTCGAAAAGTTTCCTTGAAGCACCGACTAGTGAATTGTCTCTTGGTTTGGGCCAATCTAACAGTTTTCTGATCTCGGATCGATTGAGTGAGTTTCTTTTATTTTGGGCCAATTGAACAGTCTTCTGATCTTGGATCGATTTAGTAAACTCTCTCTCTTTATTTTGGGCCGATTGAACAGTTTCCTGATCTTGGATCAACTGAGTGAATTTTCTCTTATTTTGGGCCGATTGAACAGCTTTCTGATCTCGGATCGATTGAGTGAATTTTAATTCTGATGTTGGCATTATGAGAGAAAAGGGTTTTTATTTTAAGTTCAGGTTGAGTAGCTCAGATTTGGAGTACTCGACTGTTCATGTTTTAATCAAAAGGCCAGTTTCTACGCTCGGTCAACTTTTTATTTGTAATTAATTACAAACAATTCGGACATTTTTCAATATAAGATAAAGAAATTGAATGAACCGGCTTATTGTCTGTATTTAAGTCGTGTTAGGATTAAGTTACCTCGGAGGTTTTTACGACCCGGTTCATTTTTTTGTTGTTGATTCTGTCATAAATAAATTAGGCGGACAGAGAATAGTTAATTTGTTTAAAGTAGTTGATAATCATAAATAAATTAGACGGATAGAGAATAGTTAATTTTTTGAAGTACTGAATAAATGTGTAACCGCGCTGACTCTAACTGCACGTGCACGAGCAAACACACAGGGGACGAGCAGGAGCCTGCAGGCCAGTGTTGGGGCCACATTCCAATCTTCGGGAGGGAGACGAGCGCTTGGGAGGAGTTCACATTTGTAGCTTAGCGATAATAAAGTATTTAAACTAACTAGTAGAATAAACTCAAATAAATTGTATTAATAAATAGTGTATTTCAGAAAAAATAAATAAAGTAATAAATTTATAATTAAAAATGGCACCAACAGCGGTAGAAGTTTTGAGTAGAGACAATCCACTCCTCAGAAATGAGATCAAACGAATTTCTGAGAAGTGGGAGAAGCGGACAGTTAAATCAGGCATAATATGGCCCGCGGGAGGGACTTTTGATCAGACAATGTGTAGGGACATGGAGGTAGTAATAAGGAACTACAAACCTAACAGAAGTGGTAAAAAGCCCTTGGAGAAGAGAGACAGGGAAAAGTTAGTGCTAGCTTTGTTCGAA
Organism: Gadus morhua; assembly: GCF_902167405.1. Taxonomy (NCBI): domain Eukaryota; kingdom Metazoa; phylum Chordata; class Actinopteri; order Gadiformes; family Gadidae; genus Gadus; species Gadus morhua. The sequence goes on along the minus strand of NC_044051.1, from coordinate 23,915,420 downwards.
GAGGAGGGAGAGAGGTGGCGCGCAATACAACGAGTGACCAGAAGAATAATCAGAAAAAGAAAGAAGAGGCTCAACCTTTGCCTCTGAAGCTTGAGCCACCGCCGTACAAACCAAATAAGATGTATCCACTGTTAACTGGCAACGTAGAAATTAAAGGGGAAGTCACACTAGATGAAGGAGATAATAAGTGTAACACACAGGGGAATAGGGGCGCACCCATACACATGGACTGTTATGAGGGGATTAGGAAAGCAAGAGAAGAGTGTAGCAATGCTGACACTAGTTATAGTAAGAGTGAGGATGAGGACGAAGATGAGACAAGTGGTGATGAGCACAGTAATAAAGATGTGAAAGATGGTAATGAGCGAATTTGCGAAGGGCCTTCTCCTAGAAAGAAAAGGAGAGGAAAAAACACAAAGACGAGGACGAAGTCTCAGAAAAGGCAAACAAAAAAGAGTACTAAACTCAAGGGGGAGGGGTATAGTGAGAGCCCAGCGACAGAGGAGCCTGGCTGCAGTATACTGTATCAGTACTAAGCCCCACACCACTCGAGTTAAATGAGAAACTAAGGAAATCGCAAAGGGGAAAAAAGGCACCGGACACCCTCCCCGGGAACTATCCTATTCTAGTCAAAGGACAACATGTCCACTATCAACCGTGGGGTTCACAGGACTTGGAGGGAGTTATTTCTAAACTCCCTAACATTCATAACGGGGCGGCTAAATGGATTCGAACATTTGAGGAACTCACAGTGGGAAACCTAATGGCAGTGGGGGACCTGAAAGCTCTGTTGGCAAGAGTATTGGGGTTATCTAAAATGGAGTACTGAGGAATGGAGGGTTGGATATAATGGACGGAATCCATGATGGGACTACACTTAATTACTACAGAGTGGCGATGTGGAACACACTCAGAAGGGAGTTCCCGACCCATATCGATCATAAAAACATGAGAGGCCTCCCCATCAATGACACAGAGAATCCTGCATCCTACCTGCAGGCCCAAGTGGACAGATGGCGCTTGGAGACTAATGAGGATCCTGAGATCCATCCTGTGTTTTCGGTCATGTTCAGAAACTCTGTGATAGAGATTCTACCTAGCCCAATCAAAGTTAAGCTGGATGATGTGGTTGGACTGGTTACAAATAAATCTCACAGAGACTTTTGCGATCATGTGGTTCATGCAGCGGACAAATATCGGCAGAATGAACACAAAATACAGGAACAAAGCAAAGAGGTGCAAAGGAAGCTATCTCAGCTTCAGTTGGAAGAACTCACAGGAAGAGAGAAAGAGAAGAAGAAACAGGCAGTTGTTTCAGAACCTGTTGATACAATATTGCAAGTCGTCCAGCAGGGCGCACCACAAACCCAACCTCCTCAACAGGCATTCTCCCCCCAGTACAACAGCCTCAGAGCCAATGGTCACCCACTCCACCTGCCATAAATATACACACACATAACAATGGGAACCCAATGGGTGGGAACAAGCAGAATCACAACAAGGGGCCCCAGGGACAGTATAAGAATAATCAGCAACAGGGGTCCCAAGGACAGTATAAAAATAATCAACAGCAAGGATTCTAAGGACAATGCAGAGGTCCTTTAATATGTTATGGGTGCAACCAGGAAGGACATATGAAGAGAAATTGTTTGACTAACCCTCTTCCATCCCAGCAAGGACAGGGTAACGGTTATCAGGGGAGGCAAGATCAAGGGAACTACAACCAGGGACAGCAGGGTCCCTTTATGGGACAGGGATACTAGGGGTGCCCAGAGAATCCACAGGGGGAGGGTCAGCTTGTAGCAATCACAAAACAAGCTGATGAGGAACCAATGCTGCAGGTTCTGATAAATTATAGAGGCATGCCAATGATGGCCCACACTGGAGCCATTTACACTTGCGTAGGTCCAAATTATGCCTCTCAACTCCCCTTCACCACCAAAACTTTGGGATTCTCGGAGCACACGCAGTTAATACCTATGACAGCTCCAAGGATGACAGTCTGTGAATTCTTATTTTAAGTTGTATATATGAGCGAATAAGTGAGTGAGTGAGTGAGTGAGTGAGTGAGTGAGTGAGTGAGTGAGTGAGTGAGTGAGTGAGTGAGTGAGTGAGTGAGAAAGAGTTAGCATTGAGTTGAGTTAGAGGGGACAGATGAAGTGATTTGTGAAGAGTGAGACAGAGAAGAGGAAGAGTGTGTAGATTGGCAACGAGAAGTGGCGATGAGATTGGAGAAGGCTTTCCGGTTAGAATTTTCTTTGGGAGAATGATATCTTTCGATGGCCTTTTAAGATTAATAATCTAGTTTTGGAGTGTGTCCAAAAACGAATAAACCAGTAAGGAAAGGAAAAGGATTACTAAAAGTGAAAATGGTTATGGAGATTTGTGAAAGCGAAGGAAGTAGATAAAGAGAGGTAAAGAGAGTTAGAGAGAAGGAACGTAAGTAAGGAAAACCCGCAGGTGGGGGCTGGATAGAGAGACAACAGAGAGAAAGAGATTGAATTTGCATTGTGCTGAATAGATTATTTGTGTGCTTGGATGTACTCTGTAATTGGTCCCTGAATGTAACCTATGTCCACTGTTTTAGAAAAAACGTAGAACCACCACTGGGATGGGTGATTCTGTGGTTCTTGGAGACTCTCCAACGCGTCGGAACACCATATGGTATATATCATTACATCTTGGTACACAGAGCACTGGTGAGACAACGGGTTGGATCAGAGGGAGAAGGTGTTTGGAGAAGGGAGAGGAATGTATAGAAAGCAAAAAGGGCGGATGAGGATCGAGCCGGAGGTAATAAATCAGCGGAGAAGTGGCTGGGGTCGTTTAGCTCAGGAGATAGAGCAGTTGTCTAGTAACCGAAGGGTTGCTGGTTCGATCCCCATCTCTCCTAGCTGAGTGTTGATGTATCCCTGAGCAAGTTAAATGGTGATTACAGGATTTAGGAATAATTATTTAGACTCAAACATGAGCAATTAGCGTTAAAAATTGTCTGCACACCACACTCCACAGGAGTCAATGGGTTCAATGGCGCCAGGGTAAAGTGACTCATCAAAGGAGGAGCAGACCCAACCCATGGACTCTGCGTGGATAGGTGGATGTTATTTTGGTGCTTGGGCCTGACGAGGTCTAGGTGCCAAGATAACAACACAAACTAGAACTGCAAGCAGTTATGCAGGGGTCCAAGAAGTGTGCATTTCGCCGGCACAACGCGACAAGAAATGTGCGTTTCGCCGGCACAACGCGAAGCATGTGTTCAAAACGCTACCCTGAACCTGTGGATACAAAGGATTTGACTGTGGTAGGAGTAGCGAGAAGTCAGTGTAGCGTTTTCGCGGCGAAATTTTGTAGAAGATATACAATTTCCCCGTTTATTGCGCCCCCTAATGGCGAAATTTTCCGAAATTTTTATCGAACGACATTAAGGTTAGCACCAACATGTGTGTAAAATGTGGACTCGATCCGATGTCTAATTTTGGATTTCTTTGGATTTTCGATATTCCACGTCTAATTTAGCTAATAAACCAATATTCAAAACGCTACCGTTTCGTTATCGAAGGACGGATCAAAAAAGTAATGCAGGAATTCTTTTCGTGTAGGTCTGAAGATGCCGTGTGCAAAGTTTTGTGTCAATTGGTCAAGAATTGTGGGAGGAGTAGCGAAAATATAGTTTTGCGGTTTTCGCGATTTTGCGAAAAAAAATTATAGACGCAAATGGGCGTGGCCTATGCCAAAAGATGCAGCAGACTCCAGTGAATAAGTGCGTACAAGTTTTTGAATGTGGGAGATTCGGTGCGGGAGTTATAGCCCCAAACGCGTCTGTCCTTGGTATAGCGCCACCTAGTGGCCGGCGTGTCTGGATTTGGTTATCTGAGTAGCGGTGCCGTACCTGGATCTAGTGATGCAATTGGCGCGTGTGCACCATTTACGGTTTGGGCTGTGGTACCACTTCTATGGCGGGAAGTATAAAAATAATAATAAACTAGAACTGCAAGCAGTTATGCAGGGGTCCAAGAAGTGTGCATTTCGCCGGCACAACGCGACAAGAAATGTGCGTTTCGCCGGCACAACGCGAAGCATGTGTTCAAAACGCTACCCTGAAACTGTGGATACAAAGGATTTGTTTGTGGTAGGAGTAGCGAGAAGTCATTGTAGCTTTTTCGCGGCGAAATTTTGTAGAAGATATACAATTTCCTCGTTTATTGCGCCCCCTAATGGCGAAATTTTCCGAAATTGTTATCGTACGACATTAAGGTTAGCACCAACATGTGTGTAAAACTTGTAGTCGATCCGATGTGTAATTTTGAATTTTTTTGGATTTTGGATTTTCCACGTCTAATTTAGCTAATAAACCAATATTCAAAACGCTACCGTTTCGTTGTCGAAGGTCGGATCAAAAAAGTAATGCAGGAATTCTTTTCGTGTAGGTCTGAAGATGCCGTGTGCAAAGTTTTGTGTCAATTGGTCGAGAAATGTGGGAGTAGTAGCGAAAAAACATTTTTGCGGTTTTCGCGATTTAGCGAAAAATATTCATAGACGCAAATGGGCGTGGCCTAGGTCAAAAGATGCAACAGACTCCAGTGCATCTGTGTGTACAAGTTTTTGGACTCTGGGAGGTTCGGTGTGGGAGTTATAGCCCCGAACGCGTATTCCTTGGTATAGCGCCACCTAGTGGCCGGCATGTCTGGATTTTGTCGTCTGCCGTCACCTCACGGACCTGGATCTAGTCATGCAATTGGCGTGTCGGCACCATTTACGGTTTGGGCTGTGGGCACACTTTTAGGTTTATTTTTGCTGGAATAATAAAAAGAAAAATCCTTACAAAAACAATAGGGATCCAACCTGTTGGCTTGGACCCCTAAAAAAATCCTTACAAAAACAATAGGGATCCAACCTGTTGGCTTGGACCCCTAATAAAATATTTCCTTCGAGATTATGATAAGTAATAGACAATTTATTAAAAGTGATCTTATAATTTAGAAAAAACAATCGGCAATACTTAAAAATTAGACCAAATAAGTATGATAAAACGTTTCTAATAATATAACCTAAATTTCTAATTTAGGTTATCCACAATGACAAATGTAATTTAAAATAAATAAGTAAAATAAAATAAGAACGGGTGTGTGTGAACCTGTTCTCGTGTGTGTGTCAGGGCTGCCGAGGTAGGGGAGAATCCTCTCCTACTCCGAGTGACAGAGTACACAAGGGGATACCCAAGCACACTTCAGATAAAACAATATGGTTAATTACTATAGAAACAATGTATCAATTCAGTGTTGAATAAACTAGTTAAGATCAACATAGAGGATTTGGGTTTGGTATAGTAGTGAATCAAAATATGGAAAACACTAAATGCAAGCAATAGGTAGAATAAAAGGTTTAATTAGGTCGTCCAATTTAAATAGATAATGAAGGGCAATCGGGTAGGATTATGAAAAGAATTGTGATTTTGAGTAACGGTTAAAGCAAAAGTGAGTCGCCCAATATTGAAAATGCAAGTTTTAATATTGTGATTTTTGTTTTCTTTCACATCTCCCTAGTTAAGGACAATAGGTGGATTGACGCTACATCTGCTGGGAAGGAGTCATACATGCTATGTTGTCAAATTGGATTCGGAAGTAGTGGGTTTACCTTCAAATGCCACTAATACTGCTGCAACACTTTAATAATTTTAACTCTGATAAATTATCTTTTGTTTTATAGTCGCCCTGATGTGTATTCATTACGCACACATATGGCTGCATAAGGCAGATGCGGCTGAAGACTCTGTCTCCATCCCTCCACTTTTCGATCTATACCACCACATAGGTGGGGATTGATCGTATCCCAGGTACGGCATCCTGCAATAAGCCAGTATGGAAGGCTGGTTAGCCAACGACGGGTAAGATCCCACCTTGAAGCCCGGGACAACCTAAATCAGGCAGTGTCACGATTACTTGGCAGAGTCACTGTGAGCACTGGCTCACTTGATCATGGAGTGACGGACTGCAACCATCATAGGAAAAGCCGGCTGATGAAAGGTGGAGGGGGAACAGGAGTCAGATATGTCAGCTTTGGCAGCAGAAGTGGTCTTGGAACGGGGCATGTCGCGTTTTATTTTATTTTACCTTTGTGGTATAGGAGCCCACTAACGCATGTACGTTTTTTCAGTTTAGTGCATGACTTTGGAACAGCGTGGTTTCAGGCGGCTGATGGTAAACCCACCCATATTGGGCTTTGGATTTGGACATACTGGTTTCGATTTCCCTTCCCAAAAGATTGGTTTCAGTTTACTGATGCTTAAGGTTAGACTTTCGACGTTGGGTGCACCAACGGCGTTATTAGATTTGTTTATCATTTAATGCGCATGGTTTTGACCATTGCGCAAGGGGGGAGGTATCAGGAAATTTTTTGAAAACAAGGTTTTTCTTCACCATACTTGCAAACAATGATTGACATCCAGCTAAATGAGTGTGAAATATTTGAAAAAACAGTGTTCAACAGATGGGTAGAAGCAGTCCCATCAGAAGACCAAAGTGCGGCTACGGTAATCAAGGTTCTGACTAGAGAAGTCATGGCAAGGTTTGGAATTCCGTCACAAATTAGCTCAGGCGACAGATCAGCGTTTATTCAGAAAACACTCAAACAAGTGATTTAACATCTGCATGTCTAACAAAGATTAGGCTGTGTCTACATTCCTCAAACCACAAGGTATGGTGGAGAGAGGAATGGGACGCTTAAGACAAAGATTAACTAAATTAAATTAGAGTACTAAATTAAAGGACTAATGCACTACGACTGACACTAATGAGTTATCGCATGAAAACTAACAGAACGATGCATCTAACCCCGCATGAAATGCTTACGGGTCGACCCATGCCTTCACCTGTCATTCGAGGGCCTCATAAAGGACCTCCATTAGAACAATTGGAAACTGAATTAAGACGTTATATGGGACAACTAACTGGCATACACAGGCTTATGTTTCAACAAGAGAAAGACAGAGTTCCAGAGTTGGAGAAGGAGCCACCAAGGGGGGTGGAGTCGGGTGACCACGTGTACTTCAGAGTCTTCAGGAGAAAGTGGAACGAACCCAGACGAGAAGGACCATACAAAGTCACCAGCGCAACACCAACAGCCATCCAGGTGGAAGGAAGTGCCACGTGGTATCATCTCAACCACTGCACAAAAGCTGCTCAACCCAAAGCCAGAGACGACCGTGAGGAGGAGGAGCCAGACGCAGACACACGTGGGGCTGACCAGCTGCCCCAGGACCAGATCCAGTCGAGCCAAGAGATACAACAGCATGATGATGCTGAAAACGGGGAGCCTGTTTCTGATCCTTTACGGGTTGTGCCAGATTTCGCTGGCACAAGCACAGACCCCGAGGAAGGATGAAACCACGGGGACAACACAAACCTGGAAGGGCCAGGAATTAGGGGGTGGTAGGCCTACTGAAGAAAGCCAGAGAGGAACACAGGATAATCCGGCCCAAAATCATTCAGGACTGGTTGACAACAAAGGAAAAATAGTCTTGTATGCTCAGATACCACCGCAAGACCAAGTCAATGACTTTGTGTTTACTGTTATGTCGGATGACGAACACCTATGTGCATTAACCCTCCGCCAGAATTATGAACATGCACATAGGAAAGATCGGTGTAAATTACATATCCAATTTGATTAAATGAAATGGTGTCTAATAGTAACGTCAGGAAGAACATGGGACTGTGGTAGAAATTAGTGAGTATATTTTATGGTAAACCATGATTATTAATAGGTTTTATATTTTTAATTGTGGAAAGCATTGTGCTTGCAGAACCTGAGTTCATAACAGATGGTAAGCAGAAAATGTCCTGGGAACTGCAGGGTCAAGTCATGTTGACCTCACCCTGTCAGCCTTGGGTCATTTTGGCTAACGAGGTCAATCCATGTTGACCTCAGACCAGGGCACGGTTGATAACATGCTGAGACGAAGATTGACTAGGCGGAAACCCCATTGGAACAAAGGGAACCTCCATTGTGACAAAGAAATTCTTGTATGTGTGTATGTGCATAAAGAGGAGCTGGAGTCTATGTTCGCCAGTGACTCTGCAAACCCACTCAGGCTGTTGTCGTTGTTGTTTTTCTTCACGATAAAGTCTTTTTCAATTCTTGCTCCGGACCCCTCGATTTCTTTTACTCTCTCTCTCTTGAATTAGTCTAAGTGTTTTAAATCTCGATTAATCTACGACAGGACTACAACGGAAATTATCAATTGAACGTGAGAGAATTAATATTTTTTAAAGCAGTGTCAGACAGAACGTTTAATTTTACATTAGAAGCAGAAGATCCTTATGTAATCAAAAATCAACCGGGTAAGGTAGTTGAAATTGATCAAAGCAATCCACTAAAATCGTCAGATAATGATAAAATAAATATAACCACTGCCACCGATAAAGTAAGTTGGTAACCACTAAGAGTTTAAATTCAACTCTAGATGCAAGCAAGACTAATGAAACTTCTATTAGAGAGGATACAACAATATTAGCAATCACTAATGTAACTTCTATTGGAGAGGCAACCACTAACGTAACTCCAATTAGAGAAATAACAACAGTCATGGGTGATCTAATAATAAAACTAACAACGAATGGTACAGCAGCGACTGCTCAGGGTGAAATAGTACAGACAACAGTACTATCAAAAGAAGAGATGGCCCTCATGGTGACTGGCATAGAGGAGTCGGGGGAGTGGGGGAGGATGCTCTACGGGGAGATAGATTGGAGTGACACTAGAAAGGAGACCGGAATGTGAGAATCGGACATCAGAAGGAGGTCCTATTCTCTCCATGGGAACCACAACCATTTCAGACAGTGTGAACAAATGGACATTTGGACTAATGGGTTCCAGGGCATGGTGGCTGCAAACAGAAGCAACTACGGTGCCCTAAACCCGCCACATTATATAGTATACCAGTACATGACGATAATCAGAGCTATCCAAATCCATGCAAGCTTCTTGACAATTTTAGTTTTTAATTTCTACTATTTACTTATTTTTTGAAATATCATTTTTTGAGTTTCATATTTTTATGTCATATATTCTGAAAATACTGTGTTATGTGTGAATTCTAGTTAGACATGTTAGACATTTGATAAGATCTTTTTTGCCTTAAACCAGGTTGAGACTCCTGAACATGTTTAAAGGTTTTTTAATGATGATCAAATGTAGTGCAAAATATGACCCAAACGACTGTTATATTTTTGTTGTGATCTTAGTAGTCACAAAGGGGGGATGTGTGGTAGAAATTAGTGAGTATATTCTATGGTAAACCATGATTATTAATAGGTTTTATATTTTTAATTGTGGAAACCACAAGATGCTTGCAGAGTCTGTTCAGAGCAGATGGTAAACAGAAATGTCCTGGGAACTGCGGGGTCAAGTCATGTTGACCTCAGCCTGTCAGCCCTGGGTCATCTTGGCTAACGAGGTCAATCCATGCTGACCTCAGACCAGGGCGCGGTTGATAACATGCTGAGACGAAGATTGACTGGGCGGAAACCCCATTGGATCAAAGGGAACCTCCATTGAAACAAAGAAATTCCTATACGTGTATAAAGTGAGGCGGCAGCCCAATGTTGGGCCAGTGACTCTTAAGACCTGCTCGGCTGTTATCGTTGTTGTTTTTCTTCACGATAAAGTCTTTTGTCAATTCTTGCTCCGGACCCCTCGTTTTATTTTACTCTCTCTCTCTTGAATTAGTCTAAGTGTTTTAAATCTCGATTAATCTACAACAGAAGTACGTGAGCTGCTAGTTTAGCGAAAGCAGCGTCCCTATTCCTAACAACCTGACGTCGTTGAAACATGCGAGCGAGCCGATCAAATCCTAATAACTACAAAACTAAAGATCAGACACAATCACTGACTGAAGATTATGCAAGTAAAAAGTATATTTCTCGCTAGAAATGTTATTAGAAACACGTTTAACGGTGAATCGGTCCTAAAATATTGCATTTCCCATTCAGATAATAAAGATTAATAAAGATCATACACATTCACTGACTGAAGATTATGTAAGGAAAATGTACATTTCTCGCTAGAAATGTCATTAGAAACGCGTTTAATGGTGTATCTCTCCTAAAATATTGCATTTCCCATTCAGATAATAAAGATTAATATAGGCTACGCCGTGTTCCGGAGCCGCGGGGGATTCTGGGAATTGGGGTTGTCAGTTGACAAAAGGGGCTTTTGTTAACTTGTTTTGTTGTTAGGATTAAGTGGGGTTAATGGGTTCGGGATGTTATGTGGTTGTGTGTTGTTCTATTAACATTGTTCGTGTGTTCATTGTTGTCGACACCGTCACCGAGAGTGACGTGACCATCGTTTCGTGCAGCTGTTCCGTGTTGAAGTCTCGTTCAATAAAAACCAACTCTCGTTGTCGAGCGTTCAATAAAAACCAACTCTCGTTGTCGAGCGTGCCCCCCCCCCCCCTTACAAACGTGTCTCCCCCCCCCTCAACAAACGTGTCGCCGCCCCCCCCCCCCCCCCCCCCTACAATCGTGTCGTCGTCGTCCCCCTCAACAAACGTGTCTCCCCCCCCCCCCCGGTCAACACAACAGTCTACCTCCCCCCCCCCCCCCCTAAACAATCGTGTCCACAATTTGCCGCGAAAGCCGTGAAACCCAAACCCCAAAACCCGCCTCCACAGCGGCACGCGTGGATACTGCAGGTATAACACGCTATTTTTTACGTTGAAATGCTACGTATCCAGTGTTCATGGAAACGTACACGTCAACGTTTTTTCTTGGCGACTGGGTTGTGGTGACGGATGTGGAAAGGGGGATGTTTTGGCCAGAGAAGGTGATATTGGTGATGGTGGGGGAGCGGAGCTGATGTGGCGTGCCAACAAGGATGGCTTCCGTTTTATGGCTGTTAAGTTGTAGGAAGTTGAGCTTCATCCACGCTAGGGCTGTCACGGTTGAGGAATTTTCACCGCGGTGAAAACAGGGGGCGCAATATCGCGGTATGCGATATTATTGCACAATTTTTTAAAATGCCGTTTAAGCGAGATAATGCACATTTAAATTCAAAACACACCCGTAACCGGAGTTTTGTCAGCGAACTTTTCGGACACAACGGAGCTGAAGGTTTGTGTGGAACCAGTTGCCATGGAGAATGGTTTGATAGTTATGACGAAGAGGGAACGCTCCGTTCACTTGCATGGACAGAGTCTCTGGATGCTAAGCAACCTCAACGTCTTGGCGGACTATTTCTCTGCTGATACGAATGCTGGAAACACACCAGACACACCATGTGAAGTTATTTAACCCGATTATTGTTATTTATATCAGAGATTATTTAATCAAACCCGATCTAAGCTCTATCACCCAAACACGGCGGTGTTTGGGTTTCCTACCTCGGACTCCAGCGCAGCCACGGCCGACAACTATCTTTATTCTGGGTGGAAATAGTAACATAGTTACGCCATTAAATGCGTTTATGGAAACATTTTTAGCGAGAAACGTGCATTTTACTTTCATAATGTTCGCTCGGTGAATGTGAAGGATGTTTGGTTTGATAGTTATGACGAAGAGGGAACGCTCCGTTCACTTGCATGGACAGAGTCTCTGGTTGCTAAGCAACCTCAACGTCTTGGCGGACAATTTCTCTCCTGATCAACACTACGAATGCTGGAAACACACCAAACACACCATGTTAAGTTATTTAACCCGATTATTGTTATTTATATCAGAGATTTTATATCAGAGATTATTTAATCTAACCCGATCTAAACTCTATCACCCAAACACGGCGGCGTTTGGGTTTCCTACCTCGGACTCCAGCGCAGCCACGGCCGACAACTATCTTTATTCTGGGTGGAAATAGTAACATAGTTACGCCATTAAATGCGTTTATGGAAACATTTTTAGCGAGAAATGTGCATTTTACTTTCATAATGTTCGCTCGGTGAATGTGAAGGATGTTTGGTTTGATAGTTATGACGAAGAGGGAACGCTCCGTTCACTTGCATGGACATGGACTCATCTAGCTGCGTTGGCGCGTTGACGCGTTGGAAGCGTTGAACCACCACACAATGATCAAGCGTCAGGTTAGGCGCGTTACTCGCGTTATCCAACGCGAGTTCACCATTACTAAATTAATGAACGTTAATGAATGGTTATCATGGCAACGCACGTTTCATTCTAGAATTCCACGGTCAGTTTCATGAACGCGCAACCCGCACCAGGTCATATGCGGTGATCGCGATGGCCCATTATCTACCGCAGTGTGCTCTAAATATCGCGATATTTCATTTTTGCGATTATTGCGACAGCCCTAATCCACGCCTCTATATCCTCCAGGCAGGTGGTCAGTGTGGATGTTGGCAGAGGGGCAGAAGAAGTGGGGGTTGTCCTGATGTAGAGCTGTGTATCATCAGCATAGCAGTAGTAAGATAAGCCATGCCTGCTAATGACACTACCCAGGGGGAGCATGTACAGTGAGAACAGTGTGGGGCCCAACACTGAGCCCTGGGGGACACCGTAGGTGACGTTGTTGGTGTGTGATTTTGCTTTGCCCAGGGAGACGTGCTCAGTTCTGTCAGTGAGGTAGGAGGTGAACCAGTTCTTTACATTTCCTGATAGTCCAATGGTGTATTGCAGGCGGTGAAGGAGAATATTGTGGTCAACCGTATCAAAAGCAGCTGTTAAGTCCAGGAGGATGAGGAGAGATGGGGAGCCGGTGTCTGCTGCCATCAGGAGGTCATTTGTGACCCTGACCAAGGCTGTTTCTGTACTGTGGCCATAGCGGAAACCAGACTGGAATTTTTCAAACAAGTGATCTTGTATGAGGTGATCCTGGAGTTGTGCTGCAACTGTTTTTTCCAGAACTTTTGACAGAAATGGGAGATTTGAGATGGGCCTGTAGTTGGAGAGGACTTCTGGATCAAAGGTAAGTTTTTTTAATGTTGGTCTGATGACAGCAGTTTTTAATGCAGATGGGATATGGCCGGCCAGGAGGGAGTGGTTAATGATATTGGTGATGAGTGGAGAGACAGCAGAGATGTTGGCCTTCAGCAGAGCTGTAGGGAAGGGGTCTAGTGCACAGGTGGATGGCTTCATTTTCCTGATGACGCCCTCCACCTCTTCCTTTGTGATGCTGGAGAAGGAGCAGAGGGTCTGGACAGAGTCAATCGGTGGGTCAGCAGTTGGAAGGGGCAGGACAGTAGTGGTGGAGAGGTGTGAGCGGATGTTATTCACTTTTTGTTGAAAAAAGTTGATGTGCATGTTGCACCTCTCCGTGGTGACATCAGATTGGGATGGTAAAGGGGGTTTGAGAAGGGGATTGATAGTTGAAAAGAGCTGTTGGGAGTTACCAGGGCTATTGTTGATTATTGTGGAATAGAACCTGGACCGTGCATTATTCAGGGCTTCAGCATATGCCCTCCTGTGTTCCCTGTATGCCCGTTTGTAAACGGTCAGACCAGAGGCCTTGAGTCGCCACTCAAGGACACGCCCAGCCGCCTTCATTGTACGTAGTTCACTGGTGTACCAGGGTGCGGAGCGCGAGAAGGAGACTGACCTCGATTTTAAGGGGGCGTGGAGATCCAGGAGACTGCTCAGTAGTGGTGCAACGGTTCACGGGTTTCCCGTGATCCGTACGGATCAACCATTACGGTTCGGGACGCAAGTGATCCGCGGATCGGCTGATTAAAAAAAAAAGTTGTGCGTTGACGTGATCAGCGCATGTTTAGAGGACAATTCCGGTATTAACAACATCATCAAGTATCGTAGCGAAGTACAGTTTCTGTTGTGTTTTATTTGGCGTTCCGTAAATCCCATTGAAACGTAAACCGGAACCGGAACCGGACGTCTTTAGGTTTGGTTGTAGTCTTTTCGCGTATCAACAGTAGGGCTAGAACCGAGCGAAAAGACTACAACCAACCCCCCTTGCAATGAGCATGAGTATCCCAACCGAAATCAATGGATTTACAAAATGCCAAATAAAACACCACAGAAACTGTATTTCGCTACCAAACTAAAAAAAAGAAGATAAGGATGTCTGCATTGCCTTGGGAGAGTGTAGACTCTAAACTCTCCCCAGGCAATGCAGACATCCTGAATTGTAAATCCAGGGTTAGGGATTATTTACTATCCTATCCATGTTAAAAAGAAGAAGGAATAATGCCTCAAATTGCAATTTTTTTAAATATTGACCATGCTTAAAGGAAGCAGGATTATTACCTAATTTTTCACTTTATTTTGTTTTTACACAGTTAAAAGATTTTATTTAAAGTCACATTTGTCTTGTTATCTTTATTGTTGTTGTTGATCCGAAAATGATCCGACCCGTGACTCAAAAACCGTGACCCGATCCGAACCGTGAGCTTTGTGATCCGTTGCACCCCTACTGCTCAGGGACTGGTTGTATAAGTTCACTGAGTCAGCAACAGAGAGGGAGTCAGCTGAGCCAGAGGAGAGATGTTGAAGGTCCAGGGCCAGGGCATCCATGTTGATATTTTTCACATTCCTGAAGTGGATCTGCCGCTTTGGTTTGGTGTGGGAGGAAGGAAAAGGGAGCTCCATTGACACAACTCTGTTCATTGTTGTCGACACCGTCACCGAGAGTGACGTGACCATCGTTTCGTGCAGCTGTTCCGTGTTGAAGTCTCGTTCAATAAAAACCAACTCTCGTTGTCGAGCGTTCAATAAAAACCAACTCTCGTTGTCGAGCGTGCCCCCCCCCCCCTTACAAACGTGTCTCCCCCCCCCCTCAACAAACGTGTCGCCGCCCCCCCCCCCCCCCCCCCCCCCTACAATCGTGTCGTCGTCGTCCCCCTCAACAAACGTGTCTCCCCCCCCCCCCCCGGTCAACACAACAGTCTACCTCCCCCCCCCCCCCCCTAAACAATCGTGTCCACAATTTGCCGCGAAAGCCGTGAAACCCAAACCCCAAAACCCGCCTCCACAGCGGCACGCGTGGATACTGCAGGTATAACACGCTATTTTTTACGTTGAAATGCTACGTATCCAGTGTTCATGGAAACGTACACCGTCAACGTTTTTTCTTGGCGACTGGGTTGTGGTGACGGATGTGGAAAGGGGGATGTTTTGGCCAGAGAAGGTGATATTGGTGATGGTGGGGGAGCGGAGCTGATGTGGCGTGCCAACAAGGATGGCTTCCGTTTTATGGCTGTTAAGTTGTAGGAAGTTGAGCTTCATCCACGCTAGGGCTGTCACGGTTGAGGAATTTTCACCGCGGTGAAAACAGGGGGCGCGGTATGCGATATTATTGCACAATTTTTTAAAATGCCGTTTAAGCGAGATAATGCACATTTAAATTCAAAACACACCCGTAACCGGAGTTTTGTCAGCGAACTTTTCGGACACAACGGAGCTGAAGGTTTGTGTGGAACCAGTTGCCATGGAGAATGGTTTGATAGTTATGACGAAGAGGGAACGCTCCGTTCACTTGCATGGACAGAGTCTCTGGATGCTAAGCAACCTCAACGTCTTGGCGGACTATTTCTCTGCTGATACGAATGCTGGAAACACACCAGACACACCATGTGAAGTTATTTAACCCGATTATTGTTATTTATATCAGAGATTATTTAATCAAACCCGATCTAAGCTCTATCACCCAAACACGGCGGTGTTTGGGTTTCCTACCTCGGACTCCAGCGCAGCCACGGCCGACAACTATCTTTATTCTGGGTGGAAATAGTAACATAGTTACGCCATTAAATGCGTTTATGGAAACATTTTTAGCGAGAAACGTGCATTTTACTTTCATAATGTTCGCTCGGTGAATGTGAAGGATGTTTGGTTTGATAGTTATGACGAAGAGGGAACGCTCCGTTCACTTGCATGGACAGAGTCTCTGGTTGCTAAGCAACCTCAATGTCTTGGCGGACAATTTCTCTCCTGATCAACACTACGAATGCTGGAAACACACCAAACACACCATGTTAAGTTATTTAACCCGATTATTGTTATTTATATCAGAGATTTTATATCAGAGATTATTTAATCTAACCCGATCTAAACTCTATCACCCAAACACGGCGGCGTTTGGGTTTCCTACCTCGGACTCCAGCGCAGCCACGGCCGACAACTATCTTTATTCTGGGTGGAAATAGTAACATAGTTACGCCATTAAATGCGTTTATGGAAACATTTTTAGCGAGAAATGTGCATTTTACTTTCATAATGTTCGCTCGGTGAATGTGAAGGATGTTTGGTTTGATAGTTATGACGAAGAGGGAACGCTCCGTTCACTTGCATGGACATGGACTCATCTAGCTGCGTTGGCGCGTTGACGCGTTGGAAGCGTTGAACCACCACACAATGATCAAGCGTCAGGTTAGGCGCGTTACTCGCGTTATCCAACGCGAGTTCACCATTACTAAATTAATGAACGTTAATGAATGGTTATCATGGCAACGCACGTTTCATTCTAGAATTCCACGGTCAGTTTCATGAACGCGCAACCCGCACCAGGTCATATGCGGTGATCGCGATGGCCCATTATCTACCGCAGTGTGCTCTAAATATCGCGATATTTCATTTTTGCGATTATTGCGACAGCCCTAATCCACGCCTCTATATCCTCCAGGCAGGTGGTCAGTGTGGATGTTGGCAGAGGGGCAGAAGAAGTGGGGGTTGTCCTGATGTAGAGCTGTGTATCATCAGCATAGCAGTAGTAAGATAAGCCATGCCTGCTAATGACACTACCCAGGGGGAGCATGTACAGTGAGAACAGTGTGGGGCCCAACACTGAGCCCTGGGGGACACCGTAGGTGACGTTGTTGGTGTGTGATTTTGCTTTGCCCAGGGAGACGTGCTCAGTTCTGTCAGTGAGGTAGGAGGTGAACCAGTTCTTTACATTTCCTGATAGTCCAATGGTGTATTGCAGGCGGTGAAGGAGAATATTGTGGTCAACCGTATCAAAAGCAGCTGTTAAGTCCAGGAGGATGAGGAGAGATGGGGAGCCGGTGTCTGCTGCCATCAGGAGGTCATTTGTGACCCTGACCAAGGCTGTTTCTGTACTGTGGCCATAGCGGAAACCAGACTGGAATTTTTCAAACAAGTGATCTTGTATGAGGTGATCCTGGAGTTGTGCTGCAACTGTTTTTTCCAGAACTTTTGACAGAAATGGGAGATTTGAGATGGGCCTGTAGTTGGAGAGGACTTCTGGATCAAAGGTAAGTTTTTTTAATGTTGGTCTGATGACAGCAGTTTTTAATGCAGATGGGATATGGCCGGCCAGGAGGGAGTGGTTAATGATATTGGTGATGAGTGGAGAGACAGCAGAGATGTTGGCCTTCAGCAGAGCTGTAGGGAAGGGGTCTAGTGCACAGGTGGATGGCTTCATTTTCCTGATGACGCCCTCCACCTCTTCCTTTGTGATGCTGGAGAAGGAGCAGAGGGTCTGGACAGAGTCAATCGGTGGGTCAGCAGTTGGAAGGGGCAGGACAGTAGTGGTGGAGAGGTGTGAGCGGATGTTATTCACTTTTTGTTGAAAAAAGTTGATGTGCATGTTGCACCTCTCCGTGGTGACATCAGATTGGGATGGTAAAGGGGGTTTGAGAAGGGGATTGATAGTTGAAAAGAGCTGTTGGGAGTTACCAGGGCTATTGTTGATTATTGTGGAATAGAACCTGGACCGTGCATTATTCAGGGCTTCAGCATATGCCCTCCTGTGTTCCCTGTATGCCCGTTTGTAAACGGTCAGACCAGAGGCCTTGAGTCGCCACTCAAGGACACGCCCAGCCGCCTTCATTGTACGTAGTTCACTGGTGTACCAGGGTGCGGAGCGCGAGAAGGAGACTGACCTCGATGTTAAGGGGGCGTGGAGATCCAGGAGACTGCTCAGGGACTGGTTGTATAAGTTCACTGAGTCAGCAACAGAGAGGGAGTCAGCTGAGCCAGAGGAGAGATGTTGAAGGTCCAGGGCCAGGGCATCCATGTTGATATTTTTCACATTCCTGAAGTGGATCTGCCGCTTTGGTTTGGTGTGGGAGGAAGGAAAAGGGAGCTCCATTGACACAACTCTGTTCATTGTTGTCGACACCGTCACCGAGAGTGACGTGACCATCGTTTCGTGCAGCTGTTCCGTGTTGAAGTCTCGTTCAATAAAAACCAACTCTCGTTGTCGAGCGTTCAATAAAAACCAACTCTCGTTGTCGAGCGTGCCCCCCCCCCCCTTACAAACGTGTCTCCCCCCCCCCTCAACAAACGTGTCGCCGCCCCCCCCCCCCCCCCCCCCCCTACAATCGTGTCGTCGTCGTCCCCCTCAACAAACGTGTCCCCCCCCCCCCCCCCGGTCAACACAACAGTCTACCTCCCCCCCCCCCCCCTAAACAATCGTGTCCACAATTTGCCGCGAAAGCCGTGAAACCCAAACCCCAAAACCCGCCTCCACAGCGGCACGCGTGGATACTGCAGGTATAACACGCTGTTTTTTACGTTGAAATGCTACGTATCCAGTGTTCATGGAAACGTACACCGTCAACGTTTTTTCTTGGCGACTGGGTTGTGGTGACGGATGTGGAAAGGGGGATGTTTTGGCCAGAGAAGGTGATATTGGTGATGGTGGGGGAGCGGAGCTGATGTGGCGTGCCAACAAGGATGGCTTCCGTTTTATGGCTGTTAAGTTGTAGGAAGTTGAGCTTCATCCACGCTAGGGCTGTCACGGTTGAGGAATTTTCACCGCGGTGAAAACAGGGGGCGCAATATCGCGGTATGCGATATTATTGCACAATTTTTTAAAATGCCGTTTAAGCGAGATAATGCACATTTAAATTCAAAACACACCCGTAACCGGAGTTTTGTCAGCGAACTTTTCGGACACAACGGAGCTGAAGGTTTGTGTGGAACCAGTTGCCATGGAGAATGGTTTGATAGTTATGACGAAGAGGGAACGCTCCGTTCACTTGCATGGACAGAGTCTCTGGATGCTAAGCAACCTCAACGTCTTGGCGGACTATTTCTCTGCTGATACGAATGCTGGAAACACACCAGACACACCATGTGAAGTTATTTAACCCGATTATTGTTATTTATATCAGAGATTATTTAATCAAACCCGATCTAAGCTCTATCACCCAAACACGGCGGTGTTTGGGTTTCCTACCTCGGACTCCAGCGCAGCCACGGCCGACAACTATCTTTATTCTGGGTGGAAATAGTAACATAGTTACGCCATTAAATGCGTTTATGGAAACATTTTTAGCGAGAAACGTGCATTTTACTTTCATAATGTTCGCTCGGTGAATGTGAAGGATGTTTGGTTTGATAGTTATGACGAAGAGGGAACGCTCCGTTCACTTGCATGGACAGAGTCTCTGGTTGCTAAGCAACCTCAACGTCTTGGCGGACAATTTCTCTCCTGATCAACACTACGAATGCTGGAAACACACCAAACACACCATGTTAAGTTATTTAACCCGATTATTGTTATTTATATCAGAGATTTTATATCAGAGATTATTTAATCTAACCCGATCTAAACTCTATCACCCAAACACGGCGGCGTTTGGGTTTCCTACCTCGGACTCCAGCGCAGCCACGGCCGACAACTATCTTTATTCTGGGTGGAAATAGTAACATAGTTACGCCATTAAATGCGTTTATGGAAACATTTTTAGCGAGAAATGTGCATTTTACTTTCATAATGTTCGCTCGGTGAATGTGAAGGATGTTTGGTTTGATAGTTATGACGAAGAGGGAACGCTCCGTTCACTTGCATGGACATGGACTCATCTAGCTGCGTTGGCGCGTTGACGCGTTGGAAGCGTTGAACCACCACACAATGATCAAGCGTCAGGTTAGGCGCGTTACTCGCGTTATCCAACGCGAGTTCACCATTACTAAATTAATGAACGTTAATGAATGGTTATCATGGCAACGCACGTTTCATTCTAGAATTCCACGGTCAGTTTCATGAACGCGCAACCCGCACCAGGTCATATGCGGTGATCGCGATGGCCCATTATCTACCGCAGTGTGCTCTAAATATCGCGATATTTCATTTTTGCGATTATTGCGACAGCCCTAATCCACGCCTCTATATCCTCCAGGCAGGTGGTCAGTGTGGATGTTGGCAGAGGGGCAGAAGAAGTGGGGGTTGTCCTGATGTAGAGCTGTGTATCATCAGCATAGCAGTAGTAAGATAAGCCATGCCTGCTAATGACACTACCCAGGGGGAGCATGTACAGTGAGAACAGTGTGGGGCCCAACACTGAGCCCTGGGGGACACCGTAGGTGACGTTGTTGGTGTGTGATTTTGCTTTGCCCAGGGAGACGTGCTCAGTTCTGTCAGTGAGGTAGGAGGTGAACCAGTTCTTTACATTTCCTGATAGTCCAATGGTGTATTGCAGGCGGTGAAGGAGAATATTGTGGTCAACCGTATCAAAAGCAGCTGTTAAGTCCAGGAGGATGAGGAGAGATGGGGAGCCGGTGTCTGCTGCCATCAGGAGGTCATTTGTGACCCTGACCAAGGCTGTTTCTGTACTGTGGCCATAGCGGAAACCAGACTGGAATTTTTCAAACAAGTGATCTTGTATGAGGTGATCCTGGAGTTGTGCTGCAACTGTTTTTTCCAGAACTTTTGACAGAAATGGGAGATTTGAGATGGGCCTGTAGTTGGAGAGGACTTCTGGATCAAAGGTAAGTTTTTTTAATGTTGGTCTGATGACAGCAGTTTTTAATGCAGATGGGATATGGCCGGCCAGGAGGGAGTGGTTAATGATATTGGTGATGAGTGGAGAGACAGCAGAGATGTTGGCCTTCAGCAGAGCTGTAGGGAAGGGGTCTAGTGCACAGGTGGATGGCTTCATTTTCCTGATGACGCCCTCCACCTCTTCCTTTGTGATGCTGGAGAAGGAGCAGAGGGTCTGGACAGAGTCAATCGGTGGGTCAGCAGTTGGAAGGGGCAGGACAGTAGTGGTGGAGAGGTGTGAGCGGATGTTATTCACTTTTTGTTGAAAAAAGTTGATGTGCATGTTGCACCTCTCCGTGGTGACATCAGATTGGGATGGTAAAGGGGGTTTGAGAAGGGGATTGATAGTTGAAAAGAGCTGTTGGGAGTTACCAGGGCTATTGTTGATTATTGTGGAATAGAACCTGGACCGTGCATTATTCAGGGCTTCAGCATATGCCCTCCTGTGTTCCCTGTATGCCCGTTTGTAAACGGTCAGACCAGAGGCCTTGAGTCGCCACTCAAGGACACGCCCAGCCGCCTTCATTGTACGTAGTTCACTGGTGTACCAGGGTGCGGAGCGCGAGAAGGAGACTGACCTCGATGTTAAGGGGGCGTGGAGATCCAGGAGACTGCTCAGGGACTGGTTGTATAAGTTCACTGAGTCAGCAACAGAGAGGGAGTCAGCTGAGCCAGAGGAGAGATGTTGAAGGTCCAGGGCCAGGGCATCCATGTTGATATTTTTCACATTCCTGAAGTGGATCTGCCGCTTTGGTTTGGTGTGGGAGGAAGGAAAAGGGAGCTCCATTGACACAACTCTGTTCATTGTTGTCGACACCGTCACCGAGAGTGACGTGACCATCGTTTCGTGCAGCTGTTCCGTGTTGAAGTCTCGTTCAATAAAAACCAACTCTCGTTGTCGAGCGTTCAATAAAAACCAACTCTCGTTGTCGAGCGTGCCCCCCCCCCCCTTACAAACGTGTCTCCCCCCCCCCTCAACAAACGTGTCGCCGCCCCCCCCCCCCCCCCCCCCCCTACAATCGTGTCGTCGTCGTCCCCCTCAACAAACGTGTCTCCCCCCCCCCCCCGGTCAACACAACAGTCTACCTCCCCCCCCCCCCCCTAAACAATCGTGTCCACAATTTGCCGCGAAAGCCGTGAAACCCAAACCCCAAAACCCGCCTCCACAGCGGCACGCGTGGATACTGCAGGTATAACACGCTATTTTTTACGTTGAAATGCTACGTATCCAGTGTTCATGGAAACGTACACCGTCAACGTTTTTTCTTGGCGACTGGGTTGTGGTGACGGATGTGGAAAGGGGGATGTTTTGGCCAGAGAAGGTGATATTGGTGATGGTGGGGGAGCGGAGCTGATGTGGCGTGCCAACAAGGATGGCTTCCGTTTTATGGCTGTTAAGTTGTAGGAAGTTGAGCTTCATCCACGCTAGGGCTGTCACGGTTGAGGAATTTTCACCGCGGTGAAAACAGGGGGCGCAATATCGCGGTATGCGATATTATTGCACAATTTTTTAAAATGCCGTTTAAGCGAGATAATGCACATTTAAATTCAAAACACACCCGTAACCGGAGTTTTGTCAGCGAACTTTTCGGACACAACGGAGCTGAAGGTTTGTGTGGAACCAGTTGCCATGGAGAATGGTTTGATAGTTATGACGAAGAGGGAACGCTCCGTTCACTTGCATGGACAGAGTCTCTGGATGCTAAGCAACCTCAACGTCTTGGCGGACTATTTCTCTGCTGATACGAATGCTGGAAACACACCAGACACACCATGTGAAGTTATTTAACCCGATTATTGTTATTTATATCAGAGATTATTTAATCAAACCCGATCTAAGCTCTATCACCCAAACACGGCGGTGTTTGGGTTTCCTACCTCGGACTCCAGCGCAGCCACGGCCGACAACTATCTTTATTCTGGGTGGAAATAGTAACATAGTTACGCCATTAAATGCGTTTATGGAAACATTTTTAGCGAGAAACGTGCATTTTACTTTCATAATGTTCGCTCGGTGAATGTGAAGGATGTTTGGTTTGATAGTTATGACGAAGAGGGAACGCTCCGTTCACTTGCATGGACAGAGTCTCTGGTTGCTAAGCAACCTCAACGTCTTGGCGGACAATTTCTCTCCTGATCAACACTACGAATGCTGGAAACACACCAAACACACCATGTTAAGTTATTTAACCCGATTATTGTTATTTATATCAGAGATTTTATATCAGAGATTATTTAATCTAACCCGATCTAAACTCTATCACCCAAACACGGCGGCGTTTGGGTTTCCTACCTCGGACTCCAGCGCAGCCACGGCCGACAACTATCTTTATTCTGGGTGGAAATAGTAACATAGTTACGCCATTAAATGCGTTTATGGAAACATTTTTAGCGAGAAATGTGCATTTTACTTTCATAATGTTCGCTCGGTGAATGTGAAGGATGTTTGGTTTGATAGTTATGACGAAGAGGGAACGCTCCGTTCACTTGCATGGACATGGACTCATCTAGCTGCGTTGGCGCGTTGACGCGTTGGAAGCGTTGAACCACCACACAATGATCAAGCGTCAGGTTAGGCGCGTTACTCGCGTTATCCAACGCGAGTTCACCATTACTAAATTAATGAACGTTAATGAATGGTTATCATGGCAACGCACGTTTCATTCTAGAATTCCACGGTCAGTTTCATGAACGCGCAACCCGCATCAGGTCATATGAGGTGATCGCGATGGCCCATTATCTACCGCAGTGTGCTCTAAATATCGCGATATTTCATTTTTGCGATTATTGCGACAGCCCTAATCCACGCCTCTATATCCTCCAGGCAGGTGGTCAGTGTGGATGTTGGCAGAGGGGCAGAAGAAGTGGGGGTTGTCCTGATGTAGAGCTGTGTATCATCAGCATAGCAGTAGTAAGATAAGCCATGCCTGCTAATGACACTACCCAGGGGGAGCATGTACAGTGAGAACAGTGTGGGGCCCAACACTGAGCCCTGGGGGACACCGTAGGTGACGTTGTTGGTGTGTGATTTTGCTTTGCCCAGGGAGACGTGCTCAGTTCTGTCAGTGAGGTAGGAGGTGAACCAGTTCTTTACATTTCCTGATAGTCCAATGGTGTATTGCAGGCGGTGAAGGAGAATATTGTGGTCAACCGTATCAAAAGCAGCTGTTAAGTCCAGGAGGATGAGGAGAGATGGGGAGCCGGTGTCTGCTGCCATCAGGAGGTCATTTGTGACCCTGACCAAGGCTGTTTCTGTACTGTGGCCATAGCGGAAACCAGACTGGAATTTTTCAAACAAGTGATCTTGTATGAGGTGATCCTGGAGTTGTGCTGCAACTGTTTTTTCCAGAACTTTTGACAGAAATGGGAGATTTGAGATGGGCCTGTAGTTGGAGAGGACTTCTGGATCAAAGGTAAGTTTTTTTAATGTTGGTCTGATGACAGCAGTTTTTAATGCAGATGGGATATGGCCGGCCAGGAGGGAGTGGTTAATGATATTGGTGATGAGTGGAGAGACAGCAGAGATGTTGGCCTTCAGCAGAGCTGTAGGGAAGGGGTCTAGTGCACAGGTGGATGGCTTCATTTTCCTGATGACGCCCTCCACCTCTTCCTTTGTGATGCTGGAGAAGGAGCAGAGGGTCTGGACAGAGTCAATCGGTGGGTCAGCAGTTGGAAGGGGCAGGACAGTAGTGGTGGAGAGGTGTGAGCGGATGTTATTCACTTTTTGTTGAAAAAAGTTGATGTGCATGTTGCACCTCTCCGTGGTGACATCAGATTGGGATGGTAAAGGGGGTTTGAGAAGGGGATTGATAGTTGAAAAGAGCTGTTGGGAGTTACCAGGGCTATTGTTGATTATTGTGGAATAGAACCTGGACCGTGCATTATTCAGGGCTTCAGCATATGCCCTCCTGTGTTCCCTGTATGCCCGTTTGTAAACGGTCAGACCAGAGGCCTTGAGTCGCCACTCAAGGACACGCCCAGCCGCCTTCATTGTACGTAGTTCACTGGTGTACCAGGGTGCGGAGCGCGAGAAGGAGACTGACCTCGATGTTAAGGGGGCGTGGAGATCCAGGAGACTGCTCAGGGACTGGTTGTATAAGTTCACTGAGTCAGCAACAGAGAGGGAGTCAGCTGAGCCAGAGGAGAGATGTTGAAGGTCCAGGGCCAGGGCATCCATGTTGATATTTTTCACATTCCTGAAGTGGATCTGCCGCTTTGGTTTGGTGTGGGAGGAAGGAAAAGGGAGCTCCATTGACACAACTCTGTGATCCGAGACGCCAAGATCATAGACCTGTAGGTTGCTGATGGGGGCGGAGTTTGAGATGACCAGGTCAATTGTGTGTCCTCTGGAGTGTGTGGGGGCATCAACATGTTGTTGTAGGTTGAGGGAGTCTAGCAGCTGAAGAAAATCAGCAGCGGGCTGGCATGAGGGGGTGTCAACATGAATATTTAAATCACCCAGAATGATGGTATTGGCAGAGGTAGTACAGAGTGTTGTGAGGAGATCAGACATTTCCTGGATGAAAGCAGAGTTGGGTTTTGGGGGCCTGTATATGAGTAGAACAGTCATGGGATGGGGGGGCTTGCATGTGAATGCAAGACATTCACAGGAGGAAGTTGTAGGCAGCACCATGGGGGACAACTCCAGGTCCTGTTTGTGGATGACAGCTAGGCCACCACCGCGTCCAGTTCTGCGGGCTGCCTCCAAGTAACTGTAGCCTGGGGGACAGGCTTCGTTTAGGGCAGAGTAAACCTCTGGCTGGTGCCAGGTTTCTGTTAGACACATGAAGTCAAGTCCTTTTCCCTGATATGCTCTTCAATCAAGCTGGATTTATTATTTAAGGATTGAGTGTTGAAAAGCTCAAATTGGACCAGTGACTGTGGGGTTATTCTATATACAGGTCGCAGAGCCTTAAAATCCACTCCGCGCAGGTTGGAATCCACTCCATGAAATCTATCCAGCCGGGAGTGCGGGGATCTCGCAATGTTGTGTCTTTTGCCCTCAGCCATCTCAGCGGACCTGATAGATGTGATGAATCCGGCAGGCTGACCATAAATAAAGTTTCTCCCTGAGCCTCTGTGGATATATTGAGGTCTACGCAATAGTCCTAGCTGCTTAATGGTGGAAATACAGGCTGGGATGGAGCGATTGTTGTACTTCAGCAGCTGTGGGGCGAAGTACGTCAACATCGAACCAGCCAGAGTGATGTTAGCCTGTTAGCAGCTAGGTACGGACCCGAAGCATCTGGGGAAGAGCTGGGAGGCAGTGCAGAAAATCCACGAGACAGTAGAGACAGCTTAGCAGGTTGACCAGGGCATATTCCTCACCAGGATCACCAAAAAAAAAAATCGGCTACTTGTTTTTAGCCGTTGTTTTTAGCCGTTGCTAGGGACGCCAAAATAGCAAGTGAGCTACACGGCTCTTCACAATAACAATAACACTGGAACAACTAAAGACAGTCCATAAGCTTGCTTTTCGTCGCTGATGTAGCTTGCAGGGAACCAAGTAGAGATTATATGTCCACAAAAAAATCACTTTTCAAAATAAAATTGGCCCAAAAATTGCTTGGAGAAGCGGCGAACAGACAGCGCCAGCGTCCTCTCCGTTTGTTGCCTAGTGATAGGGTTGCCAACCGTCCCGTAAAATACGGAATCGTCCCTTATTTGGCAATTAAATGTTGTGTCCCGTATTGAACCAATACGGGATGCAATTTGTTCCATATTTCCATAAATGTCCAATACACATGTCTGTCACACACACAAATACTAAATCTAACAATAATTATCAAAACAAAACACAGGGAATACTACGGTCAGCGAAATTGTCGCGGCGGGATCTACGCAAGACCCGCTCCGGTCATCTGTGTGTCTGCGCATGCGTTTGGTGGTCACGGTTGCCTAGCGACAGACACCACACACCGGCGCTGCTCACAAAACCCGCGCCTTTTAAAAATGCCCACTACACCCGGTACTCCACCACGTCCTCAAAAGCGTAAACGCTTGCCGAAGTACGGACGTGAGTGGGAAGACGCACATCCTTGGCTGGACAGCGTCAATGGAGATGTTTAGGCAAGTTGTAAAATATGTCGACGAGTGTTTTCAGTGGCGCACGGTGGGCTGTCTGACATCAGACAGCATGCAACAGGAGAGCAACACTGCAGACACGAAAGATCACAGAAGACCCAAGCGTCAGTGTCACAGTTCTTCATACCCCAATCATCTCCTGAGGTTGATACGGTATGGGACATTATGTTGTGATTGATTTCCTATCTGGTTGTGCTTTTGCCAGAACATCGCAGTGCATGGGCAGAGCCTATTTTAGTAAACTGTTGTGGTTTGATTGATTGTTTAGGATGTTGAGTTTTAAAAGTCGAATGAACGACCATTTATTTAATATACAGAAGTATATAAATATTATATATGGCCATTTAAAGAACAAATCATACTAATGGATTAACAGTTAATAAATAAAAAAATACATTTGTTAAAAGAAAACCTTTATTCTTTAATATACATACATTTCATAGATTAAAAATGTTTGTAGAGCTTTCTGTGTCACAATTTTTATATTTTTGAGGAATGCAGTGTTCAGTGATCATTACATCAATTATATTATTAGTGTGGTTTAACTGTTTGGATGACCTGACTTATTTTCGAGTGACAAGACAGGCAGCAGACAAATGTTCAATTTAATCAACAATATGTCATCCCACTCTTCCTCTCTATATTACCGCAGCTGAGGTGACACAGGTGTACCACACAGTCAGACACAACCTCAGCTACAACAGTGTTGACTGTGCACATAAACTGAATCAAAAGATTCTCCTGGATTCAAAAATTGTAAAAGAAATGTATAGGGAGAACAAAGGCAGAGGCAGTGGTTAAGGCCCAATCCCATTTCTAGCCCTTACCCCTTCCCCTTACCCCTCCCCCTTACCCCTTCCCCTTGCCCCTCAATACAGAGGGGTAAAACGTTCCCCTAAGAAATGGGACGCCCCTCCATTACGTGGCTTCATCGTCGCTGACTGCTATGTCAACAGAAGCCACGAGTAGGCATGTTTCAGATCAAGCATACGTTGCGTTGCGTTGCCTCACATAACATAATGAATTAGTGGATAAAAACGTCAGAAATGCTGGTGTTAACTTCCCTATGTGATGCGACGCGTCACATGGCTTTAAAAACTCGCTGGATCTCCATTGTAACTCCGTCCGTCTGCTTTTCTGTGCATATGCTCTTTCAAATAAATGCAGACATAAGACACTCCCCTCAACATATCAAAACATTTCCATAGGATAGGATAGGATAGGATTTTATTTGTTGTCATTGCACATACACACAGGTACACACAGGTACACACAGGTGCAACGCCAAACCACTCCCCAGGGAAACAAAAGGCATGCCATAGGGAACAACGAAACCCACTTACTTAGGAACCAATATTTGGTGGAGTTCACATAAAAAAAAGGTATGAACAATGATAAAAAATAAAACAAAATCAAATTAAATTTAGCTCGGCCACACACACACACACACACACACACACACACACACACACACACACACACACACACACACACACACACACACACACACACCCCAAAATACTAAATTACAACAAAAACAATGGTCTCGTTTGGTTGATACATTCATTAGGCAATTGGTATAATGACACAGACATTCAGTGGGCTAATGAGCTCAACACAGAAATACCAAAGTAGAAAACAGACGCAAGAATGAAAAGATTGAACAACGTAAGACTCACTCCCACTGTTTTCTAGCGATCATTTCCGATTTTAGGAACTCATTGTCCCTGGTCCCCCTGAAATTAATGAGCCGTCTGGTCTCCTGTGGTGTCCCTGAGGTAAAGGTGGAAAGGAAATCTTCAGTTTGACAGGCGAGCGACGTAGCCTAGGTGGCAGCTTTACCGATATCAAAGCAGTGCGCCGGTATAATCAACCAAGTAGTAGTAGTAGTAGTAGTAAGCATATCCACTGCACACAAATGTTACTTGAAACCTTAACATGTCATGTCAAGGGTTATCGGATATCTATCTCAACAAATAGCGATAGCGGAACACATTAGCATCGGCTTCTAGTGATTGAAAACAAACTTGACTAGTGAATCAAAACAAACTTGACTAGTGATTCAAAACTAACTTCACAATTAAAAACCGCTCGAAAATAGTATTATTACACCAGTCTGCCGTAATTAAAGTGCTGAAAATACTTACATTTGTGCGTGTCCTTCGCTTGAACCATCGCTGCTGTTTGTTTATTTGGCGATTTCGGTTGGCCACTAGAGAGCGCTAAAATCTTGTATAGTTCAACGGTTATTTACCGTTATGTCATGTTTTATATCGAGCTCAGAGATCGCATTGTCCGTGTATGACTTCGAGCTGAATATACAGTCAACTTTACATCATGAGTCCGAATGATAACAACTAGTAAAAATGCATTTTCGGCCGGATTTTCCTCGAAGCCCTCCCTTTGAAGTGTGGTCCTTGGATAGCTTCGTTTCAAGCTACGTTTTCGCTTCGTTTCAAGGGCTACGTAGCCTTTTGTCTTCGCCCTACCCCTTAACCAAAATGAGAATTGGGACACCCTTACCCCTTCAAACCAAGGGGGAGGGGTAAGGGGGAGGGGTAAGGGGTAGAAATGGGACGCACCCTAAAGATGTCCTTGCTCCAAAGGCAGTGGCTGATGTTCTTAAGGCCCTAACATCAGATAAACCCCTCCCATTTTCCATTCAGACAGATGCATCAAATAAAGGCAACAGGAAGATGTTCCCCCTTGCTGTTCAATACTTCAGTCCAGAATGCGGGGTCACCAACAAAATGCTGGATTTCATTGAAAATGCAGATGAGTCCGCTGCTGGGATTGTAGCTCTCACAGAGCAGTCGCTTGACAAATTTGGCTTATCGTTGGATCATGTGACAGCATTTAGTGCACTGCAGACAACACAAATGTGAATTATGGAATTCAAGACTCTGTCTTCACCAACTGGAAGAAGTAATAAAAAGATCTGCTGCAAGGAAACTGCCATGCCCATATTTTGCACAACTCAGTGAAGCATGCTCTTGACCAGCTCACTGTAGATGTGGAAAATGTTGTGCTGAAGGTCTATGCCTTCTTTTCCACATCTGCCAAACGAAGAGAATCACTCAAAGAGTTTTGTAGGTTTTGTGATGTTGCGTTCCAGGAAATTCTGCGACATGTCACAACCAGGTGGCTCTCCCTTAATCCAGCCATCACCCGGCTAATGCAAACCTGGATTGCACTGAAATCGTACTTCATCAGCCTGGGGGGAGGAGTGTCCCAAACAACTTCGAGCATTGTTAAATTTCAGTGAGGACTCAACTGAGGAAGATGGAGACATTGTGGAGGTTTACCTTCTTTTCTGCAATAATATCCTCTCTGTTTTTGAGGAAGTTGTAAAGAAGCTGGAGAGTGATGAAACCACCTGTGTTGAGTTATATTCCATCATGGAAAACTTCAAGCAAAAGCTCACACAGAGACGAGATTAACAGTTCTATGGCTACTTAACTAAATTTAAGCTGCAGCGTCTCCTTCCACTTGATGCTGACATGGCAAGGGCAGATTTTACTGTATTCCTCAACACAGCACTCTCATATGTTGAGAAATGGTTCAACTTTTCGGAAGACTACTGGTTGTTCTCACTGCAACCTCTCTCTCTGCACCATGGCACCATGACCTTTACTGACATTGAGAGGGTGACCACCAAGCTCAACGTCATCCATAAAGTCAACATGGATGAACTTTATGATGAATGCTCCACAGCAAAACCCATTCTGAAGAGGCTCAAAGAAGATGCTGAAGATGAATGGAAGTCCAAAGGTGTGGCTGCCAGGTTGGTGGCTCTCTTTCGAGTAGCTGACCTGCCAAACATGCTGTCTATCACCAGACACATCCTGAGCATCCCAGCATCCACTGGATGTGTGGAAAGGATCTTCTCCAGAATGGCCAACAAATGGAGTGACTGCAGGAATAGGTGCTCCACAGAGCTCATGAGAAGTGAGCTGCTGATCACTCTCAACTTTGAGCAGTCCTGTTCAGAGTTTTACAACAGCGCTTTGAAAGACAAAGAGTTACTCAGTGCTGCAAGGAGTAACAAGAAGTACACCTGGAAAAAGAAGTAACAGTTTTGAGGGGAGGAGTAATGTTGAGGGAAGGAGTAATGTTTCGCACTTTCTTTTTTTGCATAAAGTGTTTTTGTTGTTTATTTATACTGTTTTTTTTTGTAAAAATGTTCAAAGAGAGTCCCTATAGTTATGCACTTAAAAAGTAACATGAAGTTCTCAGTTTATTTAGTTTATATTTTAAAAGTTCATTGCTGCACACGCCAAACAAAGAGATTTAATTGACTGCACTTTATAAGAGAATGTTTTATGATAATAAAGCATTTCAAGCTTCAAGTATGACTTTCGGCACTTTCTTGATCAACCCTTTACTAAAAACACCAGAACAAAATAAAACATACCACTGCTGCGGGCGCCCCGCCCCACAGGAGTAGGGCCCGTGGTGAGCGTCCCTTATTTTAATTTCTTAAAGTTGGCAACCCTACCTAGTGATCATAAGCAAATTGCCCACAAATAAAATCCCCTACAGTTTAGGATAATCACACAGGTTATGCGATAACATATTTATGTCAGGATAGGCCTACCAGGCTCCAAGTCGTCACATATCTCAATCAGACAAAACAACTATAACCACATTAGCATAGCAATCGCACCGTGTGTAGCTGCTACTAGCTGCAATCTATATATACAATGCATACTAGCTGGAGCACCAACCAGAATCAGATCACAATCGCTTTGGACCGTAGGTAACCTTTGGCCAGGTCATCAATAGCTAACAGAACCAGCAGCAAAGTTCACGTAAACCAATTTCTTACCTTATGTGGCCCTCCACATGCAGGCTAGATGATGTATCCATATCGTTATCCAGCGTCACAAACATGCTTTTTATAGGAAGCAAAAGAACCGGCTATTTTCTGAATAAAAATGTCAATTTTGGCTGTCTGTCTTGAAACTTCTCCAGTGCGTTCACACCAAACGCAACGGGGCGACAAGATCCCATACAAAGTGAACGTATAGAAATGTTTTGATTTGTCGCGCCACACTTTCGCCGTGCACAGGCGATCGCTCCAGTTGAAATATTTCAACTTTGACACGAATTTCGCGTGATGACAGCCAATCAGCGTTCAACAGCGTGGCCACTGAGTGACATGTGTAACGTAACAGCCAATCAGAGTTCAACCGTCAAACTCAGCGCAGTGCAGTCCGGGGTAAACTGCAGCATGGAGGAGAAAGTGATTGTTGCCGTTTGCGACTCTCGGAGCTCTATATATAATAGTAAATAATGTAATATAATTGTATAATTGATTTTTTCAGTCGCAATTGGTTTGCACATTTTTAAAAGTGGTGGGGACAAAATTTGTATTTCAAATAGTGGGGGGGACATGTCCCCCCCGTCCCCCCCGTAATCGACTATGGGTAAAATTGCCTATGGGTAAAATTGCTTTATAAATCAGAGGGGAAGTATCGAAAAGGTTTTGTTCATATAATCGCTTGTACGTCACCACGAGGCTGGTAGAGATAAACAAACATAAACAAAGCTACAAATGCATGTAAACCTAAAGCCATTGATCAACTTGCTTTTAGCTTAAAGTGCACATGATCTCTGCCTGGCTCGGCCTGGGTTGGTTTGAAACATCCTCCAGCAGTGTGGGTATGTGATTGGTTCAGGGGTCAGTGTAGGGGGAGTATAGGGATTTGACGGGGTCAGGGGTCAGTGTAGGGTCAGTATGGGGATGGGACGGGTTCAGGGGGCAGTGTAGGGATTTGACGGGGTCAGGGGTCAGTGTAGGGGCAGTATGGGGATGTTACAGGTTCAGGGGTCAGTGTAGGGGCAGTATGGGGATGTGACGGGTTCAGGGGTCAGTGTAGGGGCAGTATGGGGATGTTACAGGTTCAGGGGTCAGTGTAGGGGCAGTAGGTGGATGTGATGGGTTCAGGGGTCAGTGTAGGGGAAGTATGGGGATGTGACGGGTTCAGGGTCAGTATGGGGATGTGACAGGTTCAGGGTCATTGTAGGGTCAGGGGAGAGTGGAGGGGTCAGCATGGGGATGTGACAAGGTCAGGGGTCAGTATGGGGGTGGGACGGGGTCAGGGGTCAGTTGGAATATCAGAAACAATAACAATAAAAGAAAGCTTTACATAGCGTCTCCAACGCCACCACTGCTACCACATGAGGTCAGTCTCTGAAGGCCTACTGAGTGAGGCCATGTTTATTGTTTATTGGTTTGAGTTTTAGGTTTCTGGTCCGCCCCATAACATAATCCTCCAGTAAACTATAAAGTAAATAGTAGGAGAAAAACGAATTCATCACGCAGCCCGTCTACACCAACGTGTAGAGGTGTGGTCGCAAGCACCTCTGTCTCTGGCCTGAGCTGAAGAACGTGTGCAGCTTCACCACTTTTGGGTTTGGTAATTGCAAGCACAGGTGCTTACTGTGTCTGTTAATGTGTGTGTGTGTGTGTGTGTGTGTGTGTGTGTGTGTGTGTGTGTGTGTGTGTGTGTGTGTGTGTGTGTGTGTGTGTGTGTGTGTGTGCGCGCGCATGTCTATAAGTTTGTGTGTGTGTGTGTGTATGTTTGTGTGAGTGTGTATGTGTATGTGTGTGTGTGTGTCTACGTCCACACACACACAGGACGTGTGATGCGTCTGTGCAGTAGTGTTGGAGTAGTAGTGCTTGTAGTTAGTGCATGCTGCATGCTGCTTGCTACTCTCTGCTCTCAGCTACTGCCACCGGATAGCCCTTTGTTAACAGGGGCGAAAAGAGGAGCCAAGTGCGAAGTCTCCTCAGCCGGTACATAGCCTCTCCACTGCCAAGATCTTGTACACGCCTCCCCGTGGCACACATGGTAACTGGTCCCTTGCGGTCCCAGGCTAAGTTGTAAAGGATCTCGGAGCAGCAGTGAGTGGAAATGCCCTGTTGCCAATCAACCACTGTCTCAGTTATGGGTAAATAGCCCCAGCTTGGGTAAATAGTGAAGACCCCAACGGCTGGGAAGGGGGAAGAAGGCAACCCCATAGCCACATGGGTTAACTCAGAAGGGTACAGTGGCTAGGGCAGCAAACCCCGAAAACAAACCTGCACCTTGGGACAGGCACAGGCGGAGTCCAACTGACCGGACCACCGACAGTCCCCTGCAACTCCTGCCAGACGAAGGTCGTCATGGGTTCTCTCATGCCACTGGAGGTCCATCTGGTAGGTGTGAAGATGGTGGGAGTGAGGTCTGCGCACCCACACCCTCACCTTAATCCTCACCTATGCGCATGCTTCTTGCTTCTGGAGCTTGCAAGATACAACATAGACATAGCAGCTCTCAGCGAGACAAGACTACATGGAGAGGACTCCGTGTCAGAGGTTGGTGCTGGGTACACCTTCTTCTGGAAGGGGGTCCCTGAAGGCACTCGCCGTAATCATGGAGTTGGCTTTGCTATGAAGTCTAAACTGCTGCAGCGCATTCCGGAATCCCCCGTGGGCATCAATGAACGACTGATGACATGGCGCATTCCCCTGGCAAAGGAACGCTTTGCCACCCTCATCAGTGCATATGCACCCACGCTTGATGCCGAGCATAACATCAAAGAGGATTTCTATAGAGCTCTTGATGCCGTATTACAGAACACCCCGGCTACGGAAAAGCTCATACTCATGGGAGATTTCAATGCTAGAGTGGGCACGGAGCACCTGATATGGAGTAAAGTCATTGGCCAGCATGGAGTGGGGAAGATGAACCACAACGGGCTATGACTCCTCTCCCTCTGTGCAGAGCACCAGCTGGTCATTACCAACATAATCTTCCTGATGAAGAACAGGCTTAAGACCACCTGGCAGCACCCCCGCTCAAAACATTGGCATCTCCTCGACTATGTGATTGTCCGTCAAAAGGACAGAAAAGATGTCCTCACCACCCGTATCATGCGCGGAGCTGAGTACTGGACTGACCACCTCATGGTCAGATCCAAACTACTTATTAGCATTCAGCCCCGTGGCCCGAGGACAGCTCCAAACAAGATACTCAACCGTACAGCGCTGAGCAGCCCCACCACCAAAGACAACCTTCAACGGCTCCTTGCTGAAAACCTCTATAAGATCCCGGGTCATCAGCCGACTGGCCAGCCCTGCGTCAGGCTATTCATAGCGCAGCCATAGAGGTGCTTGGTCAGTCAAGGAAACGTCACCAGGACTGGTTTGACTGTAACTCAACTGAGATACAGTCACTTCTAATAACCAAGCATGAGGCCCACAAAGCTCTCCTGTCCTTCCCTGGATCTCCCACCCTTAAAACCACCTTTACTGCTGCAAGAACAGCAACCCAGCCAGCCCTCTGGAATATGGAGGACAGCTGGTGGGTGCAAAAGGCGCAAGAGATCCAGAACCTGGCAGATTGCAACAACATTCAAGGCTTTTACGATGCCATAAAAACATTGCATGGCCTCAGGAAGCGGGCGATTGCCCCAGTCCTATCAGCTGATGGGTCCACACTCTTCAAGGACCGCCACGAGATTCTTGCCTGTTGGGCAAATCATTTTGAGAGTCTCCTCAACCACACCAACCTTGTCGATCCACATATTCTGGATAATCTCCCAGACCT
This sequence comes from Gadus morhua, assembly GCF_902167405.1. Classification (NCBI taxonomy): domain Eukaryota; kingdom Metazoa; phylum Chordata; class Actinopteri; order Gadiformes; family Gadidae; genus Gadus; species Gadus morhua. The sequence goes on along the minus strand of NC_044051.1, from coordinate 23,880,051 downwards.
GCCGCCAACCACACACCTGGACACCCCACCACTGTACTCAGAAATCCAGCGAGCCATTGCAGGGCTGAAGAACAATAAAAGCGCTGGACCCGATGGAATCCCTGCAGAGGTTTTCAAAAACGGAGGATACATCCTCACGCGTCGCCTGCACCTCCTGATCCAAAACATCTGGGAACATGGGACCCTCCCACAGGACTGGAAGGATGCTAACATCGTGGTCATTTATAAACAGAAAGGAGACAGTAGTATGCGGCAACAGCCGCGGAATATCTCTCCTCTCCATCGCAGGGAAAGTCCTGGCCAAGATCATGCTCAGCAGATTGGTTGAGCACATCTCAGAAGGTGTGCTTCCGGAAATACAGTGTGGTTTCCGTAAGACCAGATCCACGATGGACATGGTTTTTGTCTTGAGGCAGCTTCTGGAGAAGAGCCGAGAGCATCACAAAGACCTTTACATAGGTCTTTATATGAAGGCTTATTCGGCATATTGAACCCTCGGCCTAATGCGCCGCCTTTTTGAAAAGTCGGACAAACTGACCTTCGGACCAAGTTTGTCCGACTTTTCGGAACATTGAACTGTCGGCATAGTGGCATGTCGATCTAATGGGAAATATTTCGGACCATTGAGACGTCGGAACAATGAGGCGTCGGAATTACGGCATGGCACCCCTCACACAGCTTGAAACTCTGGCACTCAACAGACCAGCCTGGCAGGTAACTTGTGCTACTGCAGTTTGTCAAATTCACCAAACTAACCAAGACCGACGTTCCGAGAGGCGCATCCAGCGACACCAGCGGTCAGCTGGTACCTTTCTGGCATCTGGTTTCCTTTGCTCCATCTGCGGACGAATGTACGGCTCAAGGATCGGACTCTAAGCCCATGAGAAGTGGCACCAGCGGCAATGTCGCTGAACCCCCCCCACCTCCCCCACCCCCATCCCTGGAGCAAGTGTCATCATCGGACACGATGGACAGCTAAGAGTTTTTGTGTGTGTGTGTTTGTGTGTGCCCACCCACAGGACCTGCACTTAGAATCAAGCCAACCCTGAACAGTGTGGTTGATGATTTAAAACCTCCACGTTTTTGGATCCTTTGAGCTTTGAAGCCCATAAACATATGAATCCGGCTCTCGTTGTTTTCATAAAAATAACAAAGCTCACACGTTATTAACATTTATGGTAACACTTTATTTGAAGGTATCTACATAAGAGTGGCATGACACTGTCATGAACTTATCGTAAACGTTATGAACATGTCATAAACGTTCATGACTACGGTCATTAAGTGTAATTCGGTTCTTGTTATGACAAGTTTACATTGTTTGGGTTGTCTTGATTATGACAAGTTGACATTAATCAAAGGGACATTACCAGAAGTTGTCTTGGTTATGACAAGTTGACATTCAATTTGTTTGGAATGACTTTATAATGACAACTTGACATTAACCAAGAAGGCATTACCAGAGGATGTCTTTGTCATGACAACTTATATACAATACAAATACACACATATATACACATACACACACACACACACACACACACACACACACACACACACACACACACACACACACACACACACACACACACACACAACACACATACACATATACATATACACCCACACAAACATACACACACCCACGCACACACACAAACACACATACACAAATACAAACACACACATAGACATTCAAACATACACACACGGACACATACACACCTACAGACACAAACATACACATACACACACATACACATACACACACACACACACACACAGACATACACACATACATACACACGTATGCATACACAAACATAGACATACACACTTACACAAACTGACCCATATACACTGACACATATGCACACACATACACACACACAGGCTATGTGGAAGAAAATGAGCCAAAGTTGCCTCCGCCTGGCTCACCCTGATTTGGTTTTCGGTTCACCCTGGGATATCTAGGACCAACATGTGTAACACCCCACAGGAGCTGCACTGCATTGTAAGTCAGATGGAAAAGTTGGGTCGATGTCTTTTGCAATGTTCTGGATGCTACAACACCAATAATGCAAAGCACATTCAGTTCGAACAAGAAGCAAGACATCGCAATCACATCACAAACAACGGGTTGTTTCATGTGACAAAGTTACTCACGCTCATATCGAACAGAATTGTAGTGCACTTATTACTGCAACAGGCTGATTATGTTAAAATGGTTAGCCAAATGTAATAAAAATAACAACAAATCACTGCTGATGGACTCAGCCAATCGCCGTTAGCCAATAGATAGGTCCAATCGCCTAACCCCAACATGAACTGATGAAAACACTCAAGCGCTCATGCATTCAGGCAGACATACACAAACACACACATGTTTTATTTTTAAACATTTAATAAGAGTGTTTTTTTTCTCTCTCTCTCTCTCTCTCTCTCTCTCTCTCTCTCTCTCTCTCTCTCTCTCTCTCTCTCTCTATATATATATATATATATATATATATAAATATATATTTAGATATTACGTAAACTCATCATGATTAATCCTCAAATTTAAATAAGAGGACAGATTACATAACCTGAGACACTCTGAATAATCCATTTTACACACATGATTTCCAGTACATTAAGATGTTATTGTAAAGATATTGGGCCCTATTTTAACGGTCTGAAATGCAAGTGAGAAGCGCCAAACGCAAGTAGCTTTGTGGGCGGTTCTATGGCAATGTTGCAATTTTACAGCCATGGAGCGTCTATGGCCTCCAAACATACCACCTCCTCCCCCTGTTGTGCCCCTTCCGCCCCCTGTTTTGCCCCTTCTTCCCCCCATTCCATCTCCGTCCAGCCGCTCTACCAGGAGCACATCCAGCTACGTCACTCCTGGACCCTTACGTGTCCAATCCCGCCGAGCCGGGCGTAAAAGGCCTTACAGTGGAGGGAAAAATAATAGATTTTTAGGCTAAAGCTTGTTTAAATCTATTCAACTTTTCATTTTTCGTTTTGTATTATTTTTTTTCAGTTAGGCCTCTGAACATTTTGACTTTTTGACAAAAGTCTAATAAAAAATATCTCAAGGACATACTATACTTTCCGAATTTTTTGCTCACTTTCACTGAATCACAAGGTTATGAATGCATGGTAATAATTGTACAATAGAGCGGAGATGTCATTAGTTTGCTTACCTCACTATATACAATGCAGCTCTTCTGTCAGATGAGCTCTCCTCTCCCGTGCTGCTGCTGGGGCATTTGGGTGTATGGCATCGGCACATGCAGTTCAGCATCACGTCTCCTTAAGCCCTCTAATCTATCCTCATTAATGTCATCAACGCATCCATGATTCATGGCAATGTTAAACACAATGTGTGGTGTAAAACACAACATGCCACAAAGAATACTGCGACTTTTTGAGGACCATACTGTAAAGTACCACCTGACCTATCCAAACACCTGAAGCGCATTTTCAGTATTCCGAATGTTCGTTCAATTACACTGCGTGTTTTTGTGTGTTTTCTGTTGAATACCAATTCACACAGTGTTGATGGCATAAGAAATTAGGTCATGAGCCATGTCTTCAACGGATGGCCGTTGTCCCCTAACAGCCACCCATCCAAGGGAGGATTCCCCTCAAATGTGGCAGGAATGGTTGAGTTTGCCAATATGAATGAGTCATGGCTAGTCAGGGTAATTTGCAAAGACATGATTGATTTTACAATTAGCATCGGAAATTACTTGGATATTAATTGAATGAGTTCCCTTCCGGTGATTTCGCAGTCTTCAGAATTTGCTTCACTGTCTTCAGAAGTTGTGTGGGATGTGTACGCTAGATTTATGCCTATTTTTTCTTCTTCCTCATGGACACCACAATGATTTTCCTTGTGTGGTAATACTTTATTTTCCTTGTAATTATGTGTGATTTGCAAAAATGGGAACTGCTGCGTCCGTGTAGATGAGAGAAGTAAAGTGTATGTGCGAGGTGCACAAGCAATATTATGCATGTGTCCTTAAAATAGCATCTGAATAACGCGCCACTGACTTTAAACCAGGTTTGTGGTGGAAGTGATTTCTGAAACTGCAAAATAGCGCCAGGGAACGTTTGCGCCATAACACGTCTCATCCTTTTGCCGAACCTCCCCTTGGAGCGCAAGATCATTCCCTAATTTACCGACACGTGGCGGTGGAGGGAAAAGAACGCTTTGCGCAAGTTACAAATTAGCAACGACACATGCGCCAGTGTAGAAAGTAAATTGCGCCGAACGCAAGATAGAACCCATGGTGTCGTGGTTGTGGTTTTCATGGACACCAGTGTCATGGTCCGCCCCTGGTTTTCCCATTCACCTGCCTACCCCCCTGATCTCCCCTAATTAACCCAACCCTCTTCACCTGTGCTCCCCCTATAACAGCCCTCTCCTTTCACTCAGTCCTTGCCAAATTGTCTCTCGTTTCATTCAGAGCTTTTCCCGCAACTCCCGATTGACTTCGTTTACTCCACTCTGCCTGTTAACGAACCCTCGCCTGTCTGACCTCCTGCCTGCCGTCCAGGCCCTGTCGCTCTGTCTGCTCCTCTGTCCCCATCTCCTGATTCACCTGCCTGACTTCCTGTTATCGACCATTTGCCTGCCTGACCTCCCGACCGATGTCGAGTCCCTTTCGGTCTGTCTGCTCGATCCTGTACCAGAATAAATCCTTTAAACTGTCCTACAACTGTCGTCTGTCTGTGAACTTGGGTTCTGCCTAACCCCCCCGTTACAGCACAAGCTGGCCAAGAATGGACCCAGCCCAGACGGACGACCGCATCACCCGGGAACGCGCTGCAGCAAGTGATGGCCGCTACCAGGGCCAGGGTTTCTCGGGGTTTGCCAACCTCTACCGGCGCTTCATCAGAGGCTTCAGCTCCATCGCGTCCCCCCTCTCGGCCCTCATCTCACCCAAGGTCCCCTTCTGTTGTTCTAACGAGGCACAAAACTCCTTCGAGACCCTGAAGACCCGCTTAGCCACCGCCCCCATCCTTCAGATTCCTGAACCCGACCGGCAGTTCATTGTGGAGGTGGACGCATGCGGAGTGGGATTAGGGGCGATCCTCTCCCAGCGTTCATCCACCGACCAGAAAATCCAACCCTGCACCTTTTTCTCTCGCCGTCTAACCCCCTCGGAGAGAAACTATGATATCAGCAACAGGGAGTTGCTGGCGGTGAAGCTGGCCTTGGAGGAGTGGAGGCACTGGCTAGAAGGAACCAAGGTTCCGTTTTTGGTCTGGAGCGATCACCGGAACCTAGAGTATATCCGGGCCGCCAAGAGGTTGCTCCAGACAGGCCCACTGTTCTTCGACCGGTTCAACTTCACCTTGTCCTATCGACCCGGTTTTCATAACCTAAACCTGATGCTCTCTCCCGACAGTTCCCCGAGTGTCCCGATGAGACGGTCAAGCCTTCCACCATCGTCCCAGCCTCCTGCCTCGTCGCTTCCATCACCTGGGAGATAGAGGAGAAGGAACGAACTGCCACTGTGGACCTGCCAGCTCCCAGTTCCTGTCCCCCTGACCGCCTGTTTGTCCTGTCACACCTCCATTCTGACGTGCTCCAGTTGGGCCATGCTTCCCGGCTCACCTGCCATCCCGGCATCCAGTGACTTCCTGCAACGGCGCTTCTTGTCGTGTCACTGGAAGAGGATGTCCGGGGCTTCGTCAACGCCTGTCCTGTTTGTAACCAGAATAAGACATCTTCGCCGCCCACCTGCCGGCTTCCCGCACCCCTTGCCCATCCCCCATCGTCCCTGTTCGCATATATCTCTGGACTTTGTGACTGGTTTGCCTGCATCCAAGGGCCAGACCGTCGTCCTCACCCTCGTAGATCGATTAAGTAAGTTTGCCCATTTTATCCCCCTTTATTCACCTCGGTCTTCTGGAGGGAATTCTGAAGCCTAGTCGGGCTACTGCCAGTCTATCTTCCGGCTTCCACCCCCAGTCCAATGGACAGACCGAGAGGGTCAATCAAGATCTGGAGACCACCCTCCGATTCCTGGTGAACCGCAATCCGGCTTCCTGGTCCGACCAACTGGTATGGGTAGAGTATGCACATAACACCCTTACCTGCCCATCCACCGGCCTCTCGCCCTTTCAGTGCGCCCCTATTCCCCGACCTGGAGAAGGAGTCCTCCTGCCACTCGGCTCAAGCCCTGATCCATCGTTGTCGACGCACCTGGACCCTGGCATGCACTGCTCTCTCCAAATCTGCAGATTGCCACGCTGCTGCTGCCAACAAACACCGCACGCCGACCCCTGCCTACCAACTTGGCCAGAAGGTCTGGCTCTCCACCCGTGATCTGCCCCTTAAAGTGGAGAGTGGCCAGCTGGCCCCCAAGTTCATAGGACCATTTCCCATAACCTGCATCATAAACCCAGAGGCGGGACGCCTTCAGCTTCCTCGTTCCATGAGGATCCACCCAACTTTCCATGTCTCCAGGGTCAAACCCGTCCAGGAAAGTCCTCTGGCTCCTCCCGTTCCGCCCCCTCGTCCCCCTCAGCTCGTCGATGGAGGTCTGGTGTTTACTTGGGGTCCAGTATCTGGTGGACTGGGAGGGATATGGTCCGGAAGAGCGTTCCTGGATCCCGGCTCGCTTCATCATGGACTTCCGTCTCATCTCTGACTTCCACCAGTCCCATCCTGACCAACCTGCCCCGCCCTCTCGTCCGCCCGTTACCAGCGGACGAGAGAACGTTACAACCAGGAGGATCAGCCACCAGTCAGAATCCGATTTTTCCTCCTCTCCTCCCTTTTCATTAAGTGACCCACAACAAAAAGATTGGCTTATTGGGGCCAAAGAATATTGCTGTTCAGATGTTTACACTTATGGCATTAAGCAAACGCTTTCATCCAAAGCGACTTTCAACAGTTAATACAAGCATTGACGCGCCGACCGCAGAGTTAACCACGTAGGGCGACAGCCAGCTCGTCAGGAGCAATCAGGGTGAGGCGTCTTGCTCAGGGACACCTTGACACTCAGCTAGGCGGAGCGAACTAGCAACCTTCTGGTTACCAGCTTTCGTGGAAATATTAATCATAACTATAATTTAAAATGATATACAAATTATATTAACCGTGTTTACATAATTACTTTTCACATTAAAAGGAATTGTGTACATTCTCCCGTATCTTAAGATACATCCCTTCCTCTCTCTAACTGAAAGAGGTTAAGATAGTTCACATTTGCATTCCCACTGGACAGCGCTGAGGACGAGTAGAAAAAAAGCGGCGGGGGGGGGGGGGGTGTTTCAACATCGCAAGAAATTAGCCCACTAAAGCCTCGTGAATGGGGATGTACGCAGAAAAAATAGTAAACATATGTTAGGTTGGAGAGACACACAGCCACACGTTATAAAGTTTACCGTTGTTTACTAACAGTTGAGGAATATGTATATCATGCACTCGCAGGTGCTTCATTGAGTCATTGTATTCTCAACACAACAAAATACACCAAGTCCTTGAAAATGGATCTCCGTCGCATCAAAAGATGAAAACAAATAGATAGGCTACCTCATAGATTATAGTAGGCCTAGTTAGAACAACAATCTGGCATGACAACTTGGCCACGTTAACAAATAGATACATATTATTAACCAGAAAAATACCAGAATACCACAAAAACCATAATAATAATAAAGTTCACTACTTTCGCTAACTCCTCGCAGATTTATCACACATCACTCAAACGACTCGCGTCACTCCAAGTCCAACCTCTCTTGCTGCACATCTGAACAAAACACACACATGCACACAGTATTAGCCCCTCACACACACACAGGGCTGTAGCACCAAATCCTGGGCCCCTATACTATAGGTACTGATGGGCCCCCCTGCGCCAGGTTGTTGACGGGGGGGGGGGGTCTGATTGTTGACGGGGGGGGGGGGGGGGGGGGGGAAATAAAAAGGTAAAGTAAAACATTTTTGGGCCCCCCCTCTGCCTTGGGCCCCCCCACAACTGTCCCCTTTGTCCCCGCAGTCCGACGGCCCTGCACACACACACACACACTCAAGATCCAGCTGGCGGAGCGCACGTCAGAGCTTCCGGAGCGCGCTCCCCCTTGCTCCCCCTCAAATTAAGCACTGCCACTGGAGCCATTATGTCTGATGCCAAGGCCAGGTCAATCGACTGCCTTCTTTGTTGTGTAGATTCCTTTAACTGTCTTGCAGCATTGCTTGCAGACTTGCATACATGTCCACATCCCCCATAGTGTATTGCAGTTAACTTAGCCTCTCCCACCAATCCTTGTTCACCTATTGTCTCACTGAATGTATCTCTGGTAACTTTGCTGCCTGCACTTTCCCATGATCATGCTCTAATATTAAATATTTTTTTCTCTGGCCAACGTGTCCTAAAAAGAAGTCTCTCTTCATCACCAGCCAACATGATCTACCACCAGAGCCACCGACCCCCCTACCACTCCATTGATGTTACCTGGTAACCCAATACTGCTTGTAACATTTTAGGAGAAACTAATAGCATGTGTTTAACCTATGGAGGTCACTTTTGTCCATATTCACAAATTATCATATGATTTTAAAACGTTATGCATTGCAGTTGAGATTCTGACCAGGATCTTAATATTAACGATAGTAGTACTATAAAAGCACTTCTATTACAACCACTACATTACTATCGTTTAAGATAAGTGGTTTTAGGGGTTTGTTTTTCCTTTAAAGACACATCATAATAAATCGTGTGTTGGCATATTTGTTGGAGAATGATAACATGAAATGCGAAATGAATTAAAACATTAAGCAGAAGGGGGAAGATCATAGAGACAAAGACACAAATAGAGTAGAGTGTGTAAACATACTTTCCATTTTGAATAGATTTGTCCGACTGAGCGTATTTGGTTGTGTGGTGTGTTTCTAGACTATGATAATGATCTAACTAATAACAAAAAAACTAACCACTGTTCCCTAAAATGTATGTGATACTTAGTTACTTTTTGCATTTTGGGTAAAGGATTGACACAAGCACATACGCATCCTGTGGTTATCGGTCCCACTTAAAACCAGGGTAATTAAGCAGCTTGCCTTCTGTTGCTTTAACACACACACACACACACACACACACACACACACACACACACACACACACACACACACACACACACACACACACACACACACACACACACACACACGCCTGAAAGCCCATCTACAGCTGTGTCCATGACCATAATGACCTCTATCACCCTCCCTTCCTGCCACAACATCAGTTTCAAAGACTTGCTGATTAGCACTTAGCAGTTCTGGTTTAAAGTGAACTGAACAACTCAAAGCAGTCAATAGAGAATTGCCATGATGCTCGATGGCGAGCGCCTGGTGGCCGGGTTTGCCACGGAGCCCGGTCGGGCATAGCCCGAACAAACTACGTGGCATCCCCCCTTTCTTCATCCCATGGGCCCACCACCTGTGGGAAGACCCGTTGGGGTCGGGTGCGCAGCCACATGGGTGGCAGCGAAGGTCAGGGGTCTCGACGGACCAGACCCGTGCGGCAGAAGCTGTCTCTGGGGACGTGGAACGTCACCTCGCTGTGGGGAAAGGAACCGGAGCTTGTGAGGGAGGTGGAGCGCTATCAGTTAGATCTGGTGGGGCTTACCTCCACGCACAGTCTCAGCATGTTTTGGACACTCGGGTAAAGAGAGGGGCGGAACTGTCAACCGACCACCATCTGGTTGTGAGTTGGATCAGGGAATGGGGGAAATTTCCGGATAGACCTGGTAAGCCCAAACGAGTAGTGCGGGTGAACTGGGAACGTCTGGAGGAGGCCCCCGTCCTAGGTATCTTCAACTCACACCTCCGGCTGAGTTTTTCTGGCATTCCTGTGGAGGTTGGGGGCATTGAGCCGGAGTGGGCGGTGTTCAAAGTCTCCATTGCTGATGCTGCGGTGGCTAGCTGTGGCCTCAGGGTCTTAGGCTCCTCAAGGGGCGGTAACCCTCGGACACCGTGGTGGACACCGGTGGTCAGGGAAGCCGTCCGATTGAAGAAGGAGGCCTTCCGGGATATGATATCCTGGAGGACTCCTGACTCGGTTGCAGGGTACCGACAGGCCCGAAGGGCTGCAGCTGCTGCCGTGTCGGAGGCTAAGCAGCGGGTGTGGGAGAAGTTCGGAGAGGCCATGGAGAAGGACTTTCGGTCGGCACCAAGTTGGAGGCAGAGCTCGAGGTTGATGGTGTTTCGTCGTCAATTTCCCTGGCGGAGGTCACTGAGGTAGTCAAACATCTCCGCAGTGGCAAAGCCCCAGGGATTGATGAGATCCAGCCAGAAATGCTAAAGGCTCTGGGTGTTGAGGGGCTGTCATGGTTGACACGCCTATTCAACATCGCGTGGGAGTCGGGTACAGTGCCAAAGGAGTGGCAAACCGTGGTGGTGGTTCCCCTGTTCAAAAAGGGGGACCAGAGAGTGTGTGCCTATTACCGGGGTATCACACTTCTCAGCCTCCCTGGTAAAGTCTACTCCAAGGTGCTGGAAAGGAGAGTTCGGCCGATCGTCGAACCTCAGATTGAAGAGGAACAATGCGGTTTTCGCCCCGGACGTGGAACTACGGACCAGCTCTTCACTCTCGCAAGGATCCTGGAGGGGGCCTGGGAGTATGCCCATCCGGTCTACATGTGTTTTGTGGATCTGGAGAAGGCGTATGACCGGGTCCCCCGGGAGAAACTGTGGGAGGTGCTGCAGGAGTATGGGGTAAGGGGGTCTATCCTCAGGGCCATCCAATCCCTGTACTCCCAAAGCGAGAGCTGTGTTCGCGGGCTGCGCCTTGTCACCAATCCTGTTTGTGATATACATGGACAGGATATCGAGGCGTAGTCGTGGTGGGGAGGGGTTGAAGTTCGGTGGTCTGAGGATCTCGTCACTGCTTTTTGCAGATGATGTGGTCCTCATTGGATCATCGGCCTGTGACCTTCAGCACTCACTGGATCGGCTGGCGGCCGAGTGTGAAGCGGCTGGGATGAGGATCAGCACTGCTAAATGAGTCCTTAGCCCAAGTGAAGGAGTTCAAGTACCTCGGGGTCTTGTTCGCGAGTGAGGGTACTATGGAGCGGGAGATTGGCCGGAGAATCGGAGCAGCGGGGGCGGTATTGCGTTCGCTTTACCGCACCGTTGTAACGAAAAGAGAGCTGAGCCGCAAGGCAAAGCTCTCGATCTACCGGTCGATCTTCGTTCCTATCCTCACCTATGGTCATGAGGGCTGGGTGATGACCGAAAGGACGAGATCGCGGGTACAAGCGGCCGAGATGAGTTTTCTCAGAAGGGTGGCTGGCGTCTCCCTTAGGGATAGGGTGAGAAGCTCAGCCATCCGTGAGGAACTCGGATTAGAGCCGCTGCTCCTTTACTTAGAAAGGAGTCAGCTGAGGTGGTTCGGGCATCTGGTAAGGATGCCCACTGGGCGCCTTCCTTGGGAGGTGTTTCAGGCACGTCCAGTGGGGAGGAGACCTCGGGGAAGACCCAGGACTAGGTGGAGAGATTATATCTCAACACTGGCCTGGGAACGCCTCGGGATCCCCCCGTCAGAGTTGGTCAATGTGGCCCGGGAAAGGGAAGTCTGGGGCCCCCTGCTTGAGCTGCTCCCCCCGCGACCCGACCCCGGATAAGCGGACGAAAATGAGATGAGATGAGATGAGGAGATCAGTACTCACTATACTAACTGCATCCGAATACTCATACTTGACTGCTATATAGTTGCTATTTTGTAGTACGTCACAAACATAGCGTGTCCGAATGCTCAGTACGCATTGTGTAGTAGGCAAAAAGTTTCCGAATGCGTACTACCGCCACAGTATACAACGGTAGGTCACTACGCTATCCCACAATTCAGCCGGAGTCTGGTTACCAAAGAAGAACGCTGCGGTGAATAAAAAACAAAAAACTGTAAATTATCGCAGGTTACTTTAATTTTGCCGGCATCTAATGTGCCGCGCACATTAGCCGCACACGAGGGGAAATACATAATCTCCAAACATCCGGTGGCATTTCAGTGGTGTTTGGAAACGTTCAGAGGCGTTCTACGCATAGCTGTAGAACGTACTAGATTAACGGTCAAGTAGTAGACACTGCACAGAAATAGTATATACTTAGTATTCGGATGCACCCTTAGTTTGAGTACGTAGGGGGTTCCAATTAAGATTGGGCGAAAATGAGTGTACTGAAAGGACCCGGATGGTGTACTTAAAACGGCCAAACCTCGGAGTGTGGGAAAATGCACCCTTTTGGTACTCAACGGCAGCCATCTTAGCTTTGTAACGGGAAGAGGCGAGCCAGGCTGAGCCAACGTCGGCGCACTTTCCACATAGCCTGCAAAATCTCTAGTTCTGTTCACAAATTTTTCAAGTTCAATTAAATTAAAGAAATCAATTTCCTTGAATGGGTCCTTGTTGCAGCTGCCTAGGTTTGGGTCCAACCTGTGGCCTCTTCTCTCCCCCATTTCTTATCTATTGTTGTTGCTGTTTCAATCTAATAAAGGCAAACACGCCACAAACAGATACTTTTAAAGAACACTCACTGGGTTGATTCAGCAAGTACAAAAAGCAGCTAAGTAACAAAGTTGTGGTTTGATACCTGTAGAAAATTACCTGGAAAAATATGAAGATAAAATAAAAAATAAAATTACATTTCTGTGAGATAATTCTATGCATGTAACAGACTCCCAATATTAAACAGGTATAGACCTGATAACTACAGGACTTCATTGCATGCAAAATCAGTGCATTTCTGATCAAAACTGACAGTACAACAAATGCTTTTGTTTCCCAAAGTGAGCAGTCCAAGGATTAAAAACAAAGATCAAACACAAAGAAAAACATCACTCCTTGGGGTTTGTATTTGTACTACATTACAACTATTAAAAGTTTCCTAAAACAGAAATGTAAACAGGAAAACCTTGCTTGGTTATTTTCTGACATTATCATCCAATAACAAGTAACAACTCTTTGCAAGGTGGCGCTATTTCTTCCATTAGCATACCTGCATTACCAATAGCGGGCCGTGCATTTCACACCTAGGCCTTCAGTGGTGTCCTACATGAAATAATCCTCCTCTTACTGCCATCATTATGACTCAACGGCTATAGAAACCATCAATATAACACAGAAATGCAGCATAATAGGGCGTTGCATCACAGAATGCCATTACTTAAGCAAGAGACCCAATTAGGACAATTCAACAAGTCTATTTTCACTGTAGACACAGCTGCCATATCATCTCCAGCAGAAACGTCAATATTAACCTAATTAACTGACAAAAATATTAAAATGTTTAAATAAAATGCAATACTCACCAATGATTATTTGTACGCAAAGTCCATCCTCCTTTTTTTCCTCAAGAAGAGTTAGATTACACTGTTGTACAGTTTATCTGTGCGTTTCAGTTCCAACAATAAGTCCCTTTCTATCGCCATAGAGGCTAATGCTGAAAGTCGAGTCTGTCCAGTCGTGTTTCTGTAGTAAGTTTTAATTTGCTACAGGGAATCGCTTGATTTATTTATTATTCGCTTTATTTTAGTTTGTGCCGGTAGCTATCGATGCTTTCGGCTCTGACTAGTACCTCTCTGACCATCCAATCAAAGGACGTGAAAATGCCGACGTCACTGGACGCCTGCAAGATGCCCTCGGTGTTGCCAACTCGAAATCTGATTGGTTAAAGCAACAGTCATTGCCACTTACTTTAAGCAGACGCCAGCACTATCGATTCTGAAGGTGTCAAGGCAGATTTCTTTGACCCTGGCAACACATGATGGCTGAAATAAGATTGGATAAAAGCTCTAACATAAATAATACACTACTGGAAGCAGCGCAACCAAGAGAAAAGCTATTAAATGAAGAGAATAGACTATTGGAAATAATTTAATACATATTCATGGGAAAAAATATATTAAAACATAAGTCAGTGATTCTGATAGTGTTTAGGGCAGCAGAGAAGGCCTTGCTGGCCCTGACAGCCCACCACTGTGCATAACATGGTACAGACTTTAATGGATTTTTTTTTTTTAATTGAGATCGTAAATAAGCGAGAACAGTTGCATGAAAGCATCAAACTTCTCTGATAACAGGTGAACATTAATAGCTGCAAAGCTTACAAAGTGCTATGTACAGCTGAAGGCTCGTTACTGTTCTAACCCAGAAGACTGTTCTACAGTTTTGGTGGGAGGTTTTTCTTTCCCCGCCCAAGCATCACAGTCTGAATGAAGTTGAGTGTATTTGCCATGCATTTTGGGTAATCCAAAAGCAATGCATGTGCAAGCCCAAACAACAGACAAACTGCCTGAGGCAAGTTTTTAATATTATCCATGACAATATCTCCCTCCAGAATGATGGCATTGGAGATGGGCTGGAGGTCCACTGAGCTTTGACCCTCGTGAGGACTATCTTCACTGACAACTGTCAGCACACCAACAGTGAAGCATTCTAGGGCCTCGCTCTCGCTGTATCCTACAAAGACACACACATTCTTCAGTATTGCAATTGATGCTGTTTTAAAACATTCATTTTTAGGGTTTGCTAGAGAATATGGCTTTTTAATACGTGTTGTCACAATATAGCAAACAAAATATATTAAGTATGGTTAAACTAAAGTTATGGAGATAGAACAAGGTCTATACATTCTTGAACAGTGACACTGACTTTTCAATCTAGACTCCTACTCCTTAGATTTGAAATGAATGAATGTGTATAACATTTATGTGGCAAATTTTATTTTTATTTACTGGCTGTTTACATATCTCTCAGATTAGTTGTGGAGGTATTACTATACAAAATACATCAATCACTGAACAAAATGTATATTGTATATTGAGCAGATATAATTATATCTTCTATGTTTTATATTAATGCAGGCCAAACTTTTTCTTATTTGCAAGTACTCACAGAGCGGGTCTTGAAGAATTCACTGTCATCACGGAGTAAAATGAGAATGCCTTTGAGGACAACAGAGCGAAGTACTGTCACGTCTGGTGTCTAATGATACACAGAGACAGAAAAGACCAGTGAACAGAGTAATTTGCAAGGCACAAGCAGACAGGATATACAATAGGTTGGTCTGGATCATCTCATTTAGAACTTGATTGTTGAACTATCATACAGATCAAAAGCAAAATGAACCTACTTACCATCCAGCACCAGCTCACTGAGTTTGTGGCCAAAAGTTCCCTTTTTTGTTTTGAAAAGTTCGATGAAACGTAGGGCGTACTGGTCCAGAGCCTCAAAGAAGTCTCCCTCAAGACTCTTACTGGCATTTATATTAAACTCAGCACACACCTGAAAAAGTAGAGAGAGGGGTGGGTAGGGATGGAGAGGTGGCAGAGGTATTAATATTCCTACAAGTGTTTGGATTTCTAGCCACACACCTTGAATATCTTTTTGATTGGCATTATTTTATTGGTTGAGGACAGCAATAGTTTATCTGTCTCTCTCTGAAGAGTGCTGGCCATCATTCAACCATGTTCTGTACAGCAGGCTCCTTTTTTACAATTAATTTTCTGCGTACTGGGAATGATTTGTTTGGTCCATCATTTGTGAAATGAGCGTGCCATTTGGTTGCTTTTCTTAATTTCTTCCACGAGAACCACTCTGGCATTTTCAAGGCTTGTTTCATCATGTCCTTCAGGTAAGTTAGTCAGGTAGTTTGCTTCACCTCTTTTTGGCCGTTTGATATTCTTGCTTGAGGATTCTCCCGCTGGGTTAACTTTACTTATTTTGCCTGCATTGATTGCTACATCCTCACATCAAGCTTTTCGAAGCTTTGTGCGACAATTGGCCATCTTAAACTCATGGCTCTTTTTCCAGCCATACCGTCTGTGTGGTCCAGGCTCAGTTAGGCAGGGGTGTTTGCTAATCAGTGCTTTTGCAACACTGCTGAAGTAATTCTCTTCAGGGTAAGCCTTGAAACTACATCGTCTCAGCAAGCTTTTCTAGTATGTCATGCTTCATATCTCGTGGTATAGTTATATGTGTTCAATCTTTCATAAAGGCAAGATCTTCCTGTCTGAGTCTATACTCAACATCAACTGAGAAATTGGGTATGTCAAAGAACTCTGGCCACTGTTGTCTTAGCAATGGTGATGCTCCTACAGTCAACAGGATCTCAGTGTCTGCTGTGGTGCACTCAGTGTCTAATGTTGTGGTGGGTGATGACCAGAGCCGGACAGTAACGGAGTACATTTACTTGAGTACAGTACTTAAGTACAATTTTGAGGGATCTGTACTTTACTCGAGTATCATTTTTTGGGAGTACTCATGACTTTACTCAAGTACATTTGAGAGGCAAATATTGTACTCTTTACTCCATTACATTTCTATCCATAACCGTGAGTACCCGTTACTCCTTCTGAAAAATAAAAGGAGAAAAGAAAAATCACGGAAACCCTCAATTTGTTGTTTCCCTCTCAAACGTGATTCCCTCTCAAACTGATTAGGACAGCATTCAGCCTATCAGCAATCACCTTCGCTTTCCGCCAAAGCCAACTCCATGGTCAGAATTAGATGAGAGACGATTGTTGATTTGATTGATAAAAAAACGGAGAAACTCACACATACATAGAATTGTTAGCTGAATTTTCTTTTCTGATATTGCATATTTATGTAAGCTGAGCAATTGTTTTTATGTTC
The DNA here is from genome assembly GCF_902167405.1 of Gadus morhua. Lineage (NCBI taxonomy): Eukaryota > Metazoa > Chordata > Actinopteri > Gadiformes > Gadidae > Gadus > Gadus morhua. The sequence goes on along the minus strand of NC_044051.1, from coordinate 23,863,416 downwards.
TTGAGTATACTGTTATACTGTATACTATTGTGCTATTGCCATGGTAAAAAGATGAAAATTACTTGATTTTACTTTCAATTCCTTTTACATTCTCCAAGGTGTTAACATTTTTCATAACTCCATGTAGGACGTTTCTATACATAAATGTAAGCACTGTGGCAGTAGTAATGCAATATTTAGAAAACATACTCTTGTACTCTTGATACTCAAGTACTTTTAAAAACAAGTACTTCAGTACTTTTACTTAAGTAGACATCTGACTGTAGTACTTTTACTTGTACTTGAGTAAAATTTAGCAAGGGGTATCTGTACTTTTACTCAAGTAAGGAAGCTCTGTACTCTGTCCGCCTCTGGTGATGACAATGCTGTTAAATGGAGAGTCACAAGAGGGAAGATTTTGATTGTAGCTCTTTCAGGTAAATCAGTTATTTCAGTCAAATTGCAGAGGGCATTTTTGAAGTCTTGATCTTTATGCTGCAGTTTAAAGTCATTCTGCAGTGACAGTTTATCCACCAGTTGCACTTTGAATTCTTCAATGGACTGTGGTCTCTTATTTAAAGTCAACTTCCTTACATCATCTTCAGCGATGATGACTCTCAGCAACAACCTCTGGTCCATTTTGATAACTGTTTGTTTCACTCAGCATAATATTTGCCGTTTAAGTGTGACAAGCTGCTTGTCTCCAACTCTGTCAAATTAAATCGGGAAAACATCATTTAGTTCAGACAACTGAGTAACAGAGAATGTGGACAAATGGTTACTACAGAGCTTGTATGCTCTAAGATGCTCATTGTCCCATGATGTCATGAGTCTGAAGACAAATATTATGTCTGTATTGTTCACCACAATCTTTGCTATTTGTCTGAAATCCGGGAGCCCTGAGCATGATCCAACGGAAATGACCATATTAGCACTGTACTTAAGGCCATCCATGTAAACAGAAGCTGCTACAAAGACTGTGTTCTGGTAGTTATTCCTGAGAAAGAGACAGTTCTGCACATTTTCAGGAAATGAAGCAACCATTACAGACTTCACTTTGTTAATTTCAACAGATGGCTTGAAAAAGGAGTTAGCAGCTAAATGGAAGGCTATCATATGCTGGTGTGTGAGAGCTAAAGTAAGGGGTAGGTTCTTGAAGTTGTGAATGTGACAAACAACTTTCTTGAAGAACTTGTGTTTGCCTTGAAAACGCATGTCCACACATAACACAATGGACCAAAAGTCTGAATTAGTTGAGGGTAGTGCTCAATGTAGTGGTGCTTCGTCGTAGCTTTTCGTTCGGGAAAACTTTCTGAAACATATCTCTATGTTCTGCAATCTTGCAGTCAAGAAAGCACACTGACTCCTCTGAGAAGCTTGCAGACTCTGACAATTCCACTACATCTTTTAAGTTCATTAAAACCTCCCAGGTTTCCCCCTCAGGAATGCGACCTATCAGTAGTGGCAGAAGGCGGAGGAGTGTCCAATTTTCATGACCATTTCCTCAAATTGTTGCTTTGGAAGCAAAGTTCTTTGCCATGAGCTGGGGTTGGTTTGTTCTGTCTGAAAATGTATATGGAAACTGTTTAATAGCCACATTCAGGATTTGATATTAGTGCCTTCAAGCACAAGGCCAATTCAGCCGGAACAACACCCTCCAGAAGATCATGCAAAAGATCTGGGGGATAACCATTGACAACATGAAAATGTTTCAAGCTTTCACTAAGTGGGCAGCTTCTTTTCACGCTATGGTAGGATACTGCAATACATCTGGCACCTGTCTATCATGATTTTCCTTTGTTCTTAGTTAAAATGATCCTGTCCTCACTTCCTTGCGTTGTATTTCCTTCCGTTTGGCCATACATAATTGGCACATCTGAGTTACTGTGAAGCTTTCAAAGAAAGAACCTTTCCAAAGAATGGGCAGCTAAATTGTCTGCTGCAACAAATAATATTGGGCCTTTTATGCCGGCTCCTAACTGTCCAACATATACACCCTGTTGCTCAAGAAAAACAAGGCCCTGAATGAGAGAGCAGAGAATTTCACGATAACCATGATCTTTGAAACTGCTGACCTTGCAAAGTAGAGCAAGCTGAATGGAATGAAGAGAGGAGCGATATTAGGGTGTAGGTTTCCAATTACCCAGTAGATGGCACATAGCTTGTGTTTCTTTCTTGAGGTTCCCAAGGGGTTAGCCACCTCAAAATCACCTATGTATAAGCAAAGAGAAATCCTGAATTCTTCCTCTGTCACGAGAGAATTGTCTTTAAACCGGGTACCATCCCTGTGATATCTGTATCCTTGTGACAAATTTGTCTCAGGTGACATGGCCTTATCTAAAATGTCTCCATTGTTTAGTAATGTTTGCAGCATTTTTAGTATGGGGATATACCTGTCATTATTTAGGACAAACTAAACTGGCGTTACCACTGAGAACAATGTAATTGTAACAATAGCAATGGATTATATTTTAAGAAGAAGAGCAGATACATTATGTTCCAACTGACTCTTCAAGTCTTCTACATATTCACTGAGCTCAGTAACCTCAAACGCAACTGCATCAGTTTCAGGGGCACTATCCTCGGGTTGAATATTTATATGAGGTGGAGGTTCCTCAGGTTCATTATGTGACACAATTTCAGGTTTGAATGCCATCTTATTGTGGTCTTGGTCTTGATCTTCGTTGCTTTTATGTGCATTAAAGGTTGAAAAACATTGCTCTGAAAGTTACAGCCTTGATATGGACAAGAAACCTTTTCCTTCAGCTTCAAATGTCTTCGTAAATCTGTAAAAAGCTTCAGTGCAAGGCTCCACAAAGTCACACAGCTGACAATGGAAAGCAGTTTCACCCACGTTCCCTAGGTCCTTTTGAGTGTGTCATGTTGATAAGTGGACTTTGAGTGCATTGAAAGATTTAAATGTGCACAGGCATTCCTTATGAAGGCATGGTAGTGGTGATATTGTGTGGCACCCATGTTTTAAGTGGTAATGCTTAAGTAAGTAGCCCCTCTTTTCAGCACAAAATGTGTAGTACTTACACGCCGCTGCATAGGAAACTTTGTCTTTTTGAAAAATCTGAAAAGAAAGACAAGATAATTTTAGCATCAAGCCTAACAAAATAGAAAGACAAAAACACTAATATTTAGCATCAGACTTGAAATACCAGAGCTATAGGAAGAACTAAAACCTTAAAATCGATCTAATTATCAAGCTTTTAATCATTGAACTTCTTTAAGACAAGAACAAGTGAAGACAGCAGTACAAAAGGTAAATGATAAATGGTAAATGACTCACTTATGTGGCTAGACATCAAGGGAACTGTAGTCCTGGGTATGATGGACTATAAGTTGAACCCACATTATCTATAGAGACAGTCCAGAAATACTAATTGCATCAAATATTTGAAATTCAAAACATGCACAAAATATTCAGTATGATGAAATATACTATAATGTTGAATTAATTTTAACACTCACTCATTTATTTTGATTTTCTTAAATTGATTTGCTTTTGTTGAGAATGCTGAAATGCTGAAAATGAAGTGCCGTTGAAGCAATGTTTAGGTCCAGCTCCACCTGGTCAGTTGCGGGCATGATGCGACATGTATTGTCTAGCGTAGAGAGGACTGATCTGTGCATGCCCACAGGAAAAAAACATACTTTTTCTAAATGAATTCAGCTCAGGGAGACTGAGCTTGTAAGATTTTCCAACCTCGAAGTACAAATAACTTATTAAAAGCAGTGTTAATAGCAGGTTGATAAAAACTGATTAAGCTAAATTTACTATTTTTATTAAATACCATGTTTGCATTTACAGTGTGCGTGTTTGTGTGTCTGTGTGGATGGGTGTGTAAGAAGAATACATGGCAGGCAATGATTTGAGGTATTTATGTGCATGCGTGTGTGTGTGTGTGTGTGTGTGTGTGTGTGTGTGTGTGTGTGTGTGTGTGTGTGTGTGTGTGTGTGTGTGTGTGTGCATGCGTGTTTGTTTGTGGCTTGAATGTTAAAGCCCTTCCAGTGCTCTGTCATTCTCTACCTATTATCATCTCTCTCTCTCTCTCTCTCTCTCTCTCTCTCTCTCTCTCTCTCTCTCTCTCTCTCTCTCTCTCTCTCTCTCTCTCTCTCTCAATCTGCTTCTCTCCCATCACCTGTCATCACTTCTCCTTCCCTTTCTCTCAATCAATACATTTTTCTAACATTTCCAATTCATTTCCAATGCCTCAACAACAGCTTGACAGAGATATGCACCAAATGAACACCGACTGACACCGAGAATCAAGTAGGCCTACACTGAGCGGAGAGAGAGAAAATTACAACTGGCAGACGCGCACTTCCTGTTGCTAGCAAATTTTTCAAAAGCAGTCGACTACACATACTGCGCGGTCGGAGCGGGGGCCGATTTCGACCGCGGACGTTCCTGGTTTGGGTATTTATTTGACACAAAAGTCACCCTGGACCGGCGCCAGTCTGAACAAGTTGTTGTTGTTGTTGACAATGCAACAAGCTAGCGCAGTGGGCTGGCGCAGAGGGCTAACCCGGTGCTGGGCGGGCATCTGTGGTTGACAGAGATCTTTTTAAATAATTAAAGTTCTTTCAAAACACTCAAAGATTGGGGGGGGTGGGGGGGCGGATCACTCTCTCATTTTGAAAACCCCTGATCTAACTAATACCAAAACAAAACACTGTTAAAATGTTACCTAAAATGTATGTGATACTTAGTTATTTTTTTAAATAAAGTACTGGTTAGGTTTTTCTCTCACGAATTTAGGAGGGAAGATTCTCCAATACGTACCAAGCTTTAATAACTATGGGTGTTACACAGCTCAGACATAACAAAGAAACGGGGCAGGAGACAGCGCGACAATCCACGTTTCTAGGTTTAATTGCGTAAAAAGCATGAATCAAACTGATCTTGACAATCATAGAGCAAAACACAAATCAATTCTCCCGCCGCCGTCTCTCGGAGGCCAGGCCCCCTTTTATATGGTTCACGGGACACGCCCCGTACGCGGGCACACCCCCATCCTGGAAAAATCGGGACCAGGCCTACGAGAGCAAAGGCAGACAAAACGAGTAGCACACACACAATGACAACTGAAAGGCCAATGTGGCCGTAACAATGGGTGGCGTCATACTTTGAAACTGGGGAGAATAAATAATTGAATTATGTTCTCACGTTCGTCTGACATTGATCGCCTCTTTTTTCACTGTCTTCCACAGCCACACCACAACCCTCGAGACCCCCATGCATGCACACACATATAAAAACACAAACACACACAAACACGCGTTCACTGACACACAAACACACACACGGACATATGCACAAACATACCCACACACGAACACCCACCCACGTATGTACACATGCTGACACACACATTAACACACCCACATGCACACACGCACGCGCACACACACACCTCACACCACACACACAAAAACACCTGATCCAATGTGGCACTGTGCCACATTGGATTAGATGTTTTTGAACCTAAGAATGTATCGCTTGTCCGAGCATTAGTGTAAACATCACAACGAATCGCTGGGTTCAGCACTACTGTAAACTTCACAACGTATCGCTGGTCCCGGCCCTACTGTAAACCTCTCAATGTATCACTGGTCCCAGCACTACTGTAAACATCTCAACGTATCGCTGGTCCCGGCCCAACTGTTAACCTCACAACGTATCGCTGGGCCCAGCACTACTGGATAACTCACAACGTATCGCTGGTCCAGGCACTGCTGTAAACCTAAGAATGTATTGCTTGTCCCATCACTACTGTAAACCTCCCAACGTATCACTGGGCCTGGCACTTCTGTAAACCTCACAACATATCACTGGTCCCGGCACTACTGTAAACCTCACAATGTATCGCTGGTCCCTGCCCTACTGTAAACCTCTCAATGTATCGCTGGTCCCAGCACTACTGTAAACCTCTCAACGTATCGCTGATCCCGGCCCTAATGTAAACCTCACAACGTATCGTTGGTCCCAGCACTACTGTAAACGTCTCAACGTATCGCTGGTCCCTCTACTACTGTAAACGTCTCAACGTATCGCTGGTCCCTGCACTACTGTAAACGTCACAACGTATTGCTGGTCCCAGCTCTACTATCTGTACTCACCACCAAACCACGACGTCACGGGGTCCCGCACCCTGAACTCCAGCGAGTAAAGATCCGCCACGCTTGCCCTGGACCTCTTGGTGCCCGGGACTTCAGCTGGGGGCCAAAACAAACAAACAAACAGACAAACAAACAAACAGACCAGGCGGGGGTTAGGGTGGGGCTCAGCTCGGGGGGAGCCATCCATGCTGGATGCTGTATTAGTTACTTATTTATTGGTGCGCTCATCCTTCATGCAGTGTTCTTTAGCAGGATGGAATAGCAACGGATTTATAACACCCCGTGTTTTCACGCCACTCTTCTCAGGAACGCATGAAACACACTTATTAAGAACGACGACATACGTGACATTGATTTCTGTTTGGCAGTCTGTCTGTATTGCAATTATCCAAACATAATATTGAAGGATTGTTTAGCACTGTTCTCAGTGCTCAAAAATAACAGTCACAAGCATATCATAAAACCATTATTAGAAGCATCAGAATAAATCCAAAGGTCTGCGTAGCAGCAGCCTGCCTCACATTCAGTTACCTCAAGGCACCAACCTTCATGACATCGATCTGTTAGGATCATTCTGACCTACAGACAAACACACACACATGCAAGCAAACACACACAGGCACGCACATACTCACAAGCACACACGCTAACACACACACACGCATGCACACACGCACACAAACAGGCACACACGCACACATACACGCGCACAGGCATGCATGCACAAACACACATACACAGACGTGCACACGCACACAGGCACGCACACACACACACGCACACGCACACACACACACACACACACTTGCACATGGGCGCGGCTACGTACCGGGGCTGAGCAGGACGACTGACAGGGAGATGAGGGCGCAGACACCCACGATGACCAGCAGGGAAATGGCAATGCCCTTCCAGTTCCTCTGAGGAGGGCTGACGTCCACAAACTCCTGTACCACACACACACACACGCACACAAGCACAGGCATGCATGCACGCACACACACACGCACATAAACACACACACACGCATGCATGCACGCACACATACACACCCAAACACATGCACGGACACACACACACACACACAAATGCATGCACACGTACACATACACATGCATGCACACATGCACCATGCACACAAACAGGCACACACAAGCATACAAATACACAGCCACATATACACACATACAAGCAGACACACAGGGAGGTTAAAGTGGAACCCTATGTTGTATCATAACAAAATGAACAACGCTGAACATCGTGACAGTTGACCTCATTGGTCTGGGATTTATGTTTTCGTATTTCGGAAGAATAATGTTAATGGTCAAACTCATGGGCGTAGCGGACGCGGGGTACACGAGGGACATGTCCCCCGCACTTCCCGTATCTGTGCCCTGTGTCCCCCGCCCTTTTTACAGCCATTACAACCATTCAATTCATTTTACAGGTGGAAGCACGTTTTTCCGAGCCGCTTTTGAACGCACCATGAGCAGGTGGTGCGTTCAAAAGGTGACAGCGGCAAACACCGCTGTCGTGTTGTGATTTCATCACAGAGACGTTGATTCAGATCTGTTTCAAGCATGTTCACCAAACCAGCAGCCGAACATGCCGAAGACGGTTAGTTTTTTCGAAGTTGAGTAATGCTGTTGCATGTTGTTTAACTAAATGATGACCAACTAATAGATGTCAATATATCAAGGTAAGCTAGTTAACAATTGTTAACTGTTACCTATGTTAAATCGCTTGCTAGGTGCAGAGGTGATAGTAACTAGTTGCATTTACTCTGTCACATTTACTTGAGTAACTTATTGGATAAACTCTACTCTTAAGAGTTGTTTTACTGCAAAATACTTTTTTACTTATATTATTCTAAAGTAACAATACTTCTACTTGGCTACTCAACCACCTAGGAATAAACCCACTCCTCGCATTTCTGCACAGAACTTGTGCTCACGGTTGTTTTGCACATATCTTTTAATCTTCATACAATAGAAAGAGCAGGGTCAGGGAGGAGACAGTGGACTAGAGTCCAGCAGCAGCAGGAATGAACAGGGAGGGTCTTCACAGCAGTTGAGGAGAAATTATCGATAGGATAAAAGTGACTTTGCGATTAATTTCCACAGCTACGTCACCACTACTATTCTTAATACTATTATAAGTTTTGCTTTGAACATTTATTATCTATATCATTGCAGGAGAAATTATAACTGGCTAAGGAAATGTATATAGGATAAGAGTGACTCTAAGATTAGATTAGTTTATATTCAAAGAGACTTTTTGTTTATTATTTATTTGCTGATATTATTTGACTACTGCACTATTTGTGTTTTTAAGGAAGCAGGTATAGGTCATACCATTTGTCTTAGTCTTGATTAATTTTGCACATCTGTGTTGTCCTAATTGACAACGGCAAATGTAAAATAGCTACATCTTCATGTCGATATGTTTATTGTCGTCACTTACACTTGTCACTTCTTGCCATTAAATTAAATTATGTGGCTTATTACCCTGTAACTTCCATTCCATTTTGGTGCTGATAATTTGAAACAGGAATGGTGTTTTACAGAACTTTGGCACTTTACAGAGTGTTGTCATTTGGCACTTATTATCTGGTTACTTAACCTGTAGATGCTCGAGGGTCATTCTGTGTCAACTCAACCAGAGTTTGGCAGCATTCGATTTTGACTTTAGATTTTGATAGTAGCCTACATCATCTTAAAGAACTAAAGTCGTTCCCCTGGTGCTGTGCTGTTCTTGGTTATGTAGCCACTATGGAGGTGCAACTGAATGCGAGAGGATGATAAATCACTCAATAGACCTCTGAACAATTTGTCCCCCTCACTTCTGAAAAGATGGCTACGCCCCTGAGTTGTAGCATTACATTACAGTGGAGTTAATAGACTACAAAAAACTAGTCATAGAATTATTGTCATTCAGATCAAAAGTGGTTTGTTGACTATCTGAGAAAGGAACAGTACTTGTTATCTGACAATATTTCTTCCCTGTGGCATGTTCACTTTGGTGTTCTCAGAATAAAGAGAGTGAAGCACAGAGAGCAAGAACGTTTGGAGGATGAAAGCAGTGTGTGTCAATCTGTTAGTGACATAGAGGTGAGTAGCCTATGAGAGGAGTTCTGGAAACTAGTAGAGTCTTGGCTTTTCCTATGTTCAATGCAATTTGTAAGTTACTTTGGATAAAAGCGTCTGCAAAATAATTGTCAAAGAGTAAATATTAATGGTTTAAACACAATTGTGACATTAGAGCAGAATCCTGTTGGCAGTGGCAATGATGTCTATAGTGTGTTTCAGTAGTCTACTGGTAAATAGTTTGCTGATATCTGTGATATTATTCCTTCCATGTTTCCTCTGTTGTGTTCAGAGAAGAGCTAGTAAGCCAGCGGGAGAGACAGAAAGTTTGGAGGATGAAAGCACAGGGAGAGTTTGTCAATCTAGTGGTGGTGTCACGTTAAAATTGTACCGGGGGCGAAAATTGTACCGGCCTACGTCATCGTTTGTTTACATCCTGACAACCTGCCCGGCAACAGACGACGCGATGCAGAAAACATGTTTCCAAACGACGAAATAACATAATACAGATAGCGGATCGCTATCTGTATTATGATAGATAGCGATAACACTTGTTTTTACTTTATATTTGTATTGTATTTAATTGTTTAATCGAAACAATAAAAAAATTTGCCCGCGAAACGGGCGATCGCGTCAGATGACAAATGTTTTGCCCGCGAAACGGGCGATCGCGTCAAATGACGTAGGAGGGTTCTTGAAACATAATACAGATAACGGATCGCTAGATAACACTTGTTTTTACTTTATATTTGTATTGTATTGAATTGTTTAATCGAATTTAGCTAGTAAACTGAGTGTTTTAAGCAGGTTTCATAGTCTAGAATGTTCAAGAACCTTCCTACGTGATTTGACGCGTCATTTGACGCGATCGCCTGTTTTGCGGGCAAATTTTTTTATTGTTTCGATTAAACAATTAAATACAATACAAATATAAAGTAAAAACAAGTGTTATCGCTATCTATCATAATACAGATAGCGATCCGCTATCTGTATTATGTTATTTCGTCGTTTGGAAACATGTTTTCTGCATCGCGTCGTCTGTTGCCGGGCAGGTTGTCAGGTTGTCAGGATGTAAACAAACGATGACGTAGGCCGGTACAATTTTCGCCCCCGGTACAATTTTAACGTGACAGTGGCATAGAGGTGAGTCGCCTAAGAGAGGAGTAAATATGAAAGGTTAAGACCGAATCATGACATTCAAGCAGAATCCTTTTAGCACACATGTATATAGTGTAGGGTGGTCAAAAAAATGTATACTCAGATACTAATCGATTCAAATTAAAAAAATATATATCGGCTTAGATACTTATGTGCAACAGTATCAATACTAAAATCGCTGTCTTCATCATCTTCATCTCTTTTTTTCCTCGCCTCCTTCAGTTGACACACAACTTTACGCAGCAGCGTTGCAGTTGCTAATATAGCAATATAATAATTATTAAGTCAAGTCTCATTCAAAGTTACAAAACATTGTATAATGTATGTATTCATAGATTAATCCATAACTAATCAGAAAACATTTAGGTTATGTCCTTGATATGTCTAATTCTTTAACAGTGCATCATTCATTACAGCTAATGTAATTTCACCATGAGATTAGCTCAGTGCGCTCTCTCGTGAAACTCATCTATGTACTTGTGGATGAAAATATCAGAAAATCTATGTTTTCTGAGGGGTAACAAAGGTTTTGGGGTGACTTCTATTTAGGTCCATGAGATAGATGCAGCTGGGTGGGTTTTATTCAACATTGGCAAATGTGATGGTTATGCAATAAAAAATGTAATGGAAGTAAGAAATGGCTGGATTTTGTGTCCTTGTTGTGGTGGTGTAGGTGTTTGTTTGTGTGTTTTTTGTAAAAAAAAAAAAAAAACACATCAATGAATGTAATGTGGAAAAAAATAACTTACTGAATTGGTTGAAATATTGAGGAGCACAAAATGTTATATTTAATTCAAAATGTAAGGGAAAACAGAGCTCTGAAGTATAGGTGTGTCAACCTTTTCCTAATTTCAAGTCCTCCACACTCCCACACTGCTTGGTCACATCCAGTAGTAAAGTGTTTTAAGCATCCATCCCTAAAAAGGTCTTCAAAATTAGGTGCTAGGTATTGAGATTTTGCTCTCAGAGTGCACCAGATTAATTCATGTTCAAAATCTTTGCCTGGGGGGGGCCGGACCCCGCCACCAGGCCTTTGTCCCACCCAATGTTGAAACCATGGCTACACCTCGGATCCCCTGCACCTGTGGTCATGCCTATTTGTTCCCTCTGCTCCCCTTACTACCTGCTGTATCTTCAATAATGTTTTTTCCTGTTGATTATTGCTGGAACGTTGTTCCATAGTTTCATAAAACATAGTAGTGTTTTTGAGACAAGGTTCTCAACTTTGTTTTCTCAAGGAGAATCTGTGGTTTTTGTACTGCATTTGTACTCACTTCATTAAAGAAGTATTTTGTTTTACAAACGATTTGCTGCCTGCTGCCTCTTTCTTTCCGCACTTTGATCCACACCTATCCCAGACCGTAACAGCAGACGACCCTGTCCGTCCCTTTGGAGAAAATCATCTGCTTAATGATTAATGATCAAACAAACCCCTGAAAGAAAACTCCTACCACGGAACGTGTATTTACTAGGAGGACTGAAGCAGAGGAATACTGTGCCTTTAAATCTGCTGTGTAACTTTATTCCACTGCAGCTATCTTTCTCCACAGACCAAAAATTTGTATTGGGGTTACAAAAAACATTTTGAACAACAGTAATGGCTGAAATATCAGGTAGAATGAAGGAAAAAAATGTCTAGATTAATTTTCTTGTCCAGATTATTTAATTTTCCTTAATTGAAGATTATTTTAGAAAAACATTTAAAGGTCAAATTAAGGGGCACAAAGATAAGAAGTGTCCATTTTTACACAGTCACACACACACACACACACACACACACACACACACACACACACACACACACACACACTCAGCATTTGTGCATTTTAGTCGGATATTTGTGGAAGAGTATATGCGAGAGAGAGAGATTGAGAGCGAGGGAAAGAAGAGTGCATTCATCAGAATAACTTGAGAGAGAAATGTGTCCGAAATGTTGCCCTTTCACTCTTCCAAACGGTTACCAAGCTGCAGAGTGGACGACCTGCTGCAGAGAGAGCGGCTCCTTATCGAGCCGAAGGGACCTCAAACACGTTCGCTGGCTAACTTAGGCTTTAGCTAAAGTTCAACCGGACCATTCACTTAAAACTGTACATTTTGGAAAGCGACGTTAACAAACGCTTGAGGGGGAAAGGGATTTGATATAATTAATTATTGAATTGGTCGCGAGTTCTAGAACCACGTGGCCGCAATCTGTAGATCAGAGCGGGAAACCAAACCAACCTGGTCTCACAGGAATCCGTGAAATGACCGGACGCTTAACTCGAAATCCGTGGGATCATCACGGAAACACGCAGATTTCCGTGATTTGCGCACGGAATTCGCTCCGATGCAAGTTAATGACACTGATATTCCGTGGCACGTACAGATCCCCGTTTCAACGAGCGAGTCGACCACGGGCGCTTAACTCAGAATCCGTGGTGGTCTCACTGAAACACTTAAATTGTCCGTGATGTGTCCACGGAATTTGCTCCAATGCAAGTAAATGACACTGTTATTCCGTGGCACACACACAGATCCCCGTTTCAACGAGCGAGTCTACCGCGGGCACTTAACTCAAAATCCTTGGTGGTCACTCTGAAACACTTAAATTGTCTGTGATGTGTCCACGGAAGTTGCTCCAATGCAAGTAAATTATACTGATATTCCGTGGCACACACACAGATTCCCGTTTCAATCTGTGTGTGTGCCACAGTTGATCACGGCGGGGGCTTAACTCAAAATCCGTGGTGGTCTGACGGAATCACTTAAATTGTCCATGATGTGGCCACGGAATTAGCTCCAATGCAAGTTAATGACACTGTTATTCCGTGGCACACACACAGATCCCCGTTTCAACGAGCGAGTCTACCACGGGCGCTTAACTCAAAATCCGTGGTGGTCTCACTGAAACACTTGAATTGTCTGTGATGTGTCCACTAGTGTAGGCTCGTTCATTCGCAAACCGGTTCGAATGAACGAGTCTTTAGGACGAACGAACCGAACCGGTTCGTTTCTCTCGTTCGTCTTGTTCACCATTCGATTCACCGGAAACTCAACTGAACGAACAAACGAGTTTCCGGTAGCACTAACCCCACTGAGTCTGACTGACTCAGCTGAGAACCGTGCAATGGCGTGCATTCCATGATGCGATTCACCTCTACCGGAAACTAGGCTGATTCGCGAACGACTCCACCCAGTTCAGTTGGGTTCCCGGTGAATTGATTCACCGGAAACTCGACTGAGCTGTGAGGAGTCGTTCGAGAATCGTTTGATCGTTCAGCCTGGTTTCCGGTAGCGGTAAATCGTATCATGGAATGCACACCATTGCACGGTTCTCAGCTGAGTCAGTCAGACTCAGTGGAGTTAGTGCTACCGGAAACTCGACTGAACGAACGAACGATTCGCGAACGACTCCTCTTGGCGAACTGAATCACGCGAACTGGGTCATGGAAACGAATCATTCAATCCACCACTAGTGTCCACGGAAGTTGCTCCAATGCAAGTAAATGACACTGATATTCCGTGGCACACACACAGATTCCCGTTTCAATCTGTGTGTGTGCCACAGTTGACCACGGCGGGGGCTTAACTCACAATCCGTGGTGGTCTGACGGAATCACTTAAATTATCCTTGATGTGGCCACAGAATTTGCTCCAATGCAAGTTAATGACAATGATATTCCGTGGCACACACACAGATCCCCGTTTCAACGAGCGAGTCGACCACGGGCGCTTAACTCAAAGTCCGTGGTGGTCTCACGGAATCACTTAAATTGTCCGCAATGTGGCCACGGAATTTGCTCCAATGCAAGTTAATGACACTGATATTCCAACCCGGTTTCACGCCAAGGCGTGAAATAGATACATTGGTCCACGTCGCAAGGCGTGTTCAGGGTCACGCTTTGCCTGACCAAAGCGTGACCCTGAACACGCTTTCTTCTCCATTTGAAATGAATGGAGGAATAGCACCAACAGGGGGCGAGACGTTCTCCTAGCATTTGGTGAAATTGTTACGTGGCCTATATTAATCTTTATTATCTGAATGGGAAATGCAATATTTTAGGACAGATGCACCATTAAACGTGTTTCTAGTAACATTTCTAGCGGGAATTTACCTTTTCCTTGCATGATCTCCAGTAAGTGAATGTGTATGATCTTTATTAGGGGTCCAAGCCAACAGGTTGGATCCCTATTGTTTTTGTAAGGATTTTTCCTATTATTAGGGGTCCAAGCCAACAGGTTGGATCCCTATTGTTTTTGTAAGGATTTTTTTCTTATTATTCCAGCAGCTAAAAGTGGTACTACAGCCCAAACCGTAAATGGTGCACACACGCCAATTACATGACTAGATCCAGGTCCGTGAGGTGACGGCAGACGACAAAAACCAGACACGCCGGCCACTAGGTGGCGCTATACCAAGGAATACGCGTTTGGGGCTATAACTCCCACACCGAAACTCCCACATTCAAAAACTTGTACACACAGATGCACTGGAGTCTGCTGCATCTTTTGGCCTAGGCCACGCCCATTTGCGTCTAGAATTTTTTTTCGCAAAATCGCGAAAACCGTAAAACTGTTTTTTCCCTACTCCTCCCACATTTCTCGCCCGATCAACACCAAACTTTGCACACAACATCGTCAGACGCACACGCAAAGAATGCATGAAACACTTTTTTGATCCGTCCTTCGACGACGAAACGGTAGCGTTTTGAATATTGGTTTATTAGCTGAATTAGACGTGGAATATCAAAAATCCAAAGAAATCCAAAATTAGACATCGGATCGAGTCCAAATTTTACACACATGTTGGTGTTAATCTTAATGTCGTTCGATAAAAATTTCGGAAAAATTCGCCATTAGGGGGCGCAATAAACGAGGAAATTGTATATCTTCTACAAAATTTCGCCGCGAAAACGCTACCCTGACTTCTTGCTACTCCTACCACAGTCAAATCCTTTGTATCCACAGGTTCAGGGTAGCGTTTCGAACACATGCTTCACGTTGTGCCGGCAAAACGCACATTTCTTGTCGCGTTGTGCCGGCGAAATGCACACTTCTTGGACCCCTGCATAACTGCTTGCAGTTCTAGTTATTATTTTTCCCCCCTAGAAGTGGGTCCACAGCCCAAACCGTAAATGGTGCCGACACGCCAATTGCATGACTAGATCCAGGTCCCTGAGTTCTAGGCAGACGACAAAATCCAGACACGCCGGCCACTAGGTGGCGCTATACCAAGGACAGACGCGTTTGGGGCTATAACTCCCACACCGAATCTCCCACATTCAAAAACTTGTACGCACAGATTCACTGGAGTCTGCTGCATCTTTTGACATAGGCCACGCCCATTTGCGTCCAGAATTTTTTTTCGCAAAATCGCGAAAACCGCAAAACTTTTTTTTCCCTACTCCTCCCACATTTCTTGACCAATCGACACCAAACTTTGCACACGACATCTTCAGACGCACACGCAAAGAATGCATGAAAACACTTTTTTGATCCGTCCTTCGATAACGAAACGGTAGCGTTTTGAATATTGGTTTATTAGCTAAATTAGACGTGGAATATCAAAAATCCAAAGAAATCCAAAATTACACATCGGATCGACTCCAAGTTTTACACACAAGTTGGTGCTAACCTTAATGTCGTACGATAAAAATTTCGGAAAATTTCGCCATTAGGGGGCGCCATAAACGAGGAAATTGTATATCTTCTACAAAATTTCGCCGCGAAAACGCTACACTGACTTCTCGCTACTCCTACCACAGTCAAATCCTTTGTATCCACAGGTTCAGGGTAGCGTTTTCAACACATGCTTCGCGTTGTGCCGGCGAAACGCACATTTCTTGTCGCGTTGTGCCGGCGAAATGCACACTTCTTGGACCCCTGCATAACTGCTTGCAGTTCTAGTTATTAGGGGTCCAAGCCAACAGGTTGGATCCCTATTGTTTTTGTAAGGATTATTATTCTTCCCCCCTTGAAAGTGATACTACAGCCCAAACCGTAAATGGTGCACGCGCGCCAATTGCATGACTTGATCCAGAATCGGCACCGCTACTCAGATAACAAAATCCAGACACGCCGGCCACTAGGTGGCGCTATACCAAGGAAAGACGCGTTTGGGGCTATAACTCCCACACCGAACCTCCCACATTCAAAAACTTGTACCCACATATTCACTGGAGTCTGCTGCATCCTTTGGCATAGGCCACGCCCATTTGCGTCTAGAATTTTTTTTCGCAAAATCGCGAAAACTGCAAAACTGTATTTTCGCTACTCCTCCCACATTTCTTGACCAATCAACACCAAACTTTGCACACGACATCTTCAGACGCACACGCAAAGAATGCATGAAAACACTTTTTTGATCCGTCCTTCGATAACGAAACGGTAGCGTTTTGAATATTGGTTTATTAGCTAAATTAGACGTGGAATATCAAAAATCCAAAGAAATCCAAAATTACACATCGGATCGACTCCAAGTTTTACACACAAGTTGGTGCTAACCTTAATGTCGTACGATAAAAATTTCGGAAAATTTCGCCATTAGGGGGCGCCATAAACGAGGAAATTGTATATCTTCTAAAAAATTTCGCCGCGAAAACGCTACACTGACTTCTCGCTACTCCTACCACAGTCAAATCCTTTGTATCCACAGGTTCAGGGTAGCGTTTTCAACACATGCTTCGCGTTGTGCCGGCGAAACGCACATTTCTTGTCGCGTTGTGCCGGCGAAATGCACACTTCTTGGACCCCTGCATAACTGCTTGCAGTTCTAGTTATTAGGGGTCCAAGCCAACAGGTTGGATCCCTATTGTTTTTGTAAGGATTATTATTCTTCCCCCCTTGAAAGTGATACTACAGCCCAAACCGTAAATGGTGCACGCGCGCCAATTGCATGACTTGATCCAGAATCGGCACCGCTACTCAGATAACAAAATCCAGACACGCCGGCCACTAGGTGGCGCTATACCAAGGAAAGACGCGTTTGGGGCTATAACTCCCACACCGAACCTCCCACATTCAAAAACTTGTACCCACATATTCACTGGAGTCTGCTGCATCCTTTGGCATAGGCCACGCCCATTTGCGTCTAGAATTTTTTTTCGCAAAATCGCGAAAACTGCAAAACTGTATTTTCGCTACTCCTCCCACATTTCTTGACCAATCAACACCAAACTTTGCACACGACATCTTCAGACGCACACGCAAAGAATGCATGAAAACACTTTTTTGATCCGTCCTTCGATAACGAAACGGTAGCGTTTTGAATATTGGTTTATTAGCTAAATTAGACGTGGAATATCAAAAATCCAAAGAAATCCAAAATTAGACATCGGATCGACTCCAAGTTTTACACACAAGTTGGTGCTAACCTTAATGTCGTACGATAAAAATTTCGGAAAATTTCGCCATTAGGGGGCGCAATAAACGAGGAAATTGTATATGTTCTACAAAATTTCGCAGCGAAAACGCTACACTGACTTCTCGCTACTCCTACCACAGTCAAATCCTTTGTATCCACAGGTTCAGGGTAGCGTTTTGAACACATGCTTCGCTTTGTGCCGGCGAAACGCACATTTCTTGTCGCGTTGTGCCGGCGAAATGCACACTTCTTGGACCCCTGCATAACTGCTTGCAGTTCTAGTTAGGGGTCCAAGCCAACAGGTTGGATCCCTATTGTTTTTGTAAGGATTATTATTATTAGGGGTCCAAGCCAACAGGTTGGATCCCTATTGTTTTTGTAAGGATTTTTCTTAATAGGGGTCCAAGCCAACAGGTTGGATCCCTATTGTTTTTGTAGTGTTTGTTATTATTCCCCCGTAGAAGTGGGACCACAGCCCAAACCGTAAATGGTGCACACACGCCAATTGCATGACTAGATCCGGGTACGTGAGATGACGGCAGACGACCAAATCCAGACATGCCGGCCACTAGGTGGCGCTATACCAAGGAATACGCGTTTGGGGCTATAACTCCCACACCGAACCTCCCACAGTCAAAAACTTGTATCCACTTATTCACTGGAGTCTGCTGCATCTTTTGGCATAGGCCACGCCCATTTGCGTCTGCAAATTTTTTTCGCAAAATCGCGAAAACCGCAAAACTGTGTTTTCCCTACTCCTCCCACATTTCTTGACCAATCGACACCAAACTTTGCACACGACATCTTCAGACACACGCGCAAAGAATGCATGAAACACTTTTTTGATGCGACCTTCGACGACGAAACGGTAGTGTTTTGAATATTGGTTTATTAGCTAAATTAGACGTGGAATATCAAAAATCCAAAGAAATCCAAAATTAGACATCGGATCGAGTCCAAGTTTTACACGCATGTTGGTGTTAACCTTAATGTCGTTCGATAAAAAATTCGGAAAATTTCGCCATTAGGGGGCGCAATAAACGAGGAAATTGTATATCTTCTACAAATTTTCGCCGCGAAAACGCTACACTGACTTCTCGCTACTCCTACCACAGTCAAATCCTTTGTATCCACATGTTGTTCACGGTAGCGTTTTGAATACTTGCTTCGCGTCGTGCCGGCGAAAAGCACATTTCTTGTCGCGTTGTGCCGGCGAAATGCACACTTCTTGGACCCCTGCATAACTGCTTGCAGTTCTAGTTATTCTTACCCCCCTAAAAGTGGGACCACAGCCCAAACCGTAAATGGTGCCGACACGCAAATTGCATGACTAGGTCCAGATCTGTTCGGACTAAGCAGACGACAAAATACAGACACGCCGGCCACTAGGTGGCGCTATACCAAGGGAAAACGCGTTTGGGGCTATAACTCCCACACCGAACCTCCCACAGTCAAAAACTTGTACGCACATATTCACTGGAGTCTGCTGCATCTTTTGGCATAGGCCACGCCCATTTGCGTCTAGAATTTTTTTTCGCAAAATCGCGAAAAACGCAAAACTGTATTTTCGCTACTCCTCCCACATTTCTTGACCAATCAACACCAAACTTTGCACACGACATCATCAGACGCACACAAAAGAAGAAATATCAACACTTTTTGGATCCGACCTTCGACGACGAAACGGTAGCGTTTTGAATATTGGTTTATTAGCTAAATTAGACGTGGAATATCAAAAATCCAAAGAAATCCAAAATTAGACATCGGATCGAGTCCAAATTTAACACACATGTTAGCGCCACCCTTAACGACGTTCGAACAAAAATTCGGAAAATTACGCCCTAAGGGGGCGCTATAAACGAGGAAATTGTATATCTTCTAATTGGCCAAAGGAATGTTCTTCAAACTCAAGGGAAACCATCAAGGGGCAAACCCGAGTCTATATAGAAAATATGGCCAAGAATTATTAATGTGGGCGGGAGTTATTTGGCAAAGGGAAATTGTCTTTGGAAAATTAAAAATTTCGCCACAGGGCGGCGCCAAAAAACAACGACATTGTCTATCTCCTATTTGGCCAATGGAATGTTCTGAAAACGCGTTTTGGGCTATAACTCCCACACCGAAGCTCCCACAGTCAAAACCTTTATATCCACATGTTGTTCACGGTAGCGTTTTGAATACTTGCTTCGCGTCGTGCCGGCGAAAAGCACATTTCTTGTCGCGTTGTGCCGGCGAAATGCACACTTCTTGGACCCCTGCATAACTGCTTGCAGTTCTAGTTAGGGGTCCAAGCCAACAGGTTGGATCCCTATTGTTTTTGTAAGGATTTTTATTATTATTATTATTATTATACTTCCTACCAAGAAAGTGCTACTACAGCCCAAACCGTAAATGGTGCACACACGCCAATTACATGACTAGATCTAGGTACGTGAAGACTATGCAGACGACAAAATCCAGACACGCCGGCCACTAGGTGGCGCTATACCAAGGAAAGACGCGTTTGGGGCTATAACTCCCACACCGAACCTCCCACAGTCAAAAACTTGTACGCACATATTCACTGGAGTCTGCTGCATCTTTTGGCATAGGCCACGCCCATTTGCGTCTAGAATTTTTTTTCGACGCCCATTTGCGTCTAGAATTTTTTTTCGCAAAATCGCGAAAACCGCAAAACTGTTTTTTCCCTACTCCTCCCACATTTCTAGACCAATCGACACCAAACTTTGCACACGACATCTTCAGACACACACGCAAATAATGCACGAAAGACTTTTTTGATCCGACCTTCGACGACGAAACGGTAGCGTTTTGAATATTGGTTTATTAGCTACATTAGACGTGGAATAGCAAAAATCCAAAGAAATCCAAAATGAGACATCGGATCGAGTCCAAATTTTACACACATGTTGGTGCTAACCTTAATGTCGTTCGATAAAAATTTCGGAAAATTTCGCCATTAGGGGGCGCAATAAACGAGGAAATTGTATATCTTCTAATTGGCCAAAGGAATGTTCTTCAAACTCAAGGGAAACCATCAAGGGGCAAACCCGAGTCTATATAGAAAATATGGCCAAGAATTATTAATGTGGGCGGGAGTTATTTGGCAAAGGAAAATTGTCCTTGGAAAATTTCGCCACAGGGCGGCGCCAAAAAACGACGACATTGTCTATGTCCTATTTGGCCAACGTTCTGAAAACGCCTTTTAGGCTATAACTCCCACACCGAAGCTCCCACAGTCAAAACCTTTATATCCACAGGTTCAGGGTAGCGTTTTGAACACATGCTTCGCGTTGTGCCGGCGAAACGCACATTTCTTGTCGCGTTGTGCCGGCGAAATGCACACTTCTTGGACCCCTGCATAACTGCTTGCAGTTCTAGTTATTATTAGGGGTCCAAGCCAACAGGTTGGATCCCTATTGTTTTTGTAAGGATTTTTCTTATTATTATTATTATTATTCCCGGCTAGAAGTGGTACCACAGCCCAGACCGTAAATGGTGCCGACACGCCAATTGCATGAATAGATCCAGGTCCCTGAAGACTATGCAGACGGCAAAATACAGACACGCCGGCCACTAGGTGGCGCTATACCAAGGGAAAACGCGTTTGGGGCTATAACTCCCACACCGAACCTACCACAGTCCAAAAACTTGTACACACATATTCACTGGAGTCTGCTGCAACTTTTGGCATAGGCCACGCCCATTTGCGTCTATAATTTTTTTTCGCAAAATCGCGAAAACCGCAAAACTGTATTTTCCCTACTCCTCCCACATTTCTTGACCAATCGACACCAAACTTTGCACACGGCATCTTCAGACGCACACGCATAGAATTGATAGACACTTTTTTGATCGGACATTCGACGACGAAACGGTAGCGTTTTGAATATTGGTTTATGAGCTAAATTAGACGTGGAAAATCAAAAATCCAAAGAAATGCAAAATTAGACATCGGAACAAGTCCAAATTTTACAGACATGTTGGTGCTAACCTTAATGTCGTACGATAAAAATTTCGGAAAATTTCGCCATTAGGGGGCGCAATAAACGAGGAAATTGTATATCTTCTAATTGGCCAAAGGAATGTTCTTCAAACTCAAGGGAAACCATCACGGGGCAAACCCGAGTCTATATAAAAATTATGGTCAAGAATTATTAATGTGGGCGGGAGTTATTTGGAAAAGGAAAATTGTCTTTGGAAAATTTCGCCACAAGAGGGCGCAAAAAAACGACGAAATAATACATCTCCTAATCGCCAATGGAATGTTCTGAAAACGCGTTTTGGGCTATAACTCCCACACCGAACCTCCCACAGTCAAAAACTTGTACGCACATATTCACTGGAGTCTGCTGCATCTTTTGGCATAGGCCACGCCCATTTGCGTCTAGAATTTTTTTTCGACGCCCATTTGCGTCTAGAATTTTTTTTCGCAAAATCGCGAAAACCGCAAAACTGTTTTTTCCCTACTCCTCCCACATTTCTAGACCAATCGACACCAAACTTTGCACACGACATCTTCAGACACACACGCAAATAATGCACGAAAGACTTTTTTGATCCGACCTTCGACGACGAAACGGTAGCGTTTTGAATATTGGTTTATTAGCTACATTAGACGTGGAATAGCAAAAATCCAAAGAAATCCAAAATGAGACATCGGATCGAGTCCAAATTTTACACACATGTTGGTGCTAACCTTAATGTCGTTCGATAAAAATTTCGGAAAATTTCGCCATTAGGGGGCGCAATAAACGAGGAAATTGTATATCTTCTAATTGGCCAAAGGAATGTTCTTCAAACTCAAGGGAAACCATCAAGGGGCAAACCCGAGTCTATATAGAAAATATGGCCAAGAATTATTAATGTGGGCGGGAGTTATTTGGCAAAGGAAAATTGTCCTTGGAAAATTTCGCCACAGGGCGGCGCCAAAAAACGACGACATTGTCTATGTCCTATTTGGCCAACGTTCTGAAAACGCCTTTTAGGCTATAACTCCCACACCGAAGCTCCCACAGTCAAAACCTTTATATCCACAGGTTCAGGGTAGCGTTTTGAACACATGCTTCGCGTTGTGCCGGCGAAACGCACATTTCTTGTCGCGTTGTGCCGGCGAAATGCACACTTCTTGGACCCCTGCATAACTGCTTGCAGTTCTAGTTATTATTAGGGGTCCAAGCCAACAGGTTGGATCCCTATTGTTTTTGTAAGGATTTTTCTTATTATTATTATTATTATTCCCGGCTAGAAGTGGTACCACAGCCCAGACCGTAAATGGTGCCGACACGCCAATTGCATGAATAGATCCAGGTCCCTGAAGACTATGCAGACGGCAAAATACAGACACGCCGGCCACTAGGTGGCGCTATACCAAGGGAAAACGCGTTTGGGGCTATAACTCCCACACCGAACCTACCACAGTCCAAAAACTTGTACACACATATTCACTGGAGTCTGCTGCAACTTTTGGCATAGGCCACGCCCATTTGCGTCTATAATTTTTTTTCGCAAAATCGCGAAAACCGCAAAACTGTATTTTCCCTACTCCTCCCACATTTCTTGACCAATCGACACCAAACTTTGCACACGGCATCTTCAGACGCACACGCATAGAATTGATAGACACTTTTTTGATCGGACATTCGACGACGAAACGGTAGCGTTTTGAATATTGGTTTATGAGCTAAATTAGACGTGGAAAATCAAAAATCCAAAGAAATGCAAAATTAGACATCGGAACAAGTCCAAATTTTACAGACATGTTGGTGCTAACCTTAATGTCGTACGATAAAAATTTCGGAAAATTTCGCCATTAGGGGGCGCAATAAACGAGGAAATTGTATATCTTCTAATTGGCCAAAGGAATGTTCTTCAAACTCAAGGGAAACCATCACGGGGCAAACCCGAGTCTATATAAAAATTATGGTCAAGAATTATTAATGTGGGCGGGAGTTATTTGGAAAAGGAAAATTGTCTTTGGAAAATTTCGCCACAAGAGGGCGCAAAAAAACGACGAAATAATACATCTCCTAATCGCCAATGGAATGTTCTGAAAACGCGTTTTGGGCTATAACTCCCACACCGAACCTCCCACAGTCAAAACCTTTGTATCCACAGATTCACTGGAGTCAGCTGCATCTTTTGGCATACGCCGTTTCTCAGTTTCGAACACATGCTTCGCGTTGTGCCGGCGAAATGCACACTTCTTGGACCCCTGCATAACTGCTTGCAGTTCTAGTTATTATTCTTACCCCCCTAAAAGTGGTACCACAGCCCAAACCGTAAATGGTGCACACACGCCAATTACATGACTAGATCCAGATCTCTTCGGACTACGCAGACGACAAAATCCAGACACGCCGGTCACTAGGTGGCGCTATACCAAGGAATACGCGTTTGGGGCTATAACTCCCACACCGAACCTCCCACATTCAAAACCTTGTACACACAGCTTCACTGGAGTCTGCTGCATCTTTTGGCATAGGCCACGCCCATTTGCGTCCAGAATTTTTTTTCGCAAAATCACGAAAACCGCAAAACTGTTTTTTCCCTACTCCTCCCACATTTCTTGACCAATCGACACAAAACTTTGCACACGACATCTTCAGACGCACACGCAAAGAATGCATGGAAACACTTTTTTGATGCGACCTTTGACGACGAAACGGTATCGTTTTTAATATTTGTTTATTAGCTAAATTAGACGTGAAAAATCCAAAATCCAAAAAAAACCAAAATTACACATCGGATCGAGTCCAAATTTAACACACATGTTAGCGCCACCCTTAACGACGTTCGAATAAAAATTCGGAAAATTACGCCCTAAGGGGGCGCTATAAACGAGGAAATTGTATATCTTCTAATTGGCCAAAGGAATGTTCGTCAAACTCAAGGGAAACCATCAAGGGGCAAACCCGAGTCTATTTAGAAAATATGGCCAAGAATTATTAATGTGGGCGGGAGTTATTTGGCAAAGGATAATTCTCTTTGGAAAATTTCTCCACAGGGCGGCGCCAAAAAACGACGACATTGTCTGTCTCCTATTTGGCCATGGAATGTTCTGAAAACGCGTTTTAGGCTATAACTCCCACACCGAAGCTCCCACAGTCAAAACCTTTATATCCACATGTTGTTCACGGTAGCGTTTTGAATACTTGCTTCGCGTTGTGCCGGCAAAATGCACATTTATTGTCGCGTTGTGCCGGCGAAATGCACACTTCTTGGACCCCTGCATAACTGCTTGCAGTTCTAGTTTATTTTTATTTTTATTCTTCCCCCCGTACTTTTGGGACTACAGCCCAAACCGTAAATGGTGCACACGCGCCAATTGCATGACTAGATCCAGGTACGGCACCGCTACTCAGATAACCAAATCCAGACACGCCAGTCACTAGGTGGCGCTATTCCAAGGAAAGACGCGTTTGGGGCTATAACTCCCACACCGAACCTCCCACATTCAAAACCTTGTACACACAGATTCACTGGAGTCTGCTGCATCTTTTGGCATAGGCCACGCCCATTTGCGTCTAGAATTCTTTTTCGCGAAATCGCGAAAACCGCAAAACTGTTTTTTCGCTACTTCTCCCACATTTCTCGACAAATCAACACCAAACTTTGCACACGGCATCTTCAGACGCACACGCAAAGAAACCCTCAGACAGTTTTTTGATCCGACTTTCGACGACGAAACGGTAGCGTTTTGAATATTGGTTTATTAGCTAAATTTGACGTGGAAAATCAAAAATCCAAAAAAAAACAAAATTAGACATCGGATCGAGTCCACATTTTACACACATGTCGGGTCTAGCCTTAATGTCGTTCGATAAAAAAATCGGAAAATTTCGCCATTAGGGGGCGCAATAAACGAGGAAATTGTATATCTTCTACAAAATTTCGCTGCGAAAACGCTACACTGACTTCTCGCTACTCCTACCACAGTCAAATCCTTTGTATCCACAGGTTCAGGGTAGCGTTTTGAACACATGCTTCGCGTTGTGCCGGCGAAATGCACATTTCTTGTCGCGTTGTGCCGGCGAAATGCACACTTCTTGGACCCCTGCATAACTGCTTGCAGTTCTAGTTATACTTCCCCCCGTACTTGTGGGACTACAGCCCAAACCGTAAATGGTGCACACGCGCCAATTACATGACTAGAACCAGGTCCGGCACCGCTACTCAGATAACCAAATCCAGACACGCCGACCACTAGGTGGCGCTATACCAAGGAAAGACGCGTTTGGGGCTATAACTCCCACACCGAACCTCCCACAGTCAAAAACTTGTACGCACATATTCACTGGAGTCTGCTGGATCTTTTGGCATAGGCCACGCCCATTTCCGTCTGTAATTTTTTTTCACAAAATCGCGAATACCGCAAAACTGTTTTTTCGCTACTCCTCCCACATTTCTCGCCCGATCAACACCAAACTTTGCACACGGCATCTTCAGACGCACACGAAAAGAAAAACTCAAACACTTTTTGATCCGACCTTCGATTACGAAACGGTAGCATTTTGAATATTTGTTTATTAGCTACGTTTTACGTTGAAAATCAAAAATCCAGAAAAATACCAAAATTAGACATCGGAACAAGTCCAAATTTTACACACATGTCGGTGTTACCCTTAGTGACGTTGGAAAAAGATTTCGGAAAGTTTCGCCATTAGGGGGCGCAATAAACGAGGAAATTGTATATCTTCTACAAAATTTCGCCGCGAAAACGCTACACTGACTTCTCGCTACTCCTACCACAGTCAAATCCTTTTTATCCACAGGTTCAGGGTAGCGTTTTGAACACATGCTTCGCGTTGTGCCGGCGAAATGCACATTTCTTGTCGCGTTGTGCCGGCGAAATGCACACTTCTTGGACCCCTGCATAACTGCTTGCAGTTCTAGTTGTATTTCTTTTAACAAAGTACATTCACAAAAAAGGGCCTATTCATAAAATGTCCATCCAATATTTCCATGTCAGAGGCTACTTTTATTCAAACTGAACTCGCGTCAACACGAGACGTCAACTGAAATAATAATAATAATAATAATAAAGATATCCTGAATTTATCAGACGTCAACACATTCCATATTCCGATTTAGGGCTAATTATACACTTTTCGCTATTCTCAATGCGAACAGTGCGGGCGCTCCTTTGATGCACACAGCTGTTCAATGCGAGGTTGCACAGAAGAAAGAAACAGCCTCAAGTCATCCTGTACTTGTAGCCTTGACCGGTATTTGTTTTTGATCAGGGTCAGAGCGGAAAACCCACATTCACATAGGTAAGTGGAGGTGAAGGGGATCAGGACTCTCATGGCTTTTGCGGACACATGGGGAAACTCGCTCTCGATACTCAACCAGAATTGCGTAATCGGCATTTCCACCAGTCTCTGTTTCAAGTCCACATTTGAGCTGAGCTCGACAAGAGCCCCCTCCTCGTGTATGCTCAGATCATCTCGGACTGTGGGTGGGAAGGAGAAGGGGTTCCGGACCCACTGGTTTCCCAGTGGCTCCTCTCCAAAATACTCTCCGAACTGGTCACGCAGCCCGCTCAGATGCGCGCTGATGACCGGTTTCACAGAGCTGAGCGGCTGCGCTGTCTTCTCCAGCGTATCCTCCAATGTCGGGAACATTTCAACAGAGCCCCTTCCAATACGGGCACACCACACATCCAGCTTCTTCATGAAGCCAGACACTTGGTCGTGTGCCGTATACACATTGCACTCTTTGCCCTGGAGAGAAGTATTCAGGGTGTTGATCCGCTCGAAAATGTCAGACAGATAAGCCAACAGCGCGAGCCAGTTCATGTCTTCCAGATGTTTTGCGAGTGGGGAGTTTATCTCGGTGAGGAAGAGGAAGGCTTCTTCTCGCAACTCGCAGAGCCTGGTGAGGACTTTACCCCGAGAGAGCCACCTCACCTCGGAATGCAGGAGCAATTGCTTGAATTGAGCGCCCATTTCATCGCACATGATTCTAAACATGCGTGCGTTTAAGGCACGTGATTTAGGCCCCGTCCACACGAAGCCGAAACGGGCGAAACCGTTACGGTTTTGACCTATCCGGTTTCGAAGTATCTCCGTAAAGACGAAGCCAAGCGAAACCGGATAGATCTGTAGAAACGCTGTAGTAAACATTCCAGGCCCATTAGGGCGCTGCTTCTGGTACACAAATGAAGTACACCAGAAGAAGAAGAGGCGAGCATGCGCATAAAGGCTGCCCCCCGAACCACTAACAACACAAACAAACAGCTCTTCTATGATGGCGAACTAGATTCTCAGTAAATAATGGCTTAGCAACCCAACAAGGGACATGATATGCTGCAGAACGATTACAAGCTTGTAGTCTGCCATCATCTTTTTTGTTGTGATTTCTGAGACTCCGCGGGCATAAGAGCCATTGGCTAGGAGGTCGAGGGGTGGGGCGATGACGTCATGGTTTGCGGTTTCAGTCGGTTTCAGGCGTCCACACGGAACCAAAACGAAACCGGATAGATTTGAAACCACCTCCGAGGGTGGTTTCAGAAGTTTGCGGTTTCGGTCAGCGGATTCGCCGGCTTCGTGTGGACGGGGCCTTAATTATGTTCACAATTTTCACTGCCTCATCCAGAACCGCACGCAATTCTTTGGGCATCTTTTTTGCTGCTAAAGCCTGGCGATGAATGATGCAGTGTCTCCAGACAGCGGCCGGGGCAACGGTCTGCACTTGTTTCACAAGACCGCTGTGACGGCCGGTCATGGCCCTTGCTCCATCCGTGCATATGCCACAACACCGGCTCCACTCAAGGCCTTCGGCCTGGTAAAAATCATTCAGAGCCTTGAAAAGTTCGTCTGCTGTTGTGCGGGCAGGGAGGGGAATGCAAAACAAAAAATCCTCGCGCACATTTAGCTCTTCAATAAACCTGACGTACACCATCAATTGAGCGCAGTGTGCAACGTCACTGGACTCATCCAGTTGAATGGCGTGTATGGGGCTTTTGCGAACACTGTTCACCACCTGTTCTTTGACGTCGTAAGCCATGTCGGATATTCATCGCTGGATGGTGTTGTCAGATACTGGGATCGTGTCAAGTTTAGCTGCAGCTGCTTCTCCCAGCATCACTGAACACATTTCTCTAGCTGCAGGGAGCAGATATGTTTCTCCATCAGTATGGGGCTTGCCTGCCTTCGCTATACGGAGAGCAGCTCGATAAGATGCCTCAGTTGCCTTGACGTTAGTGGTGCCAAACGAACGAATTACTGCTTTTTGTGACCGCAATTCATCACGTTTCCTCTCAAAAAACTCTAGTGGCTTGTTAAAGGGCAACTTCACCCATTTCACATAAGCTTTGTATTTTTAGAACCCCCCGCATATTTTTGAATGGTCTAGCATCATTCCCTTATTTTCTGGAGAGACTGGAGAGATCCGTATCGATCTCCAACACTTCCTGTTTTCAATGACGCAATATGACGATTTTTGCGTACAAGAAAATAGGAAGTGTAAGAGGGGATGATTCTCGTAAGACTACAACCACTAGTGGGCACTAGTGGGTCCCACCCCCTGACGCTACAGACCTATTAGAGCAGTGCCAGTGGGTGGGACTTCACCAGCAGAAACTAACATCCACAGCGTCTGAAGCTAAGATAACAGAGGCTGTTGATAAAACTGAAGTACATTGGCGGAGGGTACTGGATCTGACATAGAAGATGGCTCCATGCAAAAGTTCACCATTTCGAAAGAAATACAAACGAGGACTACCGTATTTTCCGCATTATAAGGCACACCGGATTATAAGGCGCACCTTTAATGAATGGCCTATTTTAGAACTGTTTTCATATATAGGGCGCACCGGATTATAAGGCGCATAGAATAGAAGATACTGCAGTCAAACGTTTGACTGGGGTTGCGTTATGCATCGACTAGACCGAGATGTGCTAAAGGGAATGTCAACAAAACAGTCAGATAAAGTCAAACTTTATTAAGCGTTCTGACAACTCCGGTCACTCCCATGGTAACGATGTTCAAAGGTTAATGTGCATATTAACAATATCTCATCAATATCTGATCAATATCAATATCTCTTAACAATAAGCTCACTTTTCAGTTCATTCCCCGTCTACGAATCCCTCGAATTCTTGTGTGTCCGAATTGAACAGTTGGGCGAGTACGGCATCCAACATGCCCGGATCCCTCTCGTCATTATCCGAGTCAGTGTCGCTGCTGTTGCCTGGCAGTTCAGTGATTATTCCTGCCTTCGTGAAAGCTTGGACCACAGTTGAGACTGTTATATCAGCCCAGGCATCCACGATCCATTGGCAGATAGTGGCGTAAGTCGCCTGGCGCTGTCTTGGTGACTTGGTGAAGTGATGTTCGCCTTCTTGGCCCCGTCCACACGAAGCCGTTTTTTTGGGTGAAACCGCATAATGCTACGGCCACACCAAACGCGTGTAACGTGCCTAACTTGACGCTTGATCATTGTGTGTCACAAAAATGGTTCAACGCGCCAACGCGCCTGTGGCTGCGCTGGATTTAGGAGTCCGAGGTAGGAAACCCAAACGCCGCCGTGTTTGGGTGCATGATAGAGTTTAGATCGGGTTAGATTAAATAATCTTGGATATAAATAACAATAATCGGGTTAAATAACTTCACATGGTGTGTCTGGTGTGTTTCCAGCATTCGTAGTGTTGATCAGCAGATAGTCCGCCAAGACGTTGAGGTTGCTTAGCAACCAGAGACGCTGTCCATGCAAGTGAATGGAGCGTTCCCTCTTCGTCATAACTATCAAACCAAACATCCTTCACATTCAACGAGCGAACATGATGAAAGTATAATGCACATTTCTCGCTAAAAATGTCTACATAAACGCATTTAATGGCGTAACTATGTTACTATTTCCACCCAGAATAAAGAAAGATGTCGGCCGTATGCTTCTGTGCAAGCGTCACTACTCTCTGCCAGTGACGTCGGGTCAAGCTCCACGCTGATTTGTTCCATTAGTAGATGGAACAAGGAGGTGTCCAATCGGCGGAGATGATCAGCGGGAGTGGCCGCCAGCGAAGCTGTGCATGGTGGGAGTTGTTGTCTTCAATCCACAAGCGCCAAAAAGTCGCTTTCTGCCTTTTCTCGGTCAAGACGGCACCAAATTAGAATTTTATTTTATTATTCGACTACATATAGGACCCAATTTCAATACATATTCATGCCTCCACCGGTGAAATGCTCCTTTAACTAAAGTCGTGTGCTTTGTTTCCATATGGCGGCGCAGTTTGCATGGCCGCATACTATCGTTAGCCAAAACCTCTTTGCACACCACACATTGTGGCAGAGGTGCGCTCTCGGAACCCGACCATGTAAACCCTATTTTTAAGTAATCGGGATCATATTTCCTATGTTTTTTTGTGGGCTCCTCCCTTTCTGCTGACTTCGGTGGTTGTATCAGAAAGCGATGCATTTTTCAATGGGCCAACTTGTTCACACACGCAAGCACGAACAATGAGTTAACTGCTATTGTAACTGCTAACTGCTAATATTTCTTTGCTTGTTTCGCGCCTCCCCTGCGACTCTTTGGCGCCCCCCAGGGGAGGCGCGCCTCACCTATTGAAAACCACTGGTCTATTGTATTAGAGGTCCTTTATGATGCATATACTGATATTTATTTGAATATGCACAGCGTAATTATATATTTTTTTGTCTTGGTAGACGACCGATTGCCTGCTAGTTTGTTAGCTCGACTTCACCACCTGTGAAGATATCTCCAGGGGTAAATTGATTAAATAGCTACCTCTTTTGAATTGTCAACTGTCTATATTGTATCAGGACCTTTATGATGCATATACTGATATTTATTTATATATGCACAGCATAATTATATATCATTTTTATCTTGGTAGACGACCGATTGCCTGCTAGTTTGTTAGCTCGACTTCGCCATGTGAAGGTATCCACACCAACAATTACGAAGTTCAATAGTGAATCTAACTTTTATTTAGTTAGTTATTTATGTTGGATTACTAGGATCTTTTAGGTTGATTTAAGGACGATTAATTATATCCTGGAAAGGGTGATGTTCAGCACATGAAGCCCTACAGATGCCGCCGCTTCAACAATGCTGATTATGATGGGCGGTGAATTTAACCTGTGTATGGCATCAGGGCCGCTGACAGGTTTGGCTGGGCCCGGGACAAAATTTTCTCAATGGGCCCCCCCCCCCCCCCCTCTCTCACTGGTAGCCTGTTCTTCCTCTATCTCACTGGTAGCCTGTTCTTCCTCTCTCTCATCCTCTTTGGTAGCATGTTCTTCCTCTCTCTCTCATCCTGTTTGGTAGCCTGTTCTTCTTCTCTCTCATCCTCTCTAGCCTCTCCTATAAAGGTGAACATATTTCGATAAAAAGGGCTATATCTAAATTAACAGGGGTCAAAATGAACCATTTAAAAAAGAACAAATTGAAAACCCCTTAATTTGACGATTTAACACAGAAAAGAATAGACTGATCAACTTGGCTAACTCTATCCCAAAGACTACAAAAGTTTAAAAATCTAAGGTTTTTTTTTTTGTTCCCAAAATTGTCAAACGCCGAAACACAACCACAGAATTCCCTTGTGCAGCTCCCAAACACATGACGTCGGGATGACAAGCCCATTTATTACGGATAAACCAAAAGGATTATTTACAACTTTAATTGGATAGGCTATGGATATGGACTGAGTGAAGTTATGGCTTTCAGAATCAAACCACTATAAAACTCACGCTATTGTATTCACTTAGAGCTCATTAACTGCACATTTCATCGACCATTTTTCACTTGACCAAGGGGAATCATGTCAAGGGTACTTTTATTTATCGCCAGACCCGCGTTTATGTCCGCTGAACTTCCAGAGAATGTTTGGGGAACAAGGCGGAGCCCATTCATCTGGCGAGTTTCAAGTTAACGGCAATCAGAAACTAAGTTACAGGCTACCCCAAAACGTCACGTTTATAACCCATTCGTTACATCCAACTCTATCTAAATGGCAATTTCACATGTTGCCATGCCACTGGCTTATTTGAAACCATGAGCCGCGTTACACTGGCTGTAATTCAGCTGACTGGGAATGATTCTCAAATCAATTCAGCCTGATTGGAGTGCGCAGCGCGTGCCTGCCTGAAACATTTGATTTGGACATGGGCCTATTTCCGGAGTAATGTGCATATTCTAAGATTCAATTAGATATAGGCGTATGAAACACAGTGTAATAAAGCCGTTGTGGTTATCAAATTATTCAATGCCCCCTGTCTGTCTGATATTGATCTCCGTGTGACTTGCTCATGTGGTGCTGCGCTAATATGTTTGACACGCCGCCTGTGCCTGTGTTACTTGACGACGGGGCTGGAGAAAGTTGGCCGTGTCTTACATAGCTGCCTTACATAGCTGCCTTTACTGGTACCTGCAGCATCACCTGAGTCTTTTCTGAAATATTTATAAAGAGATCCCCTCAGGCTTTCGGCTTCTTCCTCTCTTTTTCGCCTTTCTTTTTTTTTCAGGGCTCCTGACTTGTGCATGTTGAATCAACTCGCGCACTGACCACTAATGGAATGATGTCGTCTTTTTTCTTCTCCAAAGACCAAACCATTTTGGCATAGGGGTGATAGGAGGTTATTGGCCGTTTTTTCAAGGGCAATGAAGGCAAACAATCTAGGAGTCATTAATTGAATGCAAATAAAGCACTTTTCTTCTCTAAATCAACACATTTTGAAGTATACATACAATAATTAATCCCAACTTCATGGGGGTCCAGTTATGGGCCCCCCCCATTCCAGGGCCAGTCCAGGGCCCGGGACAACGTACCCGTTTGTCCCCCCCTGTCGGCGGGCCTGTATGGCATTTTCGTTTTAACTTCTTGTGGACTGAATTATTTCTCTTTCTTAGTGCCAAATTGATTCTTTTTTGTTTTACAAGAGCCCTCTCTGCTCTCCTTCTCATAAATTTTTCTTTTTCTAGTTGCCTTATTAGGTCCTCCACAGTCGCCCCATCAGTCCCTGGCAGTGTGGTCCCTGGATCACCTGCCCCTGGATCACCTGCCCCTGGATCACCTGCCCCTGAATCACCTGCCCCTGGCAAAGTGGCAGGTGATTGGTGTATCTGTCCTAAACTATTGCATTTCCTATTCAGATAATAAAGATTAATATAGGCTACGTAACAATTTCACCAAATGCTAGGAGAGCGTCTCGCCCCCTGTTGGTGCTATTCCTCCATTAATTTCAAATTGAGAAGAAAGCGTGTTCAGGATCCGATTTGGTCAGGCAAAGCGTGACCCTGAACTAGAGTTTAGATTTTCTGCCCGCACCCGAGCCCGAACCGAACCGACCCGACCCGCGGGCCGGGTCGGTCCAATATTTCCCGCCACTATCCTCGGGTCGGATCGGACCGGGCGTGATCAAGCTTTTTTTTTTTTTTTTTTTTAATCACTATTAGCTTAATTGGTAGGCTACGGGCAAAATTGTCTATTAATCAGACGAAATATTCTATATAGGTAGATAATATTCTTAATGTATACAAAGTTGCAGAAGTCAGACTACGAAATTGCAAAAGGCAACGTGTTATGCGCAGTTTTCCTCCACTGGCAAGCGTAACACCGAGCCTGCCCTGCTGTGCTGAATTGGCTGGCGTGCAACATGGAGCCTGAAGAAGTAAAGAAAAAAATAAAAACGGGAGAATTAAAAGTGAGCAAGTTTGAAGGAAAGTCGGAGGTATGGACATATTTTAAACAAGTCATGGGTAGTGACAATGTTTGTGTCGGCTTTGTGGAGTGCAGCAAGTGTGGCATGCTGTTCACTTATGATAGCAAAAAAACGGGTACTTCTTCCATGAACAGACACATGAAGCAGGTTTGCCATGCGAGAAAGGATGATAATCAGCCTTCAATGTCATCTTTTGTTACTTCTCCAACCATACCCATGAGAGTGAAGCAAGCCCTCACAGAGAAATGCGTTGGGTTTTGTTGTAAGGACATAAGGCCGTTTTACGTTGTAAGTGGCCAGGGCTTCCAGGAGCTAGCTCAAGAACTAGTCAACATTGGCGCTACATATGGTCGTGTATCAGCCCAGTCCATCCTTCCTCACCACAGCACTATTTCCAAGGCTTGTATAGTAAAGGCAGAGGAGAAGAGGGAAGTTCTTGTACAGACGCTCAAAGATGCTCAGAAGAATGGAGACGTGGGAATGAGCACAGACATGTGGACCGATGACTACAAAAAGATAAGCTACATCGCAATAACGTGTCATTACGTCACAGACGACTTTGCATTAGTTGGTAAAACTCTTACCACAGCAATGTTTCCCATTGAGGATGCGAAAACAGGGAAAAACATCAGACGTGAAATAAGCCGCCTGCTGGTGAACAAATTTGGCCTCGACCCTAGCTCCCTCAATCGAATAGTGTGGGTAACAGATGAAGGTAGCAACATCATCAAAGCCCTGGAAATATATAGGAGGCTTTCTTGTCTCGATCACTTGATCAATACTGTCCTTCGCCATGGCCTGCAGTCCGACGCACTGGCCGACAATGCGTCAGACATAGGAGAGACAATATCTGCTGCGAAAGCACTCGTGAAACATCTCAAACAATCTCGCCTTGTTGCGCAATTATCGAAGACAGTGCTACAGATGGGAGACACGCGATTCAGCACCGTTTACCTCACACTGAAATCAGTGCAGGACATCTACCACGAACTATGGGAGAAGCTGGAGACGCGCGGTGAGCTTCAGCGCATCGAAAACATCGCTCCAGACTTATTGGACTTTCTGGTCAACTTTTTGGAGCCTTTTTATAATGCCCAGAGAGAGCTTGAAGGCGACAAATACCCAACTATCAACCTGGTCTGCCTCTGGGTTGAGAGGCTGAAGAATCACTGCGAGCCCTCTCCCATCGACTCTCCTCAGCAAGCCTTCGTGCGCCAGAGACATGCTGAATTCATACGACAAAAAATCAAAGTGGACATGCTGCACAAAGTTGCTCTTTTTCTGTGGCCAAAGTTCAGCAAGTTGAGGATGATGTCTGTCGCGGAAATATCCGAAGTACACGTCTATGCTCGCACCCTACTCTTGCCTCTGGAGGATGGTGCTGCAGGTGCTGCAGCAGCTGAGAGCACTGGCCTCACACCACCAGCAGCCAGGCCCAGGAGAGACGCTGTCTTTGCCGAGTGGGAGAATCAAGATGACGACATTGATCAAGATGACGATGAAGTTGCCAAATATAATTCTCAAAGGCATGTCATGGAGGACGACAGGGACCTATTGAAGTGGTGGAAGCTCAATGGGTTGGTATACCCAAAACTAGCCAGGCTGGCACGGTCCGTCCTCTGCATTCCAGCGAGCAGCAGCAGCAGTGAGCGCGTCTTCCGCGCAGCCGGACGGACCATTGAGCAGAGAAGGACGGCTCTAAAACCTGCCACTGTCGACGTGATCCTGTTCTTACATAACAGCATGTAGAACCTTGTAAGGAAGCTATATCGTTATAATGAATGTATGCTACTATTATTTGTTACGTTATAGCAGGCAGCATATTTGGCCTAATTAATTTCCCTTCATCTATCCTCATACAGGCAGGAGGCTACAATCAACAGGCAGGACGTAAACCTGGGGTGGACATGCTCAGTTTAATAAGCCCCGTTTTTATTTAATCCAATAATTACTTTGTTAATTCTCTATTATTATTTTTGTCTTGAGTGTGTTGGCTTAACCACTGATGCCTAGCCCGCCCCAATCTTGATTCTTCGATACTCGAGTTTTTTTGCGCAAGGCTACTCTACGCCTATTTTAAATATGAGTAGGCCTATTGTTTTGTCAAATTGTTCTATTTTATACTTTGCTAATTTATTGTTATTTCGTGTTAATTTTGTAGCTTGGCTATGTTGTAGGCCTACGTCGTAGTGAAAATATGGACAAGTAAGTCTCTCCATTTGGATGTACGCTACGATCCAATTACGAATAAACACACATTTAGGCTACACGTGTTGTCCTTGTTGCATTGTTCATCTGGATAATTGTTAACCAATTTCTGTGATTCACTTCAAGCAACTCAAAATTGTTGTTGACAGCGTCAGCTATAACCGCCCACATATTAAGAAATGGTCGGGTTTAAATCGGTCGCGGGCTCATCATTACAGTTAATGGGCCGGGCCGGGCCGGGCTCGAATGAGCACGGGCCCGGATAGGGTCGGGTTTGATTTTTCGGCCCGATCTAAGCTCTACCCTGAACACGCCTTGCGATGTGGACCAACGTATCTATTTCATGCCTTGGCGTGATACAGGGTTGCAATATCAGTGTCATTAACTTGCATTGGAGAAATTCCGTGGCCACATCACGGACAATTTAAGTGATTCCGTCAGACCACCACGGATTTTGAGTTAAGACCCCGCCGTGGTCAACTTTGGCACACACACAGATTGAAACGGGAATCTGTGTGTGTGCCACGGAATATCAGTGTCATTTACTTGCATTGGAGCAACTTCCGTGGACACATCACGGACAATTTAAGTGTTTCAGTGAGACCACCACGGATTTTGAGTTAAGCGCCCGTGGTAGACTCGCTCGTTGAAACGGTGATCTATGTGTGTGTGTGCCACGGAATAACAGTGTCATTTACTTGCATTGGAGCAAATTCCGTGGACACATCACAGACAATTTAAGTGTTTCAGTGAGACCACCACGGATTTTGAGTTAAGCGCCCGTGGTCGACTCGACTCGCTCGTTGAAACGGGGATCTGTGTGTGTGCCACGGAATATCAGTGTCATTTACTTGCAGTGGAGCGAATTCCGTGCGCAAATCACGGAAATCTGCGTGTTTCCGTGATGATCCCACGGATTTCGAGTTAAGCGTCCGTGGTCATTTCACGGATTCCAGTGAGACCAGGTTGAACCAAACACACCTTTACCTCCTCCTGCAGAGACTCTTTAGGCTTCTTCTTCGCGGGTTCGCTCGAAGCCGTCATGGTCAATACGGCGTCCCTGTTTCCCGTTTGTCTTCAGACAGAAACGCTCCAGTAATCGCTGAACCCTCTAGACGCCACTATACGTTCCGAACCAATCCGAACCGATCACCCCACTGCAGCGGAGGGACACGACGCGCTGTCGCAACTCCAGACATCCACCTATTCCCTCTTGGTGGGCCAGACACGCTCTCCCGGGTTGGTCCTGTGTGGTCTATCCACCGATCAGCGCGATCGAGGTGAGCGAGGTGCTCGGCTCAGTCTCAGTAGAGCAGCTTTCCTCTGGTGGCTCGGTGCTCTGGTGGTCTCGACTTCCACTCATCCGTTTATATCCTCTTTCGCTCTCACTTCTCTCCTCCTTCTGTGTGTCTGTGTGTGTGTGTTTACGTGTGTGTGTGTGTTTACGTGTGTGTGTGTGTGTGTGTGTGTGTGTGTGTGTGTGTGTGTGTGTCTATCTCACGGTTCGTCTCGCTTTATTTTATGTTTTCTACTGTCGAGGAGCTTTCCGTGTTGCTGAAGGTCTATGCTACCTCGAGCTGCCCATGACGCTTCGTTATTTGATAACCGGCACCTCAGAACTTTGTGTGTGTGTGTCTGTGTGTGTGTGTGTGTGTGTGTGTGTGTGTGTGTGTGTGTGTGTGTGTGTGTGTGTGTGTGTGTGTGTGTGTGTGTGTGAGTGTGTGTTAGCGTGCGTTTGTGTGTACATGTCTTTTTTTGTGTGTGTGTGCATACCTGCGTGCGTGCGCTCCCTTGTCTGTGTGTGTGTGTGTGTGTGCGCGCAACAGTGAGAGAAGGAGCGTGTGAGAGAGTGTAAATATATCTAAAAGAGAAGCATGCTACAAAGGAATGCAACTGATATAATATGTATAAAAGCGTAGGTAGGTTATGAGACTAAATAGGAACTAGAAAATGCATTTCCTGCAGAAAATGCGATGAGTGCTGTCGTACAAAGTGAGGTTGAAAATTTGATATGATTAAGCCACATAGATTAAGACATAAAAAAACTTTAAATGGCTTAAATCAAGTGAAGGGATTTGAACAGAGTTCCTAGGTCTATATAGAGTAAACAAAGTAAATATGCACACCATTTAACAGAAATGTAAATGGTTGGAAACTAGGGATGGGCACGAGTAATAAATTCCAAACTCGAGTGATCGAAGGAATTCCTCGAGGATCAATCGAGTACTCGTTAAATCAAATCTATTTTTAGAATGCAACGCATCTGCAGCAGGAATAGGCCTGATGATGAACGGCAATATTACCAACCAAACATGTAATGCTTATTCTCCATCAAAACAGTCAGAGTTATCAGAGTATTCATTATTAGGGGTCCAAGCCAACAGGTTGGATCCCTATTGTTTTTGTAAGGATTTTTATTATTATTAGGGGTCCAAGCCAACAGGTTGGATCCCTATTGTTTTTGTAAGGATTATTATTATTATTATTATTATTATTATTATTATTATTATTATTCCAGCACTAAAAGTGTGCCCACACCCCAAACCGTAAATGGTGCGGACACGCGAATTGCATGACTAGATCCAGGTCCGTGAGGTGACGGCAGACGACTAAATCCAGACATGCCGGCCACTAGGTGGCGCTATACCAAGGAGAAACACGTTTGGGGCTATAGCTCCCACATCGAACCTCCCACAGTCAAAAACTTGTACCCACATATTCACTGGAGTCTGCTGCATCTTTTGGCATAGGCCACGCCCATTTGCGTCTATAATTTTTTTTCGCAAAATCGCGAAAACCGCTAAACTGTTTTTTCGCTACTCCTCCCACATTCCTTGACCAATCAACACCAAACTTTGCACACGACGTCTTCAGGGGTCCAAGCCAACAGGTTGGATCCCTATTGTTTTTGTAAGGATTATTATTATTATTAGGGGTCCAAGCCAACAGGTTGGATCCCTATTGTTTTTGTAAGGATTATTATTTTTATACTTACCTCCCTAAAAGTGTGCCCACAGCCCAAACCGTAAATGGTGCCGACACGCCAATTGCATGACTAGATCCAGGTCTCTTCGGACTATGCAGACGACAAAATCCAGACATGCCGGCCACTAGGTGGCGCTATACCAAGGAATACGCGTTTGGGGCTATAACTCCCACACCGAACCTTCCACAGTCAAAAACTTGTACCCACATATTCACTGGAGTCTGCTGCATCTTTTGACATAGGCCACGCCCATTTGCGTCTAGAATTTTTTTTCGCAAAATCGCGAAAACCGCAAAACTGTTTTTTCCCAACTCCTCCCACATTTCTTGACCAATCGACACAAAACTTTGCACACGACATCGTCAGACGAACACGAAAAGAAAAACTCAAACACTTTTTGATCCGACCTTCGACTACGAAACGGTAGCGTTTTGAATATTTGTTTATTAGCTACGTTTTACGTCGATACGCAAAAATTCAGAAAATACCAAAATTAGACATCGGATCAAGTCCAAATTTTAGACACATGTCGGTGCTACCCTTAATGGCGTTCAATAAAGAATTCGGAATATTTCGCCATTAGGGGGCGCAATAAACGAGGAAATTGTATATCTTCTAATTGGCCAAAGGAATGTTCTTCAAACTCAAGGGAAACCATCAAGGGGCAAACCCGAATCTATATAGAAAATATGGCCAAGAATTGGGCGGGAGTTTTTGGCAAAGGAAAATTGTCTTGGGAAAATTTCGCCACAGGGCGGCGCCAAAAAACGACGACATTGTCTATCTCCTATTTGGCCAATGGAATGTTCTGAAAACGCGTTTTAGGCTATAACTCCCACACCGAAGCTCCCACAGTAAAAACCTTTATATCCACATGTTGTTCACGGTAGCGTTTTGAATACTTGCTTCGCGTTGTGCCGGCGAAATGCACATTTCTTGTCGCGTTGTGCCGGCGAAATGCACACTTCTTGGACCCCTGCATAACTGCTTGCAGTTCTAGTTTATTATTATTAGGGGTCCAAGCCAACAGGTTGGATCCCTATTGTTTTTGTAGTGTTTATTATTATACTTACCTCCTTGAAAGTGGTACCGCAGCCCAAACCGTAAATGGTGCCGACACGCCAATTGCATGACTAGATCCAGATCCGTGGGGACTACGCAGACGCCAAAATCCAGACATGCCGGCCACTAGGTGGCGCTATACCTAGGAAAACACGTTCGGGGCTATAACTCCCACACCGAACCTTCCAGAGTCCAAAAACTTGTACCCAAAGATGCACTGGAGTCTGCTGCATCTTTTGACCTAGGCCACGCCCATTTGCGTCCATGAATATTTTTCGCTAAATCGCGAAAACCGCAAAAATGTTTTTTCGCTACTCCTCCCACATTTCCCGACCAATTGACACAAAACTTTACACACGTCATCTTCAGACCTACACGAAAAGAATTCCTGCATTACTTTTTTGATCCGACCTTCGAAGACGAAACGGTTGCGTTTTGAATTTTGGTTTATTAGCTAAATTAGACGTGGAAAATCCAAAATCCCAAAAAAATCAAAATTACACATCGGATCGACTCCAAATTTTACACACATGTTGGTGCTAACCTTACTGTCGTGCGACAAAAACTTCGGAAAATTTCGCCATTAGGGGGCGCCATAAACGAGGAAATTGTATATCTTCTACAAAATTTCGCCGCGAAAACGCTACACTGACTTCTCGCTACTCCTACCACAGTCAAATCCTTTGTATCCACAGGTTCAGGGTAGCGTTTTGAACACATGCTTTTAGGGGTCCAAGCCAACAGGTTGGATCCCTATTGTTTTTGTAGTGTTTATTAGGGGTCCAAGCCAACAGGTTGGATCCCTATTGTTTTTGTAAGGATTATTAGGGGTCCAAGCCAACAGGTTGGATCCCTATTGTTTTTGTAAGGATTCTTTTTCTTTTTATTATTATTCCCCCCTAGAAAGTGGGTCCACAGCCCAAACCGTAAATGGTGCCGACACGCCAATTGCATGACTAGATCCAGGTCCGGCACCGCTACTCAGATAACCAAATCCAGACACGCCGGCCACTAGGTGGCGCTATACCAAGGACAGACGCGTTTGGGGCTATAACTCCCACACCGAACCGCCCAGAGTCCAAAAACTTGTACACACAGATGCACTGGAGTCTGCTGCATCTTCTGGCCTAGGCCACGCCCATTTGCGTCTAGGAATATTTTTCGCTAAATCGCTAAAACCGCAAAAATGTTTTTTCGCTACTCCTCCCACATTTCTCGACCAATTGAAATAAAATTTTGCACACGGCATCTTCAGACCTACACGAAAATAATTCCTGCATTACTTTTTTGATCCGTCCTTCGATAACGAAACGGTAGCGTTTTGAATATTGGTTTATTAGCTAAATTAGACGTGGAATATCAAAAATCCAAAGAAATCCAAAATTAGACATCGGATCGAGTCCACATTTTACACACATGTTGGTGCTAACCTTATTGTCGTTCGATAAAAATTTCGGAAAATTTCGCCATTAGGGGGCGCAATAAACGAGGAAATTGTATATCTTCTACAAAATTTCGCCGCGAAAACGCTACACTGACTTCTAGCTACTCCTACCACAGTCAAATCCTTTGTATCCACAGGTTCAGGGTAGCGTTTTGAACACATGCTTCGCGTTGTGCCGGCGAAACGCACATTTCTTGTCGCGTTGTGCCGGCGAAATGCACACTTCTTGGACCCCTGCATAACTGCTTGCAGTTCTAGTTATTATTATTCCAGCACTAAAAGTGTGCCCACACCCCAAACCGTAAATGGTGCGGACACGCGAATTGCATGACTAGATCCAGGTCCGTGAGGTGACGGCAGACGACTAAATCCAGACATGCCGGCCACTAGGTGGCGCTATACCAAGGAGAAACACGTTTGGGGCTATAGCTCCCACACCGAACCTCCCACAGTCAAAAACTTGTACGCACATATTCACTGGAGTCTGCTGCATCTTTTGGCATAGGCCACGCCCATTTGCGTCTATAATTTTTTTTCGCAAAATCGCGAAAACCGCTAAACTGTTTTTTCGCTACTCCTCCCACATTCCTTGACCAATCAACACCAAACTTTGCACACGACGTCTTCAGACGCACACGAAAAGAAAAACTCAAACACTTTTTTGATCCGACCTTCGACTACGAAACGGTAGCGTTTTGAATATTTGTTTATTAGCTACGTTTTACGTCGATACGCAAAAATTCAGAAAATACCAAAATTAGACATCGGATCAAGTCCAAATTTTTGACACATGTCGGTGCTACCCTTAATGGCGTTCAATAAAGAATTCGGAATATTTCGCCATTAGGGGGCGCAATAAACGAGGAAATTGTATATCTTCTCATTTGCCAGAGGAATGTTCTTCAAACTCAAGGGAAACCATCAAGGGGCAATCCCTAGTCTATATAGAAATATGGCCAAGAATTATTAATGTGGGCGGGAGTTATTTGGAAAAGGAAAATTGTCTTTGGAAAAATTCGCCACAAGGGGGTGCAAAAAAACGACGACACAATGTATCTCCTAATTGGCCAATGGAATGTTCTGAAAACGCGTTTTGGGCTATAACTCCCACACCGAACCTCCCACAGTCAAAACCTTTATATCCACATGTTGTTCACGGTAGCATTTTGAATACTTGCTTCGCGTTGTGCCGGCGAAACGCACATTTCTTGTCGCGTTGTGCCGGCGAAATGCACACTTCTTGGACCCCTGCATAACTGCTTGCAGTTCTAGTTTATTTTTGCAAACGTTCAAAACACATTTTCCTTACAAAAATAAATATGCGTCTCACAATTTAAATCACGTCGAACCATGGCCTGTAGGCCTAACAGTTTAAAAAAAACGAAGCAAGTAGCCTAACCATTGCAAATAAATGCTTAAAGCTGCAAATAAAACGGCAGCAAATGGACTATGGAAATACTCAGCGTTGTGATCTTCTCTACACGCCCGGGATTACAGCTGCGTCTTGCGGCGGTGAAAATAGCCGACACACTTTCACTTTCACCGTTGCTGCGGGTCTGCTTTCCCGAACTCACCATTGTGTTTCAGGAGCATATGTTGCCGCATAGTACTTTCTGGTAGCTCAATTTCGCTTGGCATATTTTACATTTCACCTTATGATCTCCTATTTCTTTTAAGTATTTCAATTCTTCGCTGCGGTTTGCTTTAACCGCCATCTCTTAACTTTTTGAATTCTGGCGTGCCTGCACACGGCACGGAACGCGCCATGGAAATGGATGCATTTAATTTACTCTGTGCCCACGTCATGCGTTAGTGGCGCCGACAGAAAATTGATACATTTGCTTCAGAAAACTTTGTTTGTGTGTGTAGGCTATATGCAAACTCGAGTTTGCCTGTCCA
Organism: Gadus morhua; assembly: GCF_902167405.1. NCBI lineage: Eukaryota > Metazoa > Chordata > Actinopteri > Gadiformes > Gadidae > Gadus > Gadus morhua. Next base: position 23,819,440 of record NC_044051.1, on the reverse strand, counting down.
CCAACCGAGTTCATTTGTAACGAGGAGTACTCGAGTAGGCCTAATCGATTCCTCACGCCCATCCCTATTGGAAACAAATGAAGTGACTGGTGAATGAAAAGCGCAAAGCTTTGCTAAAAATACAGAAATGTAAAAGGAATTGAATTGAAGAATCTGAAAGGTCAAATGTATTGCAGTGCACTGCTAAAAAACCTTCCACTCAATTTTCATTTCCCTTCAGTACTACGTCTGGGTTTGCGGTACATTCGCCTGTTTTCTCCGTCCAAATTTTGTGCGTCCAATCAGCGAACAATAACAATGACGTTACAGTCAGCTCTCGTTGATGGACATCTTCACGCACGGTGTTTGGTTTGTGTACAGCAGTGGTTCTCACCCTGACCTTACCCTGATCCTCTAGCGCCTCTTGCTCTAGATAAAAATAAACTAACAACCCCACTCACACTCGTGTTATATTGCTTAAAGTTGTCAATGCATCGTTTTTCATTGATTTTGCGGCCCGGGCACCGTGACCTTGGGCACCGCGACCACTCCGACTCCCGCCGTGCCAGGTGAAAGAATGAATGAATGGCCCGGGCACCGCCTATATATTTTGTATTTGAAATGCAACAGTCTTTTCGTGGAGACTACGCTCAGAGCAGCTGGAACTGAACAACAGCAAGAGGAATGAGGAAAAAAAAAATTTCTTGCTATCGGCCATGTTTGATTGCGTTGTGTTGGTTATTGAATTGTTAACTCGCGAACTTCGGTTATGTTTATCAGCGTTACTATAGAGATCATGACGATAGCTGATGAACCGCAATGTTTTATCACTGTTCCACTGCGCATAGATAGTAAAAAGTAGCTGAGACGGTAGAGGTGTTACAGTGTTAATTTCGTTAACGAAAAATATGACGAAAAATGCTTGTCAACAACCTTTTTTCCATGACTAAGACGCGACGTTGACGAGCTAAAAATAGATCTTTGATAATAAAAACTATGACAAACTGTATAATGTTTAATTCATTTTTCAAAATTTACCGGCTCTCGTGTTGAAGAAAATCACCGCGCCATTCGCCACAATGGGAATCGCCACGGTCTATACTTTCAACATAAGGTGTACTTTAAAATTCGTCCCAGCCTTTATACCCAAGATACTATAGGGTCTATATAGCATATAACCACGTTTTCTGATGACAGTTTAATGCATTTTTCACAATTTACCAGCTAGTTTTGAAGGCTGAACAGACAAGAGTACTAAAGTGTGACGTCACGTTTCCATAGCAACCGATTTTAGGTTATACACAAACGATTCCCGGACGGTCCCAGCGCATTGATCGTCATGACCAAACGTTAGCGATTGATTATGGCAGATCCAGAGTGGCACTGGGCAGATCCAATAGTGTTAAACTTCAACAGACACTCGCCTTCAAATGAGTTAACGTTAGTCAATTGGGTGGGTCAGACTCTCTGTTCAAATGAAATGAAGTAGGCCTACGAGAGTCTGGTAGGAACAGGCTAACGCTGAATTGCATTAACTGAAGAAGCAAAGTGCTGAAATACATTGCTACAAAAGCTTGAAGTTAAACTGTACTACTGTCAAAGCTGGGAGATTGTAGTAGTAGTGGTACTAGCTGCATTAGTAGTAGTAGTAGTAGTAGTAGTAGTCGCTGAAGTAGTAGTAGTAGCTGAAGTAAAAGTGGTACTAGCTGCGAAAACTATATGCCTTATGAAAGGTATGGTATTGATAGATGTTTGTAGAAAAATTGTAATAATTCGCCATTTTTTTTAAATCAGCCGAAATTGTATGTACTCGCCTAATGCAAATTTTTCCAGCCCAACGTTATTAAAAATAGTAAAATTGGGCGGGAAAATCGCCCAATCTGGCAACGCTGCCTGCACTTCCTCGCGCTCTTACTGCGTAAATCAATGACACCAACTGAAAACAAGCCGACATGGAATTTAAACTGTGATTTTGAAAAAAGTATAAAGGTAATCAAAATTCTGTTTCCAGATTATTGAAGACACAAGGGTGTTGATTTGTTAACCTTTAAACGAAGGTTAATGATAAAACATTGAGCAAGTTACGAAGTCTGAAGTAATTACTGTCAGAGAATTTACTTCCATTTTAAAAAATAGTATTTTAATATCTTAAAAAGTATAAAATATTTTAAAAATCTGTAAAGAAGCGTGTGATTTCAAGCTAATATGAACAATTTAAAATTGGAATGGAGTCTCTAGATGAAAAATTGAGGAAGGAGATAGGTCCCAAAGTTTATAGAGAATAATAAAGAAAGAAAGAATAAAACTTATGAACAATAGTTGAGCGCTGCATGCAGCACTCACCTAAGACAGAGAGAAAAGAGAGGGAGATGGGACGTGGAAAGGGGGATGGTGTGCTCCCCTTTACCATTAAATATTTAACAGGTGCAACCAGAGACCAAACCAAAACGTTCTTTCTCTGACCCTTTACTCTCCCTCCTCTGTCTGTCTCTCCATCTGCTTCTCTATTCTCACTCACTCACTTACAAACACACATTCACTCGCTTATCCTCCTCCCTTTCTCTCTTTCACTCTAAATCTTTCGAATTCAGGTTTAGTTGCTGTTGATTAAATGAACAACAACTTGGTAATCTCTCTCTCCCACTCTCTCTCAATCCCTTTTTCTCTCTCCATCTCTATCTATTTCTCCCTCCCTCTCCCTCTCTCTCTCCCTAGCTCTCTCTCCCTATCTTTCTCCCTCACTCTATCCCTGACCTCACCTTGTGTCAAATGGGCATTGTGTGTGTTTGTGTGTGTGTGTGTGTGTGTGTGTGTGTGTGTGTGTGTGTGTGTGTGTGTGTGTGTGTGTGTGTGTGTGTGTGTGTGTGTGCTTGCGTGTGTTTGAGAGAGAGAGAGAGAGAGAGGGTGAGAGTGATAGAGAGAATGTAAGTGACACACACACACACGCACACACACACACTACGCTGTGTGTGTGTGTGTGTGTGTGTGTGTGTGTGTGTGTGTGTGTGTGTGTGTGTGTGTGTGTGTGTGTGTGTGTGTGTGTGTGTGTGTGTGTGCATGTCTGTGTCTGTCTGGGTTTGGGTGTGCTGGGTGGGACATTCCTTCATCTAATGTTCCATAAATCTCGTGCTGTCTCTCAAATGAAATTCACAGAACCATTGTATGAATGTATCCAATCTGTTGTGTAATGTATACAGAATGCATCATCAATAAATAGTTCTGTCCCTGGCTTAGTTACCCCCATTACTTTGAATATTCTGATAATATCTGTGCCTTGGAGATTCTGTGTGTGTGTGTGTGTGTGTGTGTGTGTGTGTGTGTGTGTGTGTGTGTGTGTGTGTGTGTGTGTGTGTGTGTGTGTGTGTGTGTGTGTGTGTGTGTGTCTTAAACAGGCAAAGGTAGAAGGATTATGTAATTACAGAGAATAATGGAGATTATTTACAGAGTAGTAATGTGATTCTCACCCACAGTGAGTGTACCCTTGCAGTGATGTCATCATGTGTTTAAATAGCAGCGCTTTACCAATCAGGCTACCACACATTGACTCTGGACTGCCCAGTAAATCTTCCCGTCATCTTTAACCTTGTTAGCGTATTCACTACCCAGATATCACAGCAGTAGACTGGAATGTGCTGCACTGGTTGGATTTCCTTCATTTGAATCCAACTTCAGTTAAAAACAAACAATACATTTTTATTTTTATTATTTACAATGTATTATTCCAACAATCATATGGTATTTTGTTTGTATTCATCTATTAGAAGGCAGGAAAGAGTGAAAAGCCAAATAGAAGAATTTCGAAACATCTGCTTAACAGCAACTGACCACACAAATTGACTAGAAGCAGTATGGGTCACCAGCAAGGGCATGACTTATTCAATCAAGCTCCGATATTGCTAATCATGACAAAAAGGTAATAGGAAAACCTCTTGAATAGGCCTACACACCATAGAAGCAGTGAGAAACATAAACTTAACCAATGAATTGTCAATGTGGCAACATCTCTATATTCACTGTCCCATCATCGCTATCAAAATATGTTTTATGTTTTTCAGCCCTATAGTATTGCTACTGAAAAGGATAGTAGTATTTTGACTACACCCAATCCATAATAATATATTATAATAATATATAATAATAATATATTTACAATTGTCTTCACATGTATAGAAAATGAAATAATATCAGATTCTGTGCTTACCTCATTGTGAACATCCTCCTTTTCACTGCAAACCTTTATAGCACTATAAAAAATTCTATCATCATCAAATATACTAGAATATATACTGCTATATTAGTATGCACGCTAATATTGATTGCTTACTTACAGTCTGTATAACATTAAACCACATCATTAGAAGATGAACTTGCATAAGATCCAGTGCTTAGGTTCTGTAATTTACAACAAGTCGTTGATGCCTCACCTCTATGAAGCGTAGCTCTGGTTCCATCATGTTGTCTGAGAACCTCTCTGTGTGGTGTAGTTCTACGCTGTGAGACCCCCAGACCACACACACAAGCAACAGTTAGCTCTTCCCTCAGCCTCGCTCTCCCGTCAAGGATCAAAGCAAACCTTAACCGAGGAATCTGCTTAAAAATACCAAGTCAATCACAAACTGAAAAAATTGAAAAAATTGCAAAAGCTATTCAAGCTATTCCTAGACCCGGCGGTACATCAGGAAACGAGGTCTCTACCATCTCCCTGTCTTTTTACTTTTTTTTACTGGCAAACCATGTCATTTGTAATAGAAAAACCATTTAACCTCGTTTTTCTGTTTGACAGAAGGTGGCATCAATGGCGTATGGTTAGGCTATTGTGTTTGAATCTAGATCACAGCTCCCAATTATCTGTCCCTGGGAATTAGCCTGGCGGCGATTCATTAGCTCCTCTTCTATATTTAAAATATCTGTTTATCGACTTACATGTGTGTGTTTGTGTGTGTGTGTGTGTGTGTGTGTGTGTGTGTGTGTGTGTGTGTGTGTGTGTGTGTGTGTGTGTGTGTGTGTGTGTGTGTGTGTGTGTGTGTCCATAATTGACGCCTATGTTCAGACAATTTTAAACATGAAAAGCTTGTTTAGCATAGACAAGCATGTATTGATAACTTTGGGTATTTATAAAAAATACAAATAGATTTTTCTTTGTTTTTTGACATATCTGCATGTGCGGAATGGCAAAAACAAATGAATGGACAGAGAATGTTTTGTGTATTGTTTAAATGATATATATATATGACAGTATTTCAGTATTTAAAGGCCCTTCAGTAGTTTCTGTAGAGGTGGGAGACATTTGAGGCCAATTTATCATTCATCACTTATGTAATCTCTACCATCGACCTGATGAACCAGCGCCCTCTCTAGTCATCGCTAGAGACTTTTCTGGGACATTACGATTTTTAGCAGACTAACCAAAGATAGACCTCACATCTACAAGGCCGTGACTCAAACAGATCGTGTTCATGTGGCAAATCGTTCCGCAATAATACAAGAAAATGGAAAAGCACGGCCTGAGGCAGAAATACCTGCATGACATTTATATCTGTGAAGTGTGAACTGATGCGCAGATACACCCTACATAGGGCCAAACAAACAGACTCTAGCTCGGTTCTCTGTTCAATCTATAATATTTTGATATAAATACAGATGATAGTTATTAAATCTGAATGTTTATGATATGAAGCTATTGAAGTATTTCCTCGAGTGAGGCCAATTTGTTTGCTGTTGTTGTTTAAAGTTGTGAATTACTGCCACCTAGTGGTGATGGTCAGAGAGGGCTACAATAATTGTTCAGCTTTACTCCGACTTCGGCGATTGAACAAAATACATCAGCCAGATCTACATGGCCAAAAAAAATAACCGACCAAATTCACTGGACCAAACATAATGCAATAACATTTGAATTTGGTATTTGTTCAATTAAGGAGGTGCAATGCCTGCAGTGTTGACCCTAACCTAAAAAGGTGTACCCTGTTACCCCTAACGAGGTGTACCCCTTCTCCTAACAAAGTGTACCCTGCTACCCCTAACGAGGTGTACCCTGTTAGCTCTAACGAGGTGTACCCTGTTCCCCCTAACCTAACGAGTTGTACCCTGTAACCCCTAACAAGGAGTTCCCTGTTAGTCCTTAAGAGTTGTACCCTGTTACCCCTAACAATGTGTTCCCCCGCCCTTCCCCTAACCAAATGTAGCCTGTACACCCCAACAAGCTGTGCCCTGTTAACCCAAACAAGGTGTCCCCCTTTCTCCTAATGATGTGTACCCCCTTACACTTACAAGGTGTAGGCCTACCTCATTCCCTAATGAGGTACATCACATTCTCCTAACAACTTAATATTCCATAAGTAAGTGTAAATATAAAAGAGGAAAACTGATTTAAAATAAATATCCCCTTTGACCGTAATGCTTTTGAAAAATAGCTGTCAATGCATCGTTTTTCATTGATTTTTTTAAATTGTGGCGAAAATAGCAAACGGTGGATCTGCTGGACTACAATGGATTCAATTAAAAAATATACCTTTGAATATATGAATTTACCAAAAGTAGCCTTGCTTTCCAAATCCTGTACTTCGACTAAATTCTAAAGTCTCAGCTATCTTCCGTAGAGAGGAGCCTGATGCAGATCTTACTTAGCATAAATTACCTCAGTTTGTCTCAACTCAGTCTGTCTCTTTCTGGCACACTGCTGTAACATTAAAATGATTCTTATAGGATTATGTTTCTCTCTCACTATCTCTCCCTCCGTTTCGCTCTCTCCCCTCTATGTCTCTCTCTCTGTCTCTCTTGCTCTCTCTCTTCCTTTCTCTCTCTCCCTCTCTAGCTCTCTCACTCCCTTTCACTCCTTCTCTCTCTCCTTCTCCCTCCCTTTCGCTTCTCCCTTTCCCACCCTTTCGCTTTCTCCTCTCTCTTACTCCCTTTCTCTCCTCCTTGCTCTCTCTCCGTCTCTGTCTTGCTCTCTCCCTCTCTCCCTCTCCCTCCCTTTCGCTACCTCCTTTATCTCCCTTTCCTCTCTCTCACTCCCTTTCTCTCTTTCTTGATCTCTCGCTGTCTCTCCAAAGCATTGCTTTGCATAAACTAACCAGTCGTTACGATGGAGGGCCTGGATTTGTCAAAATCCTCCTTGTGCTTTATTGCTTAAACCCTCAGGTTGATCACACAAGCAGTTAAACACTCTCAAAGAAAGTGTTTGAGCAGAAGCTGAAGTAAGAAGAATGAACAAACTTCTACAAAAAGCATTTTCGGAGTGAGTAAGAAGAAGACTGACCAAACGGGGAGGAAACTAAACTAGCTTGTAGATACTTCAGAAGGGCGCTTAGCACGGAGCTTACGAGTGGGGTTTGGCTCGGCAGTGATATGTTTATGCCAGTTTGAAATGCCAGCCTTGCCTTTAGCTGGCTTTGTTGTTTCTTAAAATAAAAAAAATAAATAAAAGTTTAATAAAATAAAACCCCAAAAATAACGTGCTACCTTGACATTGCTGCTGTGCTGACACTTGCTCTGGTGAGCCACGGTGGCAGTCTGGTTCATCTTGACAGGACCCGGTCCCGGGGGTGGAGGAAGGGCTTGGTGGCCCCGGAGGTGGAGGCGGTGGGTGAAGGAAGGGCTTGGTGGTCCCGGGGGTGGAGGCGGTGGGTGGAGGAAGGGGTTGGTGGTCCTGGTTATCAGACAGATGCCAGCACCCGTCACTTCTTACTCCCTCCTTCTGGGATCCTTCAAAACCACGCCGAAATCCTTCTCCAGCGACACGTCGACAAAAACAAAGCTGAGACAATTCTCTGTCTGAAGCATTAAGGGGATTAAAAAAGGTTTGAAAAATAAGTTCCTCTCTCTGGTACTGAGAAAAAACCCACTCTACCTCACTCAAGTCCACTCTACTCTGTTTTGCTCTGTTGTGATCACTGAGCGACTACCTGTCTGTCTGCAGGCCCTCTGCTTGTGGTCCTGCTCATTAGCCAGCTCGTTAAGCCTCAACCAACCAGCAGCTGTAGCAGGATGTCTGGGAAGCCTTTGTACATCTCGCTCACCCCTCGTTGTATACTCCTGGAATATCTTTCCTCCCTCTCTGTCAAGCTCTCTCTGCAGATACCTCTGTCTCAGTTTCTCCTTCTCTCTCTCTCTCTCTCTGACTCTCTCTCTCTCTCTCTTCCCTCTCTCTTCCCTCTCTCTGATTCTCTCCCGACTCCCACTCTCTTCATACCTCAGTCTCTCTCTCACACTTTTCCAGTCTCTCTCACACTATATTTCTCTGTCTCTGACAGCCCCCTACAACGTACAAAACATCACGCCTCTGATGGGGTGCTAATATTTTGCCCCCTTCCCAGACCGCTACAGCCGTTGGGCTCTGTGCTTTCACATGCTCACTGTTCACTGCTTTGCATCTTAAGTGGCGTGATAAGGTGTGAAATGCAGGGACGTGTGTGTGTGTGTGTGTGTGTGTGGTTTTCCACAACCAGGTCCCTAGTTCCTTGAGTGATTAGTCGGACTAACCCAATTATTCTGTTTTCTCGAGTGCATGTAAACACACTAAATTGAAAGCTCCCGTCTTCCGTTGATAAATGATCAATAGAAGAGGGCGAGCAGTCCCCATTTATTTCAGATTTATTTGTGTCGTCGAATCAACATCATCTCCCCCACTAGATGGAAATGTGTCATTAAATAAATAAATGTGTCCTCATTAATTTACATACTTATATTTATTTAAATATTGAATGCGTCATTTATTTATTTGTTATTGACTCAAATTTTTGCAATAAATAAATGATATCATGAAATAAATGTGTCATTCTTAATTTACATACTTATATTCATTGATATATTTATTCCCTCATTTATTTATTATTGACTCAAATGGCGTTCCACATCTCCTCTCCCCCTTGCTCTCAGCTGGTGACATGCCGGTGAGTGGACCACTATTTCTTTCTGTTTCGCCATGTTCTCTGCAAGTGTCAACAAATGCCTTCTCACTCCTTCCATCTCGTATCTTTGTACATTCCCGGAAATTGCTTTTGACATTAAAAATGTAGAACCTCTCTACAATACATATTTGATGAACCGCCCATTCATTTAAAATGTATCAAGACTGCTATGGAGCATGTCCAGTTGTTGAGGGAATTAGCACAGTAGTTGTAGTAGTTGATATATACGACTACTTGGTGTTAAATAATGCAGGGATGGTAAAACGTCTTCATTCAAATGCCATGGCAGTCTCATTACCGCGTCAAAAGAGTGAGATGTCTCATATCTCGTCTATGTATGTTGTCTTTCAACGCAATCCGCCACTTTTTACTCCTGATTAACAGACCTGTGTCATTGGGGTGTCATCGTAGGACAAACGCATTTAAAAGAGCTCCCAAAGCTAGTGATGGGTCTGCTGTATTAATGTCCAAGGACGCGGTAGTAGACTAAACTAGTGCAGACCAGTCTACCCACCGTGCCCTGGTATATACAAGCAGCAGAACCACAAGTAAGTGTTACGAACAGCACCTGTGTTTGCCCCACGGTGACGCATCTGTGAAAAGGGTTTATGGAAACAGGTAAGGCAGGGAGGTGTATTTGAAGAAATCTTAGTCGAACCCAGGCTAGTGTCGTCCATATGGGAAGGTGGGGCAGCGAACTACTTGCAAGAGCATGCTCCCAAAAAAATTGTCTATTTTTAATAATGTGATTGTCAGGAGGAACCATCTCAGACAGGCCCAGCAAGCCCAAGCCCGGGTCTACACCCGGCAGCCCAGCTGCACATATTTTGTCCCGGTGACCTGGTTCTGGTACTCATACCGATGGCAGTGTGCATGTTCTTGGCCAAGTGGCAGGGGCCCTACGAGGTGGTCGACGGGGTCGGGGAGTTAAACTACAGGGTACGGCAACCCGGGAGACGCAAATCCACCCAGCTCTACCACATCAACCTCCTGAAAAAGTGGTGAACTGGAGCTGACCCACTGGCACCGGCACCCCTGGTCGGACTCACCGCCAACCCCGCCAAGTGCCACCTGGGACTGGAGGAGACATCCTACCTGAGGTACCAAGTCGGACGGGGGAACGTCCGACCCCAAGAGAGCAAGGTCGCAGCCATCAGGGACTGGCCCCCCCCACCTCCAAATAGGTGAAGTCGTTTCTTGGTCTGTGAGGGTACCGAGAGAGCATTCGGGGACCTCAGATGAGCCCTCTGCTCGGAGCCCGTCCTAATAACCCCTGACTTCTCTCTGCCCCTGATAGTCCATACCGACGTGTCGGAATTGGGGTTGGGAGCGGTACTCTCCCAGGTCCAGGTGGGAGAGGAACACCCAGTGATTTACAACAGCAGAAAGCTCCCCCCCAACAAGAAGAACTACTCGACTGTGGAGAAAGAGGCCCTGGCCATCAAGTGGGCACTGGACAAGCTGAGATACTACCTCCTGGGCCGGGAGTTCACGCTCGTCACCGACCCTGCGCCACTCAAATGGATGGCCTACTCGAAGGAATCCAACGCACGGGTAACGAGGTGGTTCCTAGCCCTCCAGGACTTCAGCTTCCAGCTGGATCACAGACCGGGCAGGGAACACGCCAACGCTCTATCCCGCCGAGATGCCTGTCTCTGGGCACTCAGGCCCCGAAACGGGCGAAACCGTTCCGGTTTCGATCTATCCGGTTTCGGAGTATCTCCGTAAAGACGGAGTCAAGCGAAACCGGGTAGATCTGTAGAAACGCTGTAGTACACATGCCAGGCCCATAAGGGGCGCTGCTTCTGCTACAGAAATCCAGAAGAAAATTAAATAAGAAGAGGCGAGCATGCGCATAAAGGCTGCCCCCCGAACCACTAACAACACAAACAAACAGTCAGTCAACAGTCTCAATAAATAATGGCTTAGCAACCCAACAAGGGACATGATCTGCTGCAGAACGATTACAAGCCTGTAGTCCGCCATCATCTTATTTGTTGTGAGTTCTGTGACTCCGCAGGCTTAACAGTCATTGGCTAGAGGGTCGAGGGGTGGGGCGATGACGTCATGGTTTACGGTTTCAGTCGGTTTCAGGCGTCCACACGAATCCAAAACGAAACCGGGTAGATTTGAAACCACCTCCGAGGGTGGTTTCAGAAGTATACGGTTTCGGTCAGCGGATTCACCGGCTTCGTGTGGATGGAAGACCGAACCGTACAAGACCTTTGCGGTTTCGCCATGAAATCGGCTTTGTGTGGACGGGGCCTTAGAGACGACCCGAGGCATGGAGGAGTGTGGCAACCCGGCCCAAAACCCTCAGGGCAGGGGGCCCGAGGGAGAGGTGGTGCTTTGAAGGAGTCTTGG